>NC_090653.1:25218187-25553187 GCF_040937935.1 Hyperolius riggenbachi | reverse complement strand
ACTCTGCACACCTGCGTACAACACTCTGCACACCTGCGTACAACACTCTGCACACCTGCGTACAACACTCTGCACACCTGCGTACAACACTCTGCACACCTGCTAAAACACTCTGCACACCTGCTACAACACTCTGCACACCTGCTACAACACTCTGCACACCTGTGTACACCACTACACACCTGCGTACAACACCCTGCACCCCTGCATACACTACTCCGCACACCTTCACACACCACTTCACACACCACTCCGCACACCTTCACACACCATTCCGTACACCTGAGTACAACACTCCATACACCTGCGTACCCCACTCCGCACACCTTTGTATAACACTCCGCACACCTGCGTAAACTATACCGCACACCTTCATACATCATTCCCCAGACCTGCGTACAACACTCCGCACACCTGTGTACAACACTCCGCACACCTGCATAAGCCACTCTGCACACCTATTTACAACACTCCGCACACTTGTTTACAACACTCCGCACACCTGTGTACAACACTCTGCACACCTGCGTACAACACTCCACACACCTGTGTACAACACTCTGCACACCTGCGTACACCACTCCGCACACCTTCACCCACCACTCCATACACCTGCGTACAACACTCCATACACCTGCATACCCCACTCCGCACACCATACCGTACACCTTCATACTCCACTTCCTACACCTGCGTACAACACTCCGCACACCCGCATTAGCCACTCCGCACACCTGTGTACAACACTACACATACCTGCATAAGCCCCTCTGCACACCTGTGTACAACATTCCACACACCAATGTACAACACTCCACACACCTGTGCCCAACACACCGCACTCCTGCGTATGCCAGTCCGCACACCTGTGTACAACTCTCTGCACACCTGTGTACAACACTCCACACACCAATGTACAACATTCCACACACCTGTGCCCAACACACCTTACTCCTGCGTATGCCAGTCCGCACACCTGTGTACACCACTCTGCACACCTGCGTACAACACTCCATACACCTGCAGACAACACTCCATACACCTGTGTACAACACTCTGCACACCTGCGTACAACACTCCATACACCTGTGTACACCACTCTGCACACCTGCGTACAACACTCCATACACCTGTGTACACCACTCTGCACACCTGCGTACAACACTTCGCACACCTGCGTACAACACTTCGCACACCTGCGTACAACACTTCGCACACCTGCGTACAACACTTCGCACACCTGCGTACAACACTTCGCACACCTGCGTACAACACTCCGCACACCTGCGTACACCACTCCGCACACCTGCGTACAACACTCCCCACACCTGTGTACAACACTCCGCACACCTGCGTACAACACTCCCCACACCTGTGTACAACACTTCGCACACCTGCGTACCACAAATCTGCACAACCGCATCACCCTTCCACGATCCATCCTGGTATCCCGGTAACCTGTGAGAAATGCTCAGCCATTGTCCAGATGCTCTCCTCATCTGACCCCTCTGCCAGATTTCTGGATTACAATGTGAAGTATCTGCACTGATAACCGCTCTATTCCTGTGTTACATCACACAATTGCTTGTACACTGAACAATAATAATTCTTAGAAGCAGTTCTTGTTTTATCTCCTGCTGGGAGGTGAGAATAAACTCACTGCCATATGTGAAAGAACAACCGATTCAGGACTTTCTGATTCGATTTAAAGCCATTCTGAGCAGAAAATCTGTTATAACTTAAAATACCTCCCATTGTTTGTGAACTGAGCTCTGAGTGTCAGAATTCATTGCAGCCTCACAGCTCCTGGGCTTTCGCATTGTTCTCCTCCATACATGGTTAATGTTTAGCCCAACCCCCAGGGCTCTCTCCATCTCCATACCGGCTGCAGCCCAGACACAGGACAGATCGCTCAGCTAAACTACCCTCCAGCCAGAGGACTGACCACCTTCTACTTTGCAAACTTATAGTCCAGCGAGCTGACTGACTACCATCCATTCTGCCAACTTACCCTCAAGCCTGAAGACCTCCAGCCAGAGGACAGACCACCTTGCCTGAAGACCTCCAGCCAGAGGACTGACCACCTAATCTGCCAATTTACCCTCCAGCCATAGGACTGACCACCTACTACTCTCCAAATTTATAGTCCAGCGAGACAACTGACCTTATTCCATTCTATCAACTTACCCTACAGCCTGAAGACCTCCAGCCAGAGGACAGACCACCTTGCCTGAAGACCTCCAGACAGAGGATAGACCATTTTCCACTCTGCCAACTTATCCTTCTGGCAGAGAACCTCCGGCAAGAGCACTGACCACCTTCCACTTTGTAAATTTATAATCCAGCCAAAGGACAGACCATGCTCTACTCTGCCAACTTACCTTCCAGCTAGAGGACAAACCATACTCCACCTCTGCCAACTTACCCTCCATCCAGAATTTGAAACACCAACCACCCTGCCAACTTATCCTCCAGCAAGAGGACTGACCACCTTCCACTCTGCCAACTCATCTTCCAGCAAAAAGGACTGACCGCCTTCTACTTTGACAACTTACCCTCCAGCCAGAGAAATGACCACCTTCTACTCTGAAAAATTATAGTCCATCCAGTCTGCCAACTTACCCTCCACCCTGAGGAGAGACGACCTCACACTGACCACCTTACATGCTGTAAGCTTACCCTCCAGCAAGAGGACAAACCATACTTCCACTCTGCCAATTTATAGTCCACCCAGAGGCTGAACCACCTTTCACTCTGCCAACTTGCCCTCCACTTAAAGGAATGATCACCCTACACTTTCCTAACTTACTTACCACCCAGAAGATTGACTACTCTCCACTCTAGGACAGACCACTCCTCTATAGTAACTTACACTGTATCTAGAGGACCCTCCACTCTAATAATTTACCCTCTACCAAGAGAGAGGGCTGAGCACTCTTTACTCTGCCAACCTACCCTCCAACAGGGCTCTACACCTTCCACTCTGCCAACCTACCCTCCTACAGGGCTGAGCCCTCTTCACTCTGCCAACCTACCCTGCAACAGGGCTGCACACCTTCAACTCTGCCAACCAACCCTCCTACAGGGCTGAGCACTCTTCACTCTGCCAACTTACTCAAAAGCCAGAGAAGGGACCACCCTCTACACTGTCTACCTACCCTCCAACCAGAAGATGGATCAACATCCACACTGCTAGCTTACGCTGTAGACAGTGGACTGACCACCCTTTACTCTTCCAATTTGCCCTCCAGCTACACGGCAGACTACTCTCTACTTTGTCAACTTACCCTTCGGCCAAAGTACTGACCTCCTAAATACCCTCAAGCCAGCGGATTGATCACCTGTCTCTCTGCAATCGTACCCTCCAGCCAGAACCCTCACGTGTGCAGTCCAGGCACGTCTCGCACTGATTGGATGTGTACCAGCACACCTATTACTTGCCTCTGATCCAGAGTGTGCAGGAGATTGGATAATACTCTCCGAACTCTGACTGCAGGGAGCCTGAAGAAGAGGATATTTCAGAGGTCACAGATAGATCTCCAGAGAAGGTAAGTCTATGACACCATCATGGCTTCACAACATGGAGACCCTTAAAGTCGCTAAATAAATGTGGTGGGGAGGAAGGGTCTTATCAAACACCCACAAACCTTGCATTCTGCTTTCTCATATCCACCTACCCCCTACTTGTCACTGGGAATTGTATAATAGAAAAGTATAGCGTAATAACACCGCTGTCAACTATCATTATTTAAACTACAATCCCCATTTCTGATCTAGTATTATTTAATAGAAGAACTTGAGTAAAGGTACGTACACATAGGGCGCTAGTCTAGTTTAGGGGACCCAGTAGGAAACCTCATAAGGGATAGTTCTCCAATCAGAGTACCCTCTACAGCACAAAGCATTGTGATTGGCCAAACAGTGTGTGCGTGGTTTACTACAACCTATTGGAAACCTAGCAGTTCGAGAGGGTGCCGTCCACCCAATCAGGGTAGCTGAATTTCCATATGAGGTTTCCTGCTGGGTCCCCTAAAATAGACTAGCGCTCACACATGCGATAATTGTTGGCCGAAACAGCCGATAACAACTGTTTCAGACAACAATCATCCTGTGTGTACAATGACCACTGATCGATCCTGCTCGGGTGTCACGGTTGTTAAGGATTCGTATAGCTGGATCCTTAACGACCCCCGACCAGGTCTGGTCCCCAATGCAAGTCCCGCTCAGCCCCACAGAAATCCACTCTCTCATGCACTGATCGTCATCCCTTTGCCCCTCTCCATAGCAACAGAAAGCATTGCTGGCCTGAAGGCTAGCGAAGTATGCGTACAGCATCAGTCCCCAAGTCGCCCAAGAGATAGTTTCTTAATCCCCGATGGGCAACCATTATCACATGTGTGTTCTGTCTTAGCTTAAGAGAATGAGTAGATAGCAACAGTCACATTGCCCATCTCTTATCCAGCACTGTAGAATAGTAGAGTGTAAAGTATTAAAGAATAACCACATTCTCCTAGTAAAGCTGCTCTGTACCTTCATCAATGTCTATCGAACACACCCCAGTTTTTTTCACCAAGCATTGTTTAAGGCTTAGTTCAAACTGCAAAACCCAATCACAACAACATTCTCCCAATAGCAACACTGCCTGCACTCTATTCCCAAAACTCGCCATCCTATGTGTACATGCAAATCGGAAGCCCACCCTCTGATGCCTAACCGTAACCGCCCCATAAACCCCCCAACGCCTAACCTCAACACCCCCCAATATCTAACCTTACCCCCCAATGTCTAACCTTAAAGCCCCCACCCCCTGATGCCTATCCTTAACCACCCACGCCCCAATGCCTGATTTTAACCCTCCCAACCCCCCTCCCACACCTTGAATGCCTAACTCTTAAAGATCCCCCATTGACACATAACCTTAAAAAACTCCCCTGTAACGCCTTAACACCCCCCACCCACTGATGCCCAACCTTAAAAGACTCTCCCACTGACACCTGACCTTAAAACACCCCCACAGCGATGTCTAACCTTAACTGCCCTCCGACCGCAAGCCCGCCACAATACACTGAGAATATTGGACCTCTGAGGACAGCGGCATTCTCCTTATAACACTATCACCATCACTTCGTACTCCTCTGCTGTACTATGCTGATCGGAGACCATGGGTGTATGGTACAAAGTGAGGGAAATGTAGTGTCATGTAATAAAGAGACTGTGACCATCAGTTCGTACTCCTCTGCTGTACTATGCTGATCAGAGACCATGGGTGTATGGTACAGTGTGAGGGAAATGTAGTGTCATGTAATAAAGAGACTATCCCCATCACTTCATACTCCTCTGCTGTACTATGCTGATCAGAGGCCATGGGTGTATGGTACAAAGTGAGGGAAATGTAGGGTCATGTAATAAAGAGACTGTGACCATCACTTCGTACTCCTCTGCTGTACTATGCTGATCGGAGACCATGGGTGTATGGTACAAAGTGAAGGAAATGTAGTGTCATGTAATAAAGAGACTATCCCCATCACTTCATACTCCTCTGCTGTACTATGCTGATCGGAGACCATGGGTGTATGGTACAAAGTGAGGGAAATGTAGTGTCATGTAATAAAGAGACTATCACCATCAGTTCGTACTCCTCTGCTGTACTATGCTGATCAGAGGCCATGGGTGTATGGTACAAAGTGAGGGAAATGTAGTGTCATGTAATAAAGAGACTATCACCATCACTTCGTACTCCTCTGCTATACTATGCTGATCAGAGGCCATGGGTGTATGGTACAAAGTGAGGGAAATGTAGCGTCATGTAATAAAGAGACTATCACCATCACTTCGTACTCCTCTGCTGTACTATGCTGATCGGAGACCATGGGTGTATGGTACAAAGTGAGGGAAATATAGTGTCATGTAATAAAGAGACTGTGACCATCACTTCGTACTCCTCTGCTGTACTATGCTGATCGGAGACCATGGGTGTATGGTACAAAGTGAGGGAAATGTAGTGTCATGTAATAAAGAGACTGTGACCATCACTTCGTACTCCTCTGCTGTACTATGCTGATCGGAGACCATGGGTGTATGGTACAGTGTGAGGGAAATGTTGTGTCATGTAATAAAGAGACTGTGACCATCACTTCGTACTCCTCTGCTGTACTATGCTGATCAGAGGCCATGGGTGTATGGTACAAAGTGAGGGAAATATAGTGTCATGTAATAAACAGACTGTGACCATCACTTCGTACTCCTCTGCTGTACTATGCTGATCGGAGGCCATGGGTGTATGGTACAAAGTGAGGGAAATGTAGTGCCATGTAATAAAAAGACTATCACCATCACTTCGTACTCCTCTGCTGTACTATGCTGATCGGAGACCATGGGTGTATGGTACAAAGTGAGGGAAATATAGTGTCATGTAATAAAGAGACTGTGACCATCACTTCGTACTCCTCTGCTGTACTATGCTGATCGGAGACCATGGGTGTATGGTACAAAGTGAGGGAAATATAGTGTCATGTAATAAAGAGACTGTGACCATCACTTCGTACTCCTCTGCTGTACTATGCTGATCGGAGACCATGGGTGTATGGTACAAAGTGAGGGAAATGTAGTGTCATGTAATAAAGAGACTGTGACCATCACTTCGTACTCCTCTGCTGTACTATGCTGATCGGAGACCATGGGTGTATGGTACAGTGTGAGGGAAATGTTGTGTCATGTAATAAAGAGACTGTGACCATCACTTCGTACTCCTCTGCTGTACTATGCTGATCAGAGGCCATGGGTGTATGGTACAAAGTGAGGGAAATATAGTGTCATGTAATAAAGAGACTGTGACCATCACTTCGTACTCCTCTGCTGTACTATGCTGATCGGAGGCCATGGGTGTATGGTACAAAGTGAGGGAAATGTAGTGCCATGTAATAAAAAGACTATCACCATCAGTTCGTACTCCTCTGCTGTACTATGCTGATCGGAGGCCATGGGTGTATGGTACAAAGTGAGGGAAATGTAGTGCCATGTAATAAAGAGACTGTGACCATCACTTCGTACTCCTCTGCTGTACTATGCTGATCGGAGACCATGGGTGTATGGTACAAAGTGAGGGAAATATAGTGTCATGTAATAAAGAGACTGTGACCATCACTTCGTACTCCTCTGCTGTACTATGCTGATCAGAGGCCATGGGTGTATGGTACAAAGTGAGGGAAATGTAGGGTCATGTAATAAAGAGACTATCCCCATCACTTCGTACTCCTCTGCTGTACTATGCTGATCAGAGACCATGGGTGTATGGTACAAAGTAAAGTAAATGTAGTGTCATGTAATAAAGAGACTATCCCCATCACTTCATACTCCTCTGCTGTACTATGCTGATCAGAGGCCATGGGTGTATGGTACAAAGTGAGGGAAATGTAGCGTCATGTAATAAAGAGACTATCCCCATCACTTCGTACTCCTCTGCTGTACTATGCTGATCAGAGGCCATGGGTGTATGGTACAAAGTGAGGGAAATGTAGTGTCATGTAATAAAGAGACTGTGACCATCACTTCGTACTCCTCTGCTGTACTATGCTGATCGGAGACCATGGGTGTATGGTACAAAGTGAGGGAAATGTAGTGTCATGTAATAAAGAGACTGTGACCATCACTTCGTACTCCTCTGCTATACTATGCTGATCAGAGGCCATGGGTGTATGGTACAAAGTGAGGGAAATGTAGGGTCATGTAATAAAGAGACTGTGACCATCACTTCGTACTCCTCTGCTGTACTATGCTGATCGGAGACCATGGGTGTATGGTACAGTGTGAGGGAAATGTTGTGTCATGTAATAAAGAGACTGTGACCATCACTTCGTACTCCTCTGCTGTACTATGCTGATCGGAGACCATGGGTGTATGGTACAAAGTGAGGGAAATGTAGTGTCATGTAATAAAGAGACTATCCCCATCACTTCGTACTCCTCTGCTGTACTATGGTGATCGGAGACCATGGGTGTATGGTACAAAGTGAGGGAAATATAGTGTCATGTAATAAAGAGACTATGACCATCAGTTCTGCTGTGTTCCATTTCAAAAATATATTCAAGAAAATAAATTGTATGGTCACTGAAAACAAATATAATAAAGCGACAGAAAAACGCTGGCTGGCTACAGACATACAGTTCACGGCCTACTTCTGGTAGGCTATCCGGGTATCCGCGTTGACGTGCGTTATACGAGAGCTCGCTCTGTACTGTGCCGTTTATGGTTTTTTTTATATATATTTTAGCAAAAATCAAGAACTTATTACAAAATGATTTTCTAAAGCATTTTCACTCGTAAGTCAAACTTTTCATAATTTTTCGAAAAATGTAAAGAGGAACTCCAGTGAAAGTAATGTAATAAAAAAAAGTGCTTCATTTTTACAATAATTATGTATAAATGATTTAATCAGTGTTTGCCCATTGTAAAATCTTTCCTCTCCCTGATTTACATTCTGAAATTTATCACATGGTGACATTTTTACTGCTGGCAGGTGATGTCAGTGGAAAGAGATGCTGCTTGCATTTTTGGCAGTTGGACCCAGCTGTAAACAGCTGTTATTTCCCACAATGCAATGAGGTTCACAGACAGGAAACTGTCAGGGCCATGGTCCTGACATCCTACTGTGGGCGGGTTTTCACCACAATATCAGCCATACAGCGCCCCCTGATGAACCGTTTGTGAAAAGGAATAGATTTCTCATGGGAAAGGGGGTATCAGCTACTGATTGGGATGAAGTTGAATTCTTGGTCACGGTTTCTCTTTAAGGTAAACATGAGATGAAATAAAAGGAAGAATTCATACATACTTGGGGCTTCCTCCAGCCCCCTTGGGGGGGGGGTGTCCTTGCTGTCCTCCTCTGCCTTCTGGATCCTCTGCAAAACTCCTGGCAACTTCGCAGCAGGTGCAGAATGGCCGCGCATGCGCCCTATATCTCTACCGTAGTCGGGAGCGTTCTGCGTATGCACAGTACTACTGCACAGGCTCAGAACGCTCCCGACCACAGAAACGAGATGGGGGAGTGCGCACAGCCGCACTGCGCTGACTGCCTGAAGTTACCGGGAGGATTGTGGAGGATCCAGGAGTCGGAGGACGGGGCGAGGGAATGATTAGGCTGAAGGGGGTGGAGGAAGCCCCAGGTATGTTTGAATTTTTCCTTTTATTTCATATCAGGTTCCCTTTAAGTGAAAAAATATCACTGGTGACCATCCTCTCACACTCTTCACTCATCTGTTATACAATGCTGGGTCAGTGGCTGAGGATGTATGGTACAGGGTATGGTATTATTTTATTTATATAGCCACAATATCTTCATAGCACTGTACATAGTACAAAAACATACCATAATAAGGAGCATATATGCATACGCCGCTCAACACATTGTACACAAGTAAAGCAAAAAGTTTGCCTTCTTAAAACAGAAGGAATTTGCAAAAATTCAGGTTGGAGTGAGCATACGATGTTTCCCACAATGCATTACTGCTGAATATGCAAATCATCCCTGTAAGCTAGCCACACCCCTAGAACCACTGGAATGCAATAATGTGTCAGCTTGTTTATTGTACAGAGCCACAATAATCCAACAAGCATACAGACTGTTTCAGATTGGTTAATACTCATCAGTGCATGGCACGGATTAATGTGTCTCTATGGGGTAGGACTTGAATCACCCAGATTTACAGATTACCCAGAAAGCTCATGGTGAACCAGACCTCCTAGGAGTGTGTAAGGGGCTACAAAGGACCAAAAATCCCTCTCACTAAAATGTTATGCAAAAGAAAAGTTTACATTAGTAAGTATTACTAAAATTTTACCAAAACTAAACCTAATCCTACTCTCACACAGAACCCTCCCTGTACCTATCCCTAACCTTAAGACCCCCCTGGTGGTGCCTAACCCTAACCAACCCCTGGTGGTGCCTAACCCTAAGAGCCCCCTGGTGATGCCTAACCCTAATTAACCCCCTGGTGGTGCCTAACCCTAACCACCCCCCTGGTGGTGTCTAACCCTAAGACCCCCCTGGTGGTGCCTAACCCTAACCACCCCCCTGGTGGTGTATATTGTACTGTAACTATACCTAACCCTACTCCCACACAGAACCCTCCCTGAACCTATCCCTAACCCCTAGACCCCCCTGGTGGTGCCTAACCCTAAGACCCCCCCTGGTGGTGCCTAACCCTAACCACCCCCCTGGTGGTGCCTAATCATAACCACCCCCCTGGTGGTGCCTAATCCTAACCACCCCCCTGGTGGTGCCCAATCCTAACCACCCCCCTGGTGGTGCCTAACCCTAAGACCCCCCTGGTGGTGCCTAACCCTAACCACCCTCCTGGTAGTGTATATTGTACTGTAACTATACCTAACCCTAGTCTCACACAGAACCCTCCCTGTACCTATCTTTAACCCCTAGACCCCCCTGGTGGTGCCTAACCCTAAGACCCCTCCTGGTGGTGCCTAACCCTAACCACCCCCATGATGGTGCCTAACCCTAAGACCCCCCTGGTGGTGCCTAACCCTAAGACCCCCCTGGTGGTGCCTGACCCTACCCACCCCCCTGGTGGTGCCTAACCCTAACCACCCCCCTTACTGATCGCTTTATTATGTGAATAATAATGTTTTACAAATAGTGACTGTAAAAAATATATTGCAATTTACGTTACGTACTAATCGCTTTTGTGAATAATAATGTTTTACAAACATTAAGGGATAAAATGTTAAATAATTTTATTGTGTGGATAATAATGTTTTACAAACAGTAAGGGATAACACTTTAAATAATGTTTTAGTTAAATACAATAAATATGTTTAGTATTTTTATAAACGTTATTCGTCACGGGCGCATTTTCTAAACTTAAATCATCACAAGCACCGTTATAAAACATTAAAAATCTCCGGGCGCCGTTTGTAAAACGTTAATAATCTCCGGCGCCCTTTTTTCCTGTTCAGCGCCCATTAAACGATATTTATTATGGGAGTGAATGGCGGCGCCCTTTTTGTCCACTAGCTGCCGGCGCCCTTTTTTTCCTGTTACCTCCCATCACTGTATACCTTTAACCCCCACCTGTCTCTGGTTTAGCTATGTATGATAAAATACTCATGTTATTGTATATTTATATAGCACTGACATATTCCACAGCACTTAGAGTACATCGTCATGTCACTGACTGTCCTAAGAGGGGCTCACAATCTAATCTTACCATAGTCATATGTCCCAAGTATAGTAAGGCCAACTTGGGGGGCATCTAGTTAAAAGTAACTTGAGGTGAAAGACATGGAAGCTGCCATTTTTTTCCTTTTTAACCTCCTTGCCGGTTATCCCGAGCTCAGCTCGGGGTAACCTGCGCAGGAGGATTTCTCAGGCGCCGCTGGGCCGATTTGCATAATTTTTTTTTCCTACACGCAGCTAGCACTTTGCTAGCTGCGTGTAGTACGCGATTGCCGCCGCTCGCCGCCGATTCGCCGCTACCCGCCGCGCCAAGCCCCCCCCTCCGCCCCAGACCCCTGCGCAGCCTGGCCAATCAGTGCCAGGCAGCGCTGAGGGGCGGTTCAGGATTCCCTGTGATGTCCCGACGTCCATGACGTCGGTGACGTCATCCCGCCCCGTCGCCATGGCGACCGGGGAAGCCCTCAACGGGATTTCCTGCATACTCTGATCGCCGAAGGCGATCTGAGTGGGTGGGGGGATGCCACTGCTCAGCGGCTATCATGTAGCGAGCCCTGGGCTCGCTACATGATTTAAAAAATTTTTTTTTTAAAAAAAGTGCGGCGCTGCCTCCTTGCCGGATTTTTTAGACCGGCAAGGAGGTTAAACAATACCAGTCGCCTGGCAGTCCTTCTCATCTTTCTGATCAATTGTGTTTGAATCACACACCTGAAACAAGTATGTGGTAAACCTAGTCACACTTCAGTTAGAAACACCTGACCTGCTGCATGCTTGTTCAGGGGCTATGGCTGAATGTATTAGAGGCAATGGATAAGCAGGACAGCCAGGCAGTTTGCATTGTTTAAGGCCCCTTGCGCACTGCGTCGCACCGTGGTACGCTTCCCCGCCGCATCCCCGCCACAAGGGCCACGCAAGCCTATGGAGACTTGTCATAATCCCTTCAATGAAAGCTGAAAATAGTATGGTTGTTCTCCATTAGTAATCTCCTGTGTGCAGAGGTAAAATTATATTGTCAGATCAATAACAGCACTGTGGGATGGCACTGGTCTGTTTCGTGCTTCATCAAGTCCATTATCAAGCATTCAAAGTGCAAATTAATGGAGGGGAGTGCACCAAAAGTCATAAATACCCGGCTAGAGGGGCTACTGACAAAGGATGGACACACTCCATTCTCATTACTAGTATTGCAGTCAACATGTCCACCAACACTGATCATACCTCTTTTATTATGTAGGGGTGCACCTTAGCTACTTCCGCAGGACCCAGGAAGTGGCTTGGAGTGTAACGAGTGGACGAGGAACTTGGAGCGGCTGTGCGCGCGGCAGCCGTCCTGCGGGCAACACGCTCTATCGAAGAAGCCCACCAGTGGCCAACGATGCGGGGGAGAGCCCGTTAAAAAACTCAAGCTGGATTTTATATGCGGAAATTTGTAAGTGCAATACATTTTACTAAGTTTTTATGTGGAAACAATATCACACTATGTGGAGTTTTTATTTGGAGGTAACAACTGACCATTGTATCTGAGAGCAAGCCATAAGGACTGCAGTGTCGGGGGGACCTACAACCATAGATCGCAGTGGTCGGGGGTGACCCAGGAATAACCCCAGTGCCTAACTAAGACCAAACTGGTGGTCTTAGTAAAGGGCGAGTCCCTTTCCATATCCGGGTGTGGTGGAGGTGTAGAAAGCCAGAAGTCCATTAAAGTGGAATGAACACTACATGCTGTTTACCTTGAGACTGTACTAGAGGGCACTGGCGTAACAGTAGGGCCTGCAGCCCCTGCTCCTGCGGGGGGGGGGGGGGGGGGCGGGCCCCGCTCGGGCCGTTTTGTGGGGGTTGGAGGGGACGCAGCATGAGGGGAAAACCATGGCCACATTCGGTGGGGAGGGGGAACGTTTCCCCCCCCCCTCCCTCACCTCGGGGCTCTCCCCTCTGCGCTCCCCTCCAGCTTAAATTAGAGTTTGGGCAGCAGATAGATACATACCTTCTGTGCGCTCCAGCGTGCGTTCCTCTCTCTAGCCTCTGATGTATAAACAGGAAGTCGCGTCAGACTAGAGAGAGGAACGCACGCTGGAGCGCATGGAAGGTATGTATCTGTCTGCTGCCCACCGCTGCCCGGACTCTAATTTGAGCTGGAGAGGAGCGCAGAGGGGAGAGCCCCGAGGTAAGGGAGGGGGGGAAAGTCCCCCCCCCCCCCACACCGATGTGCCACCAAGCTCTCCTCTCATGCTGCGACCCCTCCAGCCCCCCAAAACGGCCCCGAGCGGGCCCGGGGGGGGGGGGGGGGGCCCTCAGAAATTCTGCAGGGGGGCCCTAGTTACGCCCCAGCTAGAGGGTTTGTACCCTGTAATAATAGGACTGTGTCCTCCTATTGTACTTGTTTGCTTATGATATCAGCGCACTGCCTATAGATAATTCATTGTTTTATATATTTTGCGCACCAAAGCAATATTCTTTATCATTGCCAACTAAGTCGCAGACAATCCGAGGTTTTGATTACCTCTGAAGGTCCACACCGTGCTTAGTGTTTTAGTGCAGCTGCCATGTTTAATGTGGGCAAGTATAACATAGCATAAAATGTAGCAAACCAGAGGGTCTTTAATGTGAATGGTGGTTTTCCAACCTACCCACCAGGTTGGTCTGTCCATGCATGGAAGCTTCCTGCCCCAATCACATAAGTAAATCTCCCATTTAGTGACGATAAGGTTCTACTTGAAACCAAGATGGCGGCTAGAGTCACGGCTGATGTTATTGCTAAATATGGAATTGGGGACACTGCAACCAGGTCTTAACATTAGTTTAGTGGCAGTTGATTGGCCGATTGAATAGCATTCGTAGAGGCTCATCTATCAAGACTGTGTGTTAAGACAGTTATGGGTTAAAGAACTCCAACAAGGACCGGCACCACTCCAGTGTGTTTATAGCTCAAATACTTTAATGATACATTTGTATTTGAGCTATAAACACACTGGAGTGGTGCCGGTCCTTGTTGGAGTTCATTATTGCGACCCCTTGGTACTGGGGTGGGACCGTGGCACACTTTTTTTCATTTTTTATTTCTTCGGTGCTCCTGGAATCACCTTTGCACAAGTTATGGGTTAAAGCACACCTGAAATAAGAGGAATATGGAGACTGCCATATTTATTTCCTGTAAAAAAAATACCAATTGCCTGGCAGTCTGGCTGATCCCTTTGGCTGCAGTAGAGTCTGAATCACACACCTGAAACAAGCATGCAGCTAATATACTCGTGTATAAGCCTAATTTTTCAGCACAAAAAAAATGTGCTGAAAAGTTAACCCCTTGGCTTATTCGTGAGTCAGTGGAGTAGGATGGATGGTTGAGTAGGTTTTGTAAGAGGAGCATAAGGATTGTGCACTAGTGATCCTACTCTTGCCAGCTGGCTCCCTGCTGTGTCCGTGCCCCGCATCCCCTGCAGCATGGTGTGTAGAGTGTGTTGCTCGAGACTACCTGTGTCCCCCGGCTTGTGGAACGGGGTGTGCAATCAATGTGTCAGCTGTGTAATGATTGGGAATTCTTCCTGTGTGACAATCACTGTGTCTCATATCTATGACGTCATCTAGTGGCGTCTTGAGACAGAGCTGTATCTTCCTTGGGGCACATCTGGCTACTGTGAAGGGGGTTATACTGGGGAAGGGGGCTTATACGTGAGTCAATCATTTTTCCTGGTTTTTGAGGGAAAGTGGGTGCCTCGGCTTATACGCGGGACAGCTTATATGCAAGTACATGCTTGTTCAGGGCCTATAGCTAAAAGAATTTGAGGCAGAGGATCAGCAGAACAGCTAGGCAATGTGTATTGTTTTAAAGGAAATACATATAGCAGCCTTCATATCCCTGGGGGATGGGGGAGCCTCAATTAGACTGGATCACAACAATCAGGACCCTCATATTGGATGAACTATGGAGTGGGACATCAGCGAAAACCTTTAAGGCTAATACACAGGTACCAACAATCTATCCAACTATCTTCCGAACTTGTCTGTTGGAAGATAAGTTGTGTGTGTGTGTGTGTACGGCTGAAAAACAACCAGATGACCAACTAATAACAGGTTGTTTGCCAAATCCAGCCAGTGGATCAATCTGCCCAACTATCACGCAGGTTGGAATGTGTGTACAAGTATTTTGGACAACTTTGTTGTTTTTGAATGTGAACATGTTGTTCAGTTTATTGTTTAGCTTGCATGCATGGTATTTAAGTGAGTTGGTTGTTTAGTTGGGTGGCGTGTGTGTACGTACTTGTCTGGTAAACTTGTTGTACGGTTGGTCATGCTGTGCGGTTGGTTGTGCATTAAGTTGGACGTTTGTATGAGCCTTTTGTTCTGTCTGGTCTCTGTATAATATGTAATGTTTTTTTCAGTATATCTTTCAAGGAATTAGCATTTTTAGTACACACAACCACAGCACATATGTATAGACATTAGAGGTGACCTTGATGAGGAACACTTAGTGATATGACTGGCATCATATGATCTGTACCGAGCTGTGTAATGTGTATTATATAATGTAGATCACAGATTGTGGGAGGACATTAGAGGTGACTGTAATGAGAGTCATTTAGTTGTGTGACTGGCTTTATTTACTCTCTACAGAACTGTTTAATGTGTTTTGTATAATATAGGGCATAGACTGTGGGAGGACAGTTAGTAGTGTGACTGGCTCTATTTGCTATGCACAGAGCTGTATAATGTGTATATATATATATATATATATATAATATAGAGCTGTATAATGTGTAATATATAATATAGCCTATAGACTGTGGTAGGACATTAAATGTGACCCCTCTGAGGGGCAGTTAGTGGTGTGACTGGCTCTATGTACTCTGTACTGGGCTGTATAATGTGTAATATATAATATAGAGCATAGACTGTGGTAGGACATTAGATGTGACCCCTTTGAGGGGCAGTTAGTGGTGTGACTGGCTCTATGTACTCTGTACTGGGCTGTATAATGTGTAATATATAATATAGAGCATAGACTGTGGTAGGACATTAGATGTGACCCCTCTGAGGGGCAGTTAGTGGTGTGACTGGCTCTATGTACTCTGTACTGGGCTGTATAATGTGTAATATATAATATAGCCTATAGACTGTGGTAGGACATTAGATGTGACGCCTCTGAGGGACAGTAAGTGGTATGACTGGCTCTATATACTCTGTACTGGGCTGTATAATGTGTAATATATAATATAGAGCATAGACTGTGGTAGGACATTAGATGTGACCCCTCTGAGGGGCAGTTAGTGGTGTGACTGGCTCTATGTACTCTGTACAGGGCTGTATAATGTGTAATATATAATATACATTGTGGTAGGACATTAGATGTAACCCCTCTGAGGGACAGTTAGTGGTGTGACTGGCTCTATGTACTCTGTACAGGGCTGTATAATGTGTAATATATAATATAGAGCATAGACTATGGTGGGACATTAAATGTTACCCCTCTGAGGGAGAGTTAGTGGTGTGACTGGCTCTATGTACTCTGTACAGGGCTGTATAATGTGTAATATATAATATAGAGCATAGACTGTGGTAGGACATTAAATGTTACCCCTCTGAGGGAGAGTTAGTGGTGTGACTGGCTCTATGTACTCTGTACAGGGCTGTATAATGTGTAATATATAATATGGAGCATAGACTGTGGTAGGACATTAGATGTGACCCCTCTGAGTGACAGTTAGTGGTGTGACTGTCTCTATGTACTCTGTACAGAGCTGTGTAATATATAATATAGACATAGACTGTGGTAGGACATTAGATATTACCACTGAGGGACAGTTAGTGGTGTGACTGGCTTTATATACTCTGTACAGGGCTGTATAATGTGTAATATATAGTATAGAGCATAGACTGTGGTGGGACATTAGATGTGACCCCTCTGAAGGACAGTTAGTGGTGTGACTGGCTCTATGTACTCTGTACAGGGCTGTATAATGTGTAATATATAATATAGAGCATAGACTGTGGTAGGACATTAGATGTGACCCCTCTGAGGGACAGTTAGTATTATGAATTGGTCAATGCTCTCTTTAAAGCATTCCTAAAAGTGTATTAGGAAAACATAAACATAGAATAATAACAATAGTAAGAAGATGAATAACATGGATAAAAATAGACATTTTCCAAGAAATATCAGATACATTACTAAACCGCCTTCAATGGTTTGATAAAGTTTTCCTGGCTTTCTAGAACATTATGCTCTCCTGGCAGACTTATATCAATTATTAACTCACTTTTATGATTAATTCATATGGTTATGGTTTTTAAAGAGGGATGGGAAGGGGATAATGACTTCCCTGTGTTATCCAGAAGCACTGCATGCTGTTATAAGCCCTTACTACCCCTCCTCACCTCCATGGGCAACATTAAAATGGAACTCCGGCTTAAAGGTTACAAAAGCAAACAATGGATATTAGAGGGTACATTTTATGGAAACAGGAAATGTTGGCACCTGCGATAAATGGGCAATTTGGGCGCCACCATTGGCACTAATGTTAATTAGCAGCAACAGGCAACCAAACAGAAGTTTGGGCACTTAGTAAAAATTATCGTTTATATTATCATTTATTATTTTCATACTTTCTGTTATAGTTGAATGCAATTTTGAAATAGGAAATTTGGGCGCCAGCGGCACCTGATAAATATAGGGCAGAAATCACAGTACATTACAATAAATAATGCACTGGAGTGGTACTGCGCCTGCAACTTAATGTGGCCACAATAGCAGTAGTGTGCACACAGCTCTGGGTGTCAGTGGGCTGTGGAGTGTCACACACAAAATAAAACACAGGAGACCGATGTGCTAGCCCTCAATAGGGCTGTTTGGGGTGCTTTCACAGCAAGTGAGGAACAAGAACACAGGCCTAGCTAATGCTTTCCCTACCTATCTGCTGCAAGTCTAACCCTGCTCTCACTAACAGTCAGCAGCCAACAGAGGATTAATCCAATATGGCCACCTCAACTGCTTTTTAATAGGGAGGTGGGGGGTCCCGGAAGGCTTGCTAGCTGATTGGTCAGCAGACACATGGCATGTCTGCTGACTGTGAGGTAAGGGGTCAAAGTTTGGCTCCCTGATGATGTATAGGGGGCGGGTTGAACATGCTAAATGTTCGCAGTTCGCTGAAAACGCGATCAGTGGAAATTTTGCCGGGAACGAACAACGTTCGGCCCATCTCTAATTAAGAAAGGGGAAGTAATGATTATAACATAATAATGATACAGCAGGTACTATTAATACCTATTAAGGTCTGTATTGATTCTTGCAACTCTACTGGATTTCCAGGACATTACAGCCTGGACATAACAGCATAATTCTGTGGCTATACACGTAAAATGACCGATATTCTACTACTGTATTAGGATCTTTGTAATATTTTACTATAGCCTAACCTGACCCCATTCTTACTTGAACCCTCCCTCTATCAATAGCTAACCCTAACCGACCCTCCCAACCAATACCTTATCCTAACCAACCCTCCCAACCAATACCTTACCCTAACCGACCCTCCCAACCAATACCTTACCCTAACCCACCCTCCCAACCAATACCTTACCCTAACCGACCCTCCCTACCAATACCTTAACCGACCCTCCCTACCAATACCTTACCCTAACCGACCCTCCCAACCAATCCCTTACCCTAACCGACCCTCCCAACCAATACCTTACCCTAACCGACCCTCCCAACCAATACCTTACCCTAACCGACCCTCCCAACCAATACCTTACCCTAATCCACCCTCCCAACCAATACCTTACCCTAACCGACCCTCCCTACCAATACATTACCCTAACCCACCCTCCCAAACAATACCTTACCCTAACCGACCCTCCCTACCAATACATTACCCTAACCGACCCTCCTAACCAATACCTTACCCTAACCGACCCTCCCAACCAATACCTTACACTAACCGACCCTCCTAACCAATACATTACCCTAACCGACCCTCCCAACCAATACTTTACCCTAACTCACCCTCCCTACCCACACCTTACCCTAACCGACCCTCCCAACCAATACCTTACCCTAACCGACCCTCCTAACCCATACCTTACCCAAACCGACCCCCCCAACCAATACCTTACCCTAATCGACCCTCCCAACCAATACCTTACCCTAATAAACCGTCCCAACCAATATCTTACCCTAACTGACCCTCCTAACCAATACCTTACCCTAACTGACCCTCCTAACAATACCTTACCCTAACCGACCCCCCTAACCAATACCTTACCCTAACTGACCCCCCCAACCAATACCTTACCCTAACCGACCCCTCCAACCAATACCTTACCCTAACCGACCCTCCCAACCAATACCTTACCCTAACCAACCCTCTCAACCAATACCTTACCCTAACCAACACTCCCAACCAATACCTTACCCTAACCGACCCTCCCAACCAATACCTTACCCTAACCGACCCTCCCAACCAATAACTTACCCTAACCCACTCTCCCAACCAATACCTTACCCTAACCGACCCCCCCAATTAATACCTTACCCTAACCGACCCCCAGCCTTCCCAACCAATACCTTACCCTAACCGACCCTCCCAACCAATACCTTACCCTAACCGACCCTCCCAACCAATACCTTACCCTAACTGACTCTCCCAACCAATACCTTACCCTAACCGACCCTCTCAACCAATACCTTACCCTAACCGACCCTCCCAACCAATACCTTACCCTAACCGACCCTCCCAACCAATACCTCACCCTAACCGACCCTCTCAACCCATACCTTACCCTAACTGACCCCCCCAACCAATACCTTACCCTAACCGACCCCCCCCCCCCTCCCCAACCAATACCTTACCCTAACCGACCCTCCCAACCAATACCTTACCCTAACCGACCCTCCCAACCAATACCTTGCCCCATGCCTTTACCCCTCTTATGCAGAGAGAGTGCAGGATGCACTGTTATATTTCCCTACTCCACGCTGCATCAGGTCTCCACATCCCCCCGGGAGCTGCACAGTGTGTGCTGCCCCCCTGAGGCTCCTGATGACATGACATGCATGGGGAGAAGGGTCCTGGAGGAAGAGGAGACCCAATGCAATGGGAACTGGCTAGGTACATATAGCGGAGCTTCCTGTGCTTACTCTGCATAAAGGGGGAGCGGGCCCCTGTAGCTCCCGGGCCCACCTACCCCACAGTCACGGAGGCTATTGTTACACCACTGATTACAGTGCTCTTCATTACAATACAACCTCACAGTGTCTTCCCTTACAGTGCCCCAGTTGTGGTGTCCCCATTATAGTGACATGGCATTCATTACAGTGCCCTAGTTATACTGCCATTTATTATAGTGCCCTCCATGCTGACTGTGAGCCGTGATACACAGTATCTAAGTCACAATGTGTCAGCAATACTGTGGTTCCTACCTAGAAGCGGCTTGCCACAGAAACTCACCCCCACAGGCCGAAGGTCCCAGCCGTCTCCCCACTAAGCGGATCACTGAGAGTAATTTCACCTTCAGATTACTCCAGAGAGTCTGATACAGGTATGTGCAGCTATGTATGCAGAACCCACACAGCAAGCGAGAAACACTGACAAAGATGCTCAGCTAGAGATAAGATAATCAGACAATAGAAACAGAACACTTATATAGCGCTTTTCTCCTGGCGGACTCAAAGCACCAGAGCTGCAGCCACTAGGGCCCGTTCTATCGGCAGTAGCGGTGTTAGGGAGACTTGCCTAAGGTCTCCTACTGAATAGGTGCTGGCAGTATTAGGGAGTCTTGCCCAAGGTCTCCTTACAGAATAGTAGCTGGCAGTATTAGGGAGTCTTGCACGAGGTCTCCTTACTGAATAGGTGCTGGCTTACTGAACAGGAAGAGCCAATATTCAAACCCAGGTCTCCAGTGTCAGAGGCAGAGCCCTTACCCAGTACACCATCCAGCCACAATAGAGCAAGTTCGGCTTTACCATAAGGCACTGTAGGCACGTGCCTACAGGCTCCAGATGATGGAAAGGCGGCTCACTCCCCTCTTCGAGAGCCTTCCTCTCTCCTTCCCTATGCAGTCCCGAGCATTCTCCCTTCAGCCAGGGGACACATCTAGCTACCTAATACTGAGGGTACTTCTGGCTACCTAATGCTAAGGGCCACCTGTAGCTACATATGCTGGGCAAGGGAAGTAAGGGAGAAGTGACATCTGGAACAGCCAGCACACTTGCAGTGCGGTTTGGTGGAGGTTTGAAGGTTCATGGAGGGCGGAGTCTAGGGTGCCAGGACATCTGTGCCTATAGGCTCCTGTGAGGTAAATCCGGGCCTGACTGCTAGGTTAGCGCTCTCTCGCCTTGCAGCGCTGGGTCCCAGTTTCGAATTCCAGCCAGGGCACTAACTGCACAGAGTTTGTATGTTCTCATTGTGTATGAGTGCGTTTCCTCTGGGCACTCTGGTTTCCTCCCACATCTAAAAAAATAAAGAAACGTTAATTGGCTTCCCCCTAAAATTGGCCCAAGACTATGATACATACACCACAGGATACATACATAGACATATGATTATGGTACGGATTAGATTGTGAGATCCTCTGAGGGACAGTATAATAATAGGGACAAGACAATATACTCTGTCGGTGCTATATAAATACTAAATAATAACATGTGAACACAGTTCATTTAACTTGTACATACCATAGTGGGTGCTACTGGGTACTAAGAGCCTGATGGCCATTTCATACTGGGCGCTTCGTTGGAGGCTGTCACAGCCTCCGATGAAGAGTCCTGCATGAGAGGACCATGATGATTTTTGGTACCCGGCACCCACTTTGGTATGTGGAAGTTAAATTAACTTTGTTCACATGATTAATAATGCAGTGATCATTTGTGAACTTCACAAATAAAAGATCTCATGCAGTGCCAACCTCCACTCTACCGTCTGTTTGGATAACTACATCTGCACTATCTGGTCATACACGCTGTGTTCCCTTTGAGTGGTTGCTACATACGCTTGCCCTTAACACTTTACTGTAGGAGGCTGTAGTGGCAACTCTCTTTCCCTCTACTGCTACAAATTAGAAATAAGATAACCAGATACTGCACAAACCCAACAGGCAGTAGCAAGACAAGCAAGGCATCAATACCAAGAAACAAAGTAATGGGTCAGGGACAAGTACAAGCATACAGGTGTCCACTGTGCATACATGGAAAAAAGGCATTCAGAATAAAGGGCGCCGGGTTCGGCGGTAGTAGAATCTCGCTAAAATTTGCGGTATTCTACTACTAAATATCCATATTAGAATATTATGTACCAATATTTTACTATTGCTAAACCTAACCCTACTCTCACATAGAACCTGCCCCTAACCCTAAGACCCCCCTGGTGGTGCCTAACCCTAAAATCCCCCATGGTGGTGCCTAACCCTAAAATCCCCCATGGTGGTGCCTAAATCTACCCCACTGGTGGTGCCTAAGCCTACCCACGGCAGTGCCAAAACCTACTTACCCCCCCACCTGACGGTGCCTAAACCTACCTCCCGGTGGTGCCTAATCCTAACTCCCCCCCCCGGTGGTGCCTAACCTTAACTCACTACCAGGTTACCTTCATAGCCACGATATGATAAATTTGGACACTTTGTGGAAGCCACGATATGCGGCAAACATAGTAAAATTTGAGCGTCCGATAATGGCAGCCGCAAATTTCCCCTAATGCCGCTAATTGCGGCTTCTAACATGGGCACCTCTGGCGGCACCGTTTTTCCCATAAGGGCTCCTGCGCCCTTTTTAGCTGCTTCAGTCCACAGTTTAGCAAGTTACAATGTTTTGGCAAATACTACGTGGAGATCCACGCCTTATATAGGAGATAGGCAGGCATGTCCGCTGATAATGACCTGGAAATTGAGGAAGGACATCTGCTGGTAGGAGGTGGAAGTTCAGAATACTTCATAAATCAGGTGCTGCGTGCAGGGGAAGCAAGGAACTGCAAGCCAGTTAAGGATGGAGGACAGCTGCCTGCTGGTAAACAGGGAAGTCTCAGCAGTTCCACAAATAAAGTCACCAAACAGGCAAGGCAAAGCATCCTACAGTTCTTAGCACAGATAGGTAGGGTGATCTGAGGACACCCTGGAGGGACACGAGTAACACAGAAACAACGGGAGCACCGATGGTGAAGTAAGTCACTACAATGGATGAATACGGTAGAGAAAAATGGGTTCTCACAAAGTAAGGTTGCAGGCGGGGAACCAACCACTGTAGGCAGGTCGGAGATTTAGGCGCCTTTTGCTCTGGTTTTGATTCCCCTGACACCATCTTCGGCCTGAGGAAGTGGGCTGAGACCCACGAAACGTGTTGCCAAGTGCATATTAACCATTTTAGCCATACGGGCGTGAGTCTCTCATCTGCGGCTGGTGCTGCTCTAGCCGCAGGCATGTGAGACTCACGTCAATGCATTTGCGGGGCTGTGCGCACGCGATTGTATGGGTGGAAGCCCGCGATTGCGATGGTCCCAGCGACAGGTAGAGATTAGTAGCAGGGGACAGAAGTCCACTGAGTCAATGCCAATCCGTACTAGTGCAGCGAGAATGATCACTGTTTTTGTCATTCTCAGTTGTAGGAGCGATCGTGCCTCCGTGCTCCCTGCTGCTCGCTCGCTCGCTCCCGCCCGCCGTTCCCGCTGCCAATCATTTGATTAATGAATGGGAACTTTTTTTTTTAAACTATAAAAGTTTATTTTAAACTTTAATGGCTGAAACCTGAGAAATAATGTTTTTTTTCAATGTTTTTCTTATTATTACCTTTAAAATGCATTTAGAATAAAAGAATACTTAGCATAATGTACCACCCAAAGAAATCCTAATTGGTGGCGAAAAAAAAACAAGTTAAAGATCATTTAGTTGTGATAAGTAGTGAAAAAGTTATTGGGAAATAAATGGGAGGTGCGCTGAAATGTGAAAATTCCTCTCGTCCATAAGGTGAAAAATACCTGCGGGCTGAAGTGGTTAAAGTTCGTTGTATATTACTCACATTTGTCATCATTGAGGTAAGCTACCTCACTTACTTCTTTTTTAGCTGTTTTATCATATACTTGGTGCCTCTTTCCCCCTTTGTGCACAGTTCATAGCAATTTGTGATTTCATGATAATTATTAATCTGTTGGTTTCGCATTTGAAATACTTTATGATGCTGAAATATAAACTTAACAAGAACAGCATTGCAGTTGTGTTCACTGAGCGTCATAAAACAGGTTCAGACACCCGCTGGCCGGTCTGCACCGTTCTGTGAATGGTTGGAAGAAGGGACATCATCCTGTTTCCCAAAACCAGAAAAAGGCTGTGTATAAAAGCACTTCACATCACCTGTGTGTGTGGACTGCTGAGAACCAGGGACTTCAGCTGCAAGCAATCCGAATGCTGGCTTGTGCCAAGACAAGGCAAATGCAGTCTGTAAGAGGCTCTGTAGTGACATATAGTAGAATTCCTTCAATTATTCGGGATACCCATTTTTACATTAAATATACTGGTTTCAGCATCAGAAACACTTCCTATATCAAAAACAAAAGTTTGCTTTCTTATAACAGAAAGCATTTGTGATAATTCAGGTTGGAGTGAGCTTGAGATGTCTCCCAGAGCATCACTGCTGAATATATGCAAATTAACCATTGTTACCCTTAGAAGCTAAACACACCTCCAGAACCGCTGGAATGCAATGATGTGTCAGCTTGTTAATTTGTACAGAGCCAGAATAATCCAACATGCATACAGACTGTTTCGGGTTGTTTGAACTTCCTATATCAGGTGTGTCAAACTCAAATACAAAGTAGGCTGAAATGTAACACTGGGACCAAGTCGCGGGCCAACCTCAATGTCTACTGGCCACCTTCCTCCCTTATACAGTTCCCTGGTGTCTAATGGCCCCCCTCCAACCCCTATACAGTTCCCCAGTGTCTAGTGGTCCCCATCCCTAAACAGTTCTCTAGTGTTTTGCGCTTTCCCCTCCCTCCACCATATGGCTTCTCTGGTGTTCTAGGGCTTCACCTCCAATATAGCTTCCTTGGTGGTTTAGAGTGGGCCAGACTTAATGCAAAGTGTGGAAACCTCTTGGGGGGCCAAATTTAATGGCTTTGAGGGCCAGATTTGGCCCGCGGCCCGGAGTTTGACATATATATCCTGTAACTATATGTAGCTGTGAATTGGTATGTAGCCCTGTCCTTCCAATGATGCTTAGCATAGGCTGACTACAGTTCTGTCCCCAAAGCATTCTGGGAGTAAGGGAACCAAGTATATTTTCTACTGCCTTTAGAACTCTCAGTAAACAAACATTCCGCACTTTGCAGCTTTCTATAATCTACCTAAACAACGGGGGACTCTGGCTACCTATACTGGTGGGAAGGGACCCGGATGCACGACTGCTGCCTATATGGGCACAATTTGGGTGGAGGGGGTCACTTTGGCATCTCTGCCTCTGATGTTGGAGAACCTTGTTGTCCTGGCACTGCTTATCCTTTTGAGGCAAGGAATGGCAATGATGCAAACAGTGAAAAAACAAAAAATAACAGAGGACCCAACTGGTTGAAGAAAAGTCTCAGGCAGAGGTCCCCTTTAACAGTTTCCCCATATGAGAAAGTTATTTACTCTCTGTTACACTCTGCAGGGGTGACTGGCTGCTATGTCTGCTCATTGTGTCCATCCTCAGACCGCAGCTCCCCCCCCCCCCCCAACCCCCTCTCCCCCCTTCCCATGCTGTGTGTGATTCTGTACATTGGAGCACTGCAGCCATCCTTTCTTCTGCATCACCCCATCTTCAGGTCTTATCTCAACCATCTGTGGCTTCCTGTGTCTTCTCCACATCCCGCTCTCAGCATACGCCTCTGTGCAGAATACGCTGCTCTTCCTCACTCTATAATCACTTCCAGTATGTAAATATTTACGTGTAAATGAGATGCCTCATTAATCAGAGACACAGTCCCCTCTCTGATGTCCCTACATTCTACAGCTTCTGAATCTCTCCCATGGTTGCGCTGGTTAATAATGTGTCACAGAAGGAGACTATCAGCCTAGGAGAAGGAGACTATCAGCCTAGGAGTGTCAGAGACTGTGTAGAGCAGCGGTCTCAAACTCAATTTACCTGGGGGGCCGCAGGAGGCAAAGTCAGGATAAGGCTGGGCCGCATAAGGAATTTCACAATCGTGGCGCATCGCCACCTCTGCCCGCCCCTCTCACTCTTCCTTCACAGAGAGGGGCGGGGAGAGGTGGCGATCCGTGCGGCGATTGACGTCAGGAGGGACAGAGCTGAAGCTGAAAGCTCTGCCCCTTCCAGGAAATGCCGGAGGATTGCCCCCCGGGCGATTTGGGGGCTCTGCAGCCCTCGTTTAGCGGCGGGGATGCGGCGGATTACTTGGGAGCACTGAAGCGAACTATAAGGAAGCTTTTGCCGGCGAGGGCCACAAAATATTGTATCGAGGGCCGCAAATGGCCCGCGGGCCGCGAGTTTGAGACCCCTGGTGTAGAGGCAGAAAGAGGGGCTGTGTAGTGTAAGGTGTACCTGTGGGGCTCACAGAATATCTATAGATAACTAATGATGAGCGAATAAGGCAATTTTCATTTGTGTTACACACCATGCTGGAAACCCAAGCTATATCCTATACCAGGGGTGTCAAACTCAAATACAAAGTGAGCCGGAATCGAGCTCTGGGACCAAGTCGTGGGCCAACCTCAATGTCTAGTGGCCACCTCTCTCTTTTATAAAGTTCCCTGGTGTCTAATGGCCCCTGTCCTTCCCCTATACTGTTCCCTGGTGTCTAGTGCCCCCCCCCCCCATACAGTTCCCTGGTACCTAGTGCCCCCTTCCCCCTCCCCTGTACAGTTCCCTGGTACCTAGTGCTTTCCCCCTCCCCATATGGCTTCCCTGGTAATCTTGGGATTACCCTCCAATATACAATACATTACAATAACATTTCTATAGCGCTTTTCTCCCATAGGACTCAAAGCGCTTAGGCTCTCTCAGATTCGGTAAAGCATTCACACACATGAAGCATTCACACAACAAAAGTTATATTTCTGCAAATGCCAAACTGAACAGGTGGGTTTTCAGTCTGGATTTAAACACGACCAAAGATGGAGCTGTCCTAAGGAGTTCCATAATGTAGGAGCAGCATGACAGAAGGCTCTGGGACTAAAAGTTTTCAGGTGGACTCTGGGTATGACTAGATTATTAGAACCTACGGATCTGAGATTGCGGTGATTGATATGCAACTGTAACATTTCTTTCATGTATCCAGGGCCCAGATTATTCAGGGATTTTAATGTCAATAGGTCGATAGGACCTACTGACCTACTGAATAGGACTCTCCGTTTTCTAGGTAGCCAGTGAAGGGAGTGCAGGTTTTATAGGTAGCCAGTGAAGGTATGTGTTAGAGATGGGGTTGGTTGGTTAACAGTATTCTGTATCAGCTGTAGGCGGTACAAGTCCGTCTTTGGAAGGCCAGTGTAGAGAGCATTACTGTAGTACTGTTGGAATGTAATGAAGGCATGAACTAAGGATGACAGATCTTCTGGGGGGATGAGGGGTTTATTTTTGCGATGTTCTTCAGGTGAAAGTAGGATGATTTCACCCAGGGGTCTAGTCCTGGGAAAAGAGGTGAGTGGACTCACCCGAAAACCCCCTGCGCCGCGCTGCCCAAAAATGGGTGTGGTCAAGCATATTGTGGGCGTGGACATGGGTGGGGCCAAATATACATGACCTTGACAGTGTTGTAAAAGGTCTGCCGGGGAAGTTTGAGCTCTGCCGTAGTGTATCCCCCAAAATTAGATGTAATCTGACAGCATTTCACCAAAAAGAAAGTAATCTGGCAGAAGTTTCTCCAAAATACAAAAAGCAGAGAAGAGGGATTGGTGGGCACAGCGGGGAACATCTCCTCCCCCCATCAGGGCTCCCCCTTCCTCCCTCTCCCCCTCCAGAACTAAAGTTTGCAGGTGGCTGGCAGCGGCAGGACTTGCCTCCTTCCAAGCGCTGAGTAAGTAGCGATGTCCGGTTCATTTGAGCCGGTTCTTTCCTGTGAGTTGAGTGATCCGGCTCATCACACTGAACCGAATCAGTTCAGTGGATGAGGCAGGAACTGCAGCTGCACACTGTGTTCAGCTGCAGTTCCTGTCTCATCCACTGAACTGATTCGGTTCAGTGTGATGAGCCGGATCACTCAACTCAAAGGAAAGAACCAGTTCAAATGAACCGGACATCGCTACTTACTCAGCGCTTGGAACGAGATGGAGGTAAGTTCCGACTCCCGCCCGCTGCCAGCCGCCTGCAAATTTTAGTTCTGGGGGGAGAGAGTGAGGAAGGGGGAGCCCCAAGGTGAGCCCACCGATCCCTCTTCTCTGCGCTCTCTCCCTCCACACATGCTAGGGTGGACGTCGTCCACCCTCTGAAAATAGCAGGTGGACGTCGTCCACCCGCGTCCACACCCCACTGAACCCCTGATTTCACCACCACAGCAGAGATGTGAGTTCTGAAGTTTAAATCCCCATCAATTAGAACTCCCAGGCTACACACATGCTCAGAGCTGTGTAGATCTGTACCTCCTATTCCCAGTTGTGAAGACTGCAAGTGAAGTTGATTTGTTGTCATGTGAATGCCCTCCGATCAGTTTTTTTTCTGTATTTAGTCTCAGCCAGTTGTCATTCATCCATTGCTGTAGTTCACGTAAGCAGGCGTTTATAGTTAGAGTTGGTTCTGTCACACCAGGCTTGAAGGAAAGATATAAATGGGACTTGAATAAGGACAAAAACTTTTTATATTGGTATGAGGCTGACGACATTTAAACTCTTTCTCAGCCTATATAGCTGAACTTGTGAACTCAGAATTTAGGATACCTCTGTGTCAGTTCAACTCCCAGGTCTGTGAGGATCCTTATCTCAGCTAACAACCTCCAACCCCATTAAGATGTTCTGTTTTACATAAGGCATCTCAATGACATGTATTTATGCTTAAAAAAAAATCTGTTTTCCCTTTTGATGTTGCATGTATAAAGCTGTCTGTACCATCAGCCTGCAGACTAACAGGATGTAAGCCCGACGAAGGCTGCAAGGCCGAAAGCTTGTTTATTCTCATTCATTTGTAGTTAGCCAATAAATGGTATCATCCTGATTTAAAACTTCTTGCTTTTACTGATGGCTAACACAGTACAATACCCTACTGCTACTACTTTATTTACATATGAGCAAAAAGTGTCCAGTCCAAAATGTATTTATACTCTTCAAAAACTGTCACAGTCTGTGGGAAAATCCAAAGTTCTATACCATTGCAAATAGTCCAATCTGTTCTAAACCATTCTAATTATCCTGATTAATTGGGAACAGCTGTTTTAATCAACTTAACAGGTGAAAAACAGCAGCTCTCTGCAGTTGGTTTGTGGACAGTCATGGCTAAGACAAAGGAGCTCAGTGAGGACCTGCGGCTGTGCATTGTGGCTGCTCACAAGTCAGGAAAGGGCTACAAGGCCATTTCTATATGTTTTCAAGTTCCAGTGGCTACAGTGCAAAGTATTATTAAAAAATACAAGGTGTTCCGCACTGTGGAAAATCTCAGAGGATGTGGTCAGAAGACAAAAGTGACTGTGGCCCTGCTATGTTTCCTGGGGGAGGTCAGATCACTATGCTGTACTGTAATAGATATTGCACAGGATTTTGCCAAGTTCCCATGCACAGGAATGACATCACAAACAAGATGGTGGCATCCGTGTGGGCAAAACACAGTTATTGGATATCTGTTAAAGGGGGAAAAAAGTAATACTGAAAATACTGTGGCATACTAAGGACACGGGTTTACTTTCAGTCATTCATTTGGTTATTCGGAACTCAACTAACCAGCAGTCTCAGCCATCCAGCACAAATCGCCGGCAGTATTCACAGTGGTGAAGGCCAACTTCATAGGATTTTTAAGGGCTGTGCTGCTTAAAGGACTGCTCCAACATAAAAAGTAAGCAGTTAAAATCCATCAGAACCAACAGGTTTTGGACTAGTCCATCTCCTCATGGAGTACTCTCAGGGTTTTCTTTGGTTTCAAAAGCATTTCCTGAATGTGAGTTGCTAAGTCTAACTGACAAAATAGTGTGCAAGTGAGTAGAGTGGCTGGCTGGTATCTTACTATTTTGGTAGTTAAAACTGCCATTCAGGAAATGCTTTTGAAAACAAAGAAAAACCTGAGAATCCCCCATGAGGAAATGAAGTACGGGTAGTCCCCGGTTAACGAACGAGATAGGGACTGTAGGTTCGTTCTTAAACTGAATCTGTTCTTAAAGAGACACTGAAGCCAAATTAAAAATGGCTTTTTAGCTTATATTCAGCAGGGGCATGTTTGCCCCTGCTAAAACGCTGCTATCCCGCGGCATAATGAGGGGTCTTTACCCCCCAAATCCCCCCTGCTACCTCCGGGGCTCGCTTCCGTGTGAGGCAGGGCTATGAGCTGCAGCTCTGCCTCACACGCGTCTGTCAGCGGTGGATCTCCGCCTCTCTGTCTGCCTTCGCTGAGAGGGGCGGGGGAGAGGCGGAGATCCGCCGCTGATAGACGCGTGTGAGGCAGGGCTGCAGCTCATAGCCCCGTCTCACACGGAAGCGCACAGGGGTAGCAAAATCCATGACCAAGTTGGTCATGGATTTTGCAGGGGGGATTTGGGGGGCAAGGACCCCTCGTTATGCCGCAGGATAGCAGCGTTTTAGCAGGGGCAAACATGCCCATGCTGAATATAAGCTTAGAGTTACAGACTAACCAGCAAGCTCATGGTGACCCAGAACTCATTGGAGTGTGTAAGGGACTACAATGGTCCTAAAAGCCCCCTTACTAAGATGTTAAGAAAAACAAAAATTTGCTTTCCTAAAACAGAAAGAATTTGCGATAATTCAGGTTGGAGTGAGCTCGAGATGTCTCCCAGGCACCACTGCTGAATATATGCAAATTAACCATTCTACCCTTAGCAGCTAAACACACCTCCAGAACCGCTGGAATGCAATGATGTGTCAGCTTGTTAAATTGTACAGAGCCATAATAATCCAACATGCATACAGAGCTCACTCCAACCTGAATTATCGCAAATTCTTTCTGTTTTAGGAAAGCAAATTTTTGTTTTTCTTAACATCTTAGTAAGGGGGCTTTTAGGACCATTGTAGTCCCTCACACACTCCAATGAGTTCTGGGTCACCATGAGCTTGCTGGTTAGTCTGTACCTCTCGGATTTACAAGCCCTACTCCATAGAGCCAAATTAATCCATGCCATGCACTGATGAGGATCAAACAATCCAAAACAGTCTGTATGCATGTTGGATTATTATGGCTCTGTACAATTTAACAAGCTGACACATCATTGCATTCCAGCGGTTCTGGAGGTGTGTTTAGCTTCTAAGGGTACAATGGTTAATTTGCATATATTCAGCAGTGGTGCTCTGAGAGACATCTCGAGCTCACTCCAACCTGAATTATCGCAAATTCTTTCTGTTTTAGGAAAGCAAATTTTTGTTTTTCTTTGAATATAAGCTTAAAAGCCATTTTTAATTTGGCTTCAGACTCTCTTTAAGTCGGAACATTGTGCCATCTCTGTCCCCTGTTCCTCCTCTGTGCCCCCCTGTGCCTCCAGTGCCCCCCTCTGTGTCACCTCTGCCCTCTGTACCTGCTTATACAAGTTTAAAAGACATTTTGTCTTTGATTTTTTTTTAATCGATTTTCTCAAAAACTACAAGTCCAATTTGAAAAAAAAATTTTTTACTTGTTCCCATGGAAACAGAGAATCCATGCCGTTCGTATCAGCGGGTCGTTCCTAAGTCAGGCATTTGTAAGTCGGGGACTACCTGTAGTCCAAGACCTATCGGTTCTGTCAGATTTAAACTGCTTTCTTTTTTCTCTGGAGTAGACTGGGTTCCATGGCTAGTGAACTGGTCAAGGGCTCTGCCTCTGACACAGGAGACCAGGGTTCGAATTTCAGCTCTGCCTGTTCAGTAAGCTGCACCTATTCAGTAGGAGATCTTTGGCAAAGTCTACACGGCTACTGCCTATAGAGCGAGTCCTAGTGGCTGCAGCTCTGAGTCTGCCAGGAAAAAAGCACAATATAAATGTTCTGTGTCTGTTGTCTGTCAGAGTTAATGGTATGTATGTATATATAGGAAACATACTTGTGAGATATAATACGGAAGGGGTATGGCCTGATTGAATACAAACACCTTAAATATTTGTAAAAATACAAAACTTTATTATTCACTTACAAAAAACACTATACCAAAATAGCATAAAACCATATATGGTAGCAGGAAACCCCCAGCTCCCAACACACCCACACCCCAACACCCGCTATACCCAAGGCCCTCTACTCTGATAAAATCCAGCCAGTGGACTTAGTGCACATATGTGATGATTCAAAGCTGCGCAGCTTGATGACAAAAAATCAAAAATCTCCAGAGCACAAACAGAAAACTCAAAAATCAAAAATCAGGATACAAAAAAAGGAGTTCAGACTGGCCACATAGTGGATATAAACGTTCCAGTGTAGAGAGAGGTCAAACCAAGGAGCAGGTATCCTCAACTCTCAGCACACCATGCCGACATCGCCTCAAGTCCTGACAGCTTGTTAGTTGTTGCACACGCACCAAAAGCAAATATATTGCAGCATTAGTTGAAAGCAAAAGTCCATGTAGCAGTGGCTCATTAGCAGAAAGCAGATAAATGAAAACAGTGTTATTGCCAGCAGTTCCTTGCAAATCTGCAGAGGCACCAGGGCTAGTGTATAGCAGCATAAAATGGAGACAAAAGTCCATGCAGCAGAGGCTTGATGACCACAAACAGGTTGACAATTGTAAGCAGTATTGATGTTAGTAAATCCTTGCAAGGGAGCACATCATTGCTGAAAGCAGGTCAAACAGCCAGTAGATGAAAAAGCAGCAGTGGCAATAGCCATGAAGCATAATAACACTGTATGTCAGCCAAGCATATGAATATAGGTGGTGTGTGATTGCCCAGTGGGCTCTTACTCATCCGGGCAGGTTTCTGCGACCATCAGCGGTGTTGGCTGAGAGGAGGTGATGTCCTAGAGGAGCATGGGGACTTAGGTGCCAGGGGGATCCACCACCATTTTTTTTACTTGTTCCCATGGAAACAGAGAATCCATGCCGTTCGTATCAGCGGGTCGTTCCTAAGTCAGGCATTTGTAAGTCGGGGACTACCTGTAGTCCAAGACCTATCGGTTCTGTCAGATTTAAACTGCTTTCTTTTTTCTCTGGAGTAGACTGGGTTCCATGGCTAGTGAACTGGTCAAGGGCTCTGCCTCTGACACAGGAGACCAGGGTTCGAATTTCAGCTCTACCTGTTCAGTAAGCTGCACCTATTCAGTAGGAGATCTTTGGCAAAGTCTACACGGCTACTGCCTATAGAGCGAGTCCTAGTGGCTGCAGCTCTGAGTCTGCCAGGAAAAAAGCACAATATAAATGTTCTGTGTCTGTTGTCTGTCAGAGTTAATGGTATGTATGTATATAGAGTGTGGTATGGTACTGTATTAGCTGGGCCTATTTTTAACATCGAGTCTCAAGCAACCAGAAAGCCAACTTATCCGGCATCAGCAGATCCCTGTCGGTGTCGGATAACTGAAACTCTACTGTATGTCTTCTCTGAGGACTGTATCCAAGTATTCATATTTGGATTTCTCTTTCTACAGATGTCATCTTTCCCGCTTTGAAAGGAGTTATGAGCGAGAATGAGCGCCCTGAATGAGGACCTGTACAGTACGAAGCCCCCCATCCCAGGGAGGAAGAGGGGAAACAAGGGGTGACCACCGACCACCTTCCTACTGGTGGGCCATGTCTAACATCACACCAGATGCCTGCAATGTGGACTCTGATCTGGACGGCGTCCTTCCTCCCTCGCTCTATGCAGTCGTTTTCGTGGTCGGGCTTCCTGCCAATCTCCTTGCCCTGTGGGCAGCCTGGCTTCAGGTTCGGAAAGGTAAAGAACTTGGAGTGTATCTGCTGAACCTCAGCCTCTCGGACCTCCTGTTGATTTGTGCTCTTCCACCGTGGACAGACTACTACCTGCGGAGGGACGTTTGGGGATACGGGCCTGGAGCGTGTCGCCTTTTTGGATTTGTCTTCTACACCAATCTGTACGTGGGAGCAGCCTTCTTGTCTTGTGTCTCAGCGGACCGGTATCTGGCGGTAGCTTATCCGTTGCGTTTTCCCGGTGCCAGGCCGATCCGCACTGCCGCTGTCATCTCGGCCCTGGTGTGGACCCTAGAACTGGCAGCTAATTCTCCACCGCTGTTCAGTGATGCCATCACTCGGGACCGCTTTAACCATACTTTCTGCTACGAGAGCTACCCCCTCTCTGGGAAGGGGGATGCCATTGCCAACGTGGGGAGAGTGCTGGCAGGATTTCTATTGCCCTGGAGTATAATGTTGGTGTGCTATGCTGGATTACTGCGGGCCCTGAGGGGCAGTGCCTCTTGTGAGCGGAGGGAGAAGAGGAGGGTACGTAGGCTGGCTCTCGGCCTTCCCTGTGTGGCGTTTTTGTGTTACGGGCCTTATCATGCCCTCCTGCTCCTCCGCAGTGTAGTCTTTTTGATTAGCGGGAGCTCGAAAGGACCAAACAAGAGCTGTGCCCTAGAGGAGAGACTTTTTCCGGCTTACCACGCCTCGCTGGCAATGGCCACCCTGAACTGCCTCGCCGATCCCGCCCTGTACTGCCTGGCGTGTCCTGGAGCACGAGGGGAGGTGACCAGGGCGATAGGACGGGTGGTGGCGTGGGCAATGGGCAAGGACAGGACCAGCTGGCTGGAACGGGGAGGAAACGGCAGGGGGATCCAAGATCGGGGAGAGGAGGTGGGCATGGTGGACATGGCTAGAAGAGGGTGCAGCTCTGTAGTATGAGGGCCGAGGGGACAATGGTGAGGCGTAACATGCACAACGCAATAAATTAAAGTGCCAGTTTTCAGAATATTGTGTCTGTTATTAAAAAGCAGAGTCTGAGTCTGACTGTGATGCAAAATGAACGTACGTTAGTTTGGTTGAAAAAAATACTTTTGTCCATCAAGTCCAACCAGGATAATTAAAAAAAAAAAAATTAAGTAAACATTAGGTATTTTTTTCTCCTGCACCCTCACATATCCCAGTTGATCCAGGGGAAGGGAAAAAAAAACAAACAAAAAAACGACTCTTCGGCCTTGTTCACATTAGAGGCGGTTTTGTAAAATTTTAAGCGCGGGCGATTTTCAAAATCGCCCTGAGATTCGCTTATGCAATGATTCTCTATGAGAGAGTTCATATCTGAGCGGTTTGTTTGCGATCTGCAGTGCTTGAGCCATTTTGGAGGCGATTTGCCTCAATGGAAGGTATAGGAAAAACACTTTGGCAAGCGATTGCGTGAGCGTTTAAAAAAAAAAAATACATTGTAATTTTTCCCCCCCCCCAGATCAAAAACACGGAAGCGCTTACAAAAACGCCCCAAAAAAAGATTGAACGCGCAGAAAATCGCCGGAAACAGCTTTAACTACTTTAGCCTCCTGAACGTACTAGCTACGCCCAGGAGGCCATGTGCGCGTCCGCGCGCTCCAGCGGCCGATCGCGCGCATGAACGCGCACTCCCGCCCGCGGTTCGTTAGCCTGGCAATCAGTGAATCGGGCTATGGTGCCCGATCACTGATTCCTCTCCCCCGCTGAAAAAGCGTCAGCTTCTCTCGGAAACTTCGCTTTTTCTGGCTGTAACGTACCCCATGCGTCGCTCTAAGCGTGTGTTACGCTTAGAGTGACGTCATGTAAACAAACTCATGGCCGCCATCTTGTGGCCAAAAAGTAAAACTACAACTAAAAGTGAAGAAAAATAAAACTCAAGACACATTTACAATATGAAACTATGGTTTACATCCCACCCTCCCAAAAATACCCAAATAAAATGTTTAATACAAAAAAAACAAAAAAACATTACAAGAAAAAAAAAACATGTAAATATTTACCTAAGGGTCTAAACTTTTTAAATATCAATGTAAAGATGAAATATTTCTATTTTTTTTTTTATTTTAAACTTGTAAATAGTGATAGATGCAAAACGGAAAAAATGCACCTTTATTTCCAAATAAAATATTGTCGCCATACATTGTGATAGGGACATAATTTTAACGGTGTAATAACCGGGACATATGGGTAAATACAACACGTGAGTTATAATTATGGAGGCATGTATTATTTTAAAACTATAATGGCTGAAAACTGAGAAATATTGAATTTTTTCCGTTTTTTTCTTATTCTTCCTGTTAAAATGCATTTACAGTAAAGTGTCTCTTAGCAAAATGTACCCCCCAAAGAAAGCCTAATTGGTGGCGGAAAAAACAAGATATAGATCAGTTAATTGTGATAAGTAGTGATAAAGTTATAGGCTAATGAATGGGAGGTGAAAATTGCTCAGATGCATAAAGTGAAAACGACTGAAGGCTGAAGTGGTTAAAAACCGTGGGAAAAAGCCCACCGGAGACAGACTTGGCCTAAGGCCTTGTTCACATTATAAATCGCCAAAACAATATCGCAAGCGCTGAGCGATTTATGGAGCGATTTTGAAAGAGCTTTTCTAAGTGCTTTTGTATACCAATGTTTTTTTCACTTCCTGACGTCAGTCAGGAAGTGAACTCCTTGCCTCGGAAATGAATAAATACAATGTATTTATTCATTGTAAGCACTTAGCAATTTCCCTATCCTTTCTATTGAATCACAAACGGTCAGGAAATGGTGCAGGAGCCACGTTTGTGATTGGATAGAAAGCTCATCGCTCGTGTGAGAACACTCACATAGAACAACACTGCAGAGGCGCTTGGAAGTCGATTAAAAATCACCAGCACTTAAAAAAAAGTGAAATTGCTCCAAGTGTGAGTGAACGAGCCCTTACAAGGCTTGGGCCAAAAATTCCTTCCTGAATCCAGGTGGCACTCAGATATAATCCCTGGATCAACTCTGCTGGGAATTACCTAGTAGTAATTATAGCCGTGGATGCCCTTCAATGCAAGGAAAGCATTAAATATAAATAAAATATTTCACATTTTAAAGTGGAGCTGAACTCTCGCACAAGACAGAAGGAAAACAGAGAGAAATGCATCCTGTATGTATTTAGAGAGTTTAGCCTGTCTAATCCCCCCTCATCTGTGACTAATCTCTATTGTAATTTGATCTATCAGCTGTGTCAGTTCAGGAATTTCCTCTGCCACGGCAGAGCAGCTAATTTGTAAACACAGGATGTTAACAATATGTCTGCTTTCATGAAAGCAGGAGGTAGATACACTGCCGATGTGTTGCAGGATTTGTATCAGCTGTAACAAAGAAATGTTTTATTTTCATGGTTATTATGCTGTTGCTTATTTTTTTTAGAGCAGAGAGGAAGTTCTGAGTTCAGGTGCGCTTTAACAACTCTTAGGGCCGGGTTTCCACTGAGCCGGTGTGCGTCTTGTGAGGCTTGCGTCTTAGGGCCGGTTTCCACTGAGACAGAACTTGCAGAGATGTGGTAAGCTGCAGCATGCCGTCCAGAATCGCACCGCCATGCAATCCGGATGGCATGCTATTGTACGGAATAAGTATAGTTTTTCTGTCTGGCTCAGATGCGGGAAAACGGTGCATATCTGTAGGTAGTGAAAATGGGCCCTTAATGTGGCCATACATCAGGTGACTTGGCGGCCGATTGTCCATCCCATTCGATTATTATAATTGAATCGGAAGAATATCGGTGCCTCCAAGTGCATGCCGACTGATAATGCGACCAATGTCGGTTCTGAAATTGGTCGCATAGTCGATCGCGCATACTGCAAGATGTTTGGCCAACTTGCTCGATAAGGTGCGCAGCGGTAACAACATGCAATTTCACAATGATAGAGGAACGTGTCGAAACACCCGGCGCTGTCCCCCTTAATGATAAATGTCAGGCTACCTATACTGGAGAGAAGGGGGGAGGGGTCATCTCGCTACCTATACCGAAGGGGGGCGGCTGGTGACAGTGGCCTGGGACGGTAAAGAGTACAAATCCGGCTCTACCTTTCCGCCACCTCCGCTTGTCTACGCAGGCTCCGGGCGCACTCCATTCGCCATACATGCACGCCCCACGTGGTTTCCTAGTAAGGGGCGTGCATATGATATCAGCTGTCATACACGTGGCCACGTTACTAGGCAACCACGTGGCGTGTGTGTATGATGAGCAGAATGTGTCCGGAGCCTGTGGGGACTAGCAGAGGCGGCAGAAAGGTAATGTATACCTTGCACTGGGCACGTTTTTCATTAGGGGGGCACAGCATCGGCGGCGAGACAGACGGATGTGGCGTGCAAGGCCCATTCCCGAGAGATGATTGGGAATCGGCCTGTGGTGTATGGGCACCTGACAGATCTCTCTCTTTTCAGATTCGATTAGAAAGAGATTTGTCTCTTGGCCAAATCTGCCCATACATCGCTAGATGTATGGCTACCTTTACTGTAAAGAACCCCTAAATAGATGTCAAAATCTTTTTTCCTCCATACGCAGATCATGTCCTCTAGTCCTTTGTACAAGCCTAGGGACACAAAGCTCATCTGCCAAGCTTTTGTATTGCCCTGTGATGTATTTATGCATGTTAATCAGGTCACCTCTCAGCTGTCTGTTTTTCTCCATGCTTGATAAGCCCAGTTTGTCCCGCCTGGTAAGTGAGATCTTCCATCCCTCTGATTGATTTAGTTTTCGGTCTTTGTAACCTAGAAGAAAAGAAGCAGAGATGTCAGGAATTGATACTCTGCAGGTGGAGCTGCACAATGTTCTGCACATTGCTCTGTGCCATCTGTCTGCTGAGTCAGTGCAGCTTACGCACACACCACATCCCAGCCTGCCGAGGCAATCGAGTTACATGGGAACAGAGGAGAAGGTGAGCGAGGGGTACACAGCTGTTACTGACGGTGGCGCTGCCTGCGCTATGCCACAAGTTTACTAAGCAGCAGATCAGGTTTCTTCCTCTGTGGTGCCAGGCTTCTGCCTCTGCTCGGGCCACACCGGCTGCTCTGCTGCCCCTCTGATAATCCTATCACCAGCTTCATGTACTGAGCCGCTCGCATGACCTGCGAATGACAGATCTCCTGGTGGGGACACGTATCAGGAGACAATGGGCAGAGACAGCTTACATAACGAGGACAACGTATAGATTGCAGCTTCTCAGGGGACATGGCCGATCCCTGTACAGAAGTAGGAAATTAAGCCCCATACGCACACTCTACAGCGGTCTTTTATGCAGCAAAATTCTTGAACAACTTTTGTTGTGAAACAAGTTGAGACTGCTAAAAAAAGTATTTTGCTATAATTGTTCAAAAAGCTGATAAGACTGATAAGAAGTCAATCCAACAGTTGTGCTGCATATAAGACCGCTGTTGAGCATGTGTATGGTGCTTAATACTGGCCGAAATGTGGGCACCCCATAGGCACACATATAAATGATACTTTATAGTGTTACATTTGTATGGGTGCCGATAATGATTGTTTTTGCCGGTTTGATTATCGTGTATGGGGGGGGGGGGATTTGACAGACAACGAGATAGGGGTTAAGGCTAGGCATGCGTGGATGTGCCTTTAAGGTTGGGCAGGGGGGATGGTTAAGGTCAGGCATGGGGGGGGGGGGGTGGTTACGGTTAGGCATGGGGGGGGATGGTTACGGTTAGGCATGGGGGGATGGTTACGGTTAGGAATGGGGGGGATGGTTACGGTTAGGCATGGGGGGATGGTTACGGTTAGGCATGGGGGGGATGGTTACGGTTAGGCATGGGGGGAATGGTTAAGGTTAGGTGTGGGGCATGGTTAAGGTTAGGCATGGGGGGCATGGTTAAGGTTAGGCATGGGGAGGATGGTTAAGGTTAGGCATGGGGGCATGGTTAAAGATAGGCGGCGTGGGGGCATGGTTAAAGATAGGCGGCGTGGAGGCATGGTTAAGGTTAGGCCTGAGGGGGATGGTTAAAGTTAGGCGTAAGGGTTAAGTTTAGGTGTGGGTTTGGGGGGTTTAAGAAAAAGCATGGGGGGGTCTTTAAGTTTAGGCATTGGGGGATGGTTAAAGTTAGGTGTTGAGGGGATGGTTACGGTTAGGTGGGTGGGGGGGATGGTTACGGTTAGGTGGGTGGGGGGGATGGTTACGGTTAGGTGTGGGGGTGTTTTTAATGTTAGGCATTGGGAGCTTAGGGTTAGGCATCGTTAGGGGGTGCTTAGGCCTAGGCATCAGTAGAGGGGGGGTCCTGTGTGATAGGATTAGGTTTAGTTGTATAATATTGTATAATATTGATATTATTTACAGATATTTTACTATCATAATTTACACTTTCAAAATGTAGAATACTTGTAAATTTACTGATATTCTACCAGCCAAAATTGGGTGATCAAATTTCCCTGCGCCTCTTTTTCATGCACGCTCCTTGTTCCTGGCAGCCAACCATATTTCTTGTTTCGTCCCCGGTGTAAAGGTTACAGTTAGAACAGATGGGTTGCTAAGGGTGACAGCCTACATTTCATATAACAATACACCTGGACAGGCTTATCAAAAACAATACAACTGATGTTAGGGTGGAGCAGATGCCTGGGTCACGGATTCTGATTGGCCAATCCAAGCATCTGACCCACCTTAGTACTATTTTTGCATCAGGTTTTTTTTTCCGGTCCTCACTGGATTGGTTTCTCTAAATCTTCCCCACTGTCTGGTAATTGACATTGCCACTAGTCCCATATACACAGCCCATGCGTGCCTAGGAGGAGGACAAGTGCTGATACTCTCCATAAATGGTTCACCAATGTTGATCCTACATACACGGGACATACATGCCTTTGAGGAAGGCCAATGTTGCACCCCGTGAATGGTGTTCTAACATTGGTCCTACATACACGGGCAACTTCAGTCAAGGCGAGAGTGAGCAGTTGTCAACCTCCATCAAGGGTCCCAGCACTGGTCCCACATACTCAAGGAGGTGGAAAAACTGAGGAAATCTGCTGGCCAATCAGCAGTCAGGACCCGTTCACATCTAAGATTCCCGTTCAAGTGAGAATGGGCCCTAACCCTGTGTTACCACTCCCAATAGAAACCTGCAGCAAGTCTTCACTGTGAGCAGCAACACCTGATTACTGCTGCTTGGCCAGCAAGTGGATTTCCTCAGCTTTTCCAGCTCCCAGTCCAACACTGCTGGTCTCCCATACTCAAGTCACACATGTAGGAGAGTGGTTCTCACTGTCCATAAATGGTACACCATCGGTGGTTCATCATACACAAATTATACATGGCCAGGAGAAGAGTGAGTGATGCTCACTTTCTATAAATGGATTAACATTGGTCCATCATACAAAGGACATGCTGGATGTCCAGAATTGTATGATACAATACACAGTACCATTACATTTGTGAAGTGCTTTTCTCCCATAGAACTCAAAGCACAGATGAACAGTATGTCTCATATCAATACAGGGTCCGCAATAAACTTACAGAGGTCCACAACCTCTTCCTCTCCAAATCCCTCACCATCCTCGCACTCACTGAGACATGGCTCACCCCCTCTGACTCTGCCGCAGAGGCTGCCCTCTCATACGGGGGGCTTCACCTCAGTCACACCCCCAGACCAGACAACAGGACCGGGGGAGGGGTGGGTCTGCTCCTCTCCCCATCCTGCACATTCCGTGTCCTCACTCCACCTTCCTCCCTACAATTCACATCATTTGAGGCCCACACTATCCGCCTCTACAATCCCCTCCCAGCCATTGTTGCAGTCTTATACCGCCCTCCGGGCTCCACACGACAATTTCTCGACAACCTTGCCTCCTGGCTCCCACACATCCTCTCCTCTGACCTCCCCACCATCATCCTCGGGGATTTCAATATACCCATCAATGAACCCAAGAACTCTGTTGCGACCCGGCTACTCACCATAGCCAACTCACATGGCCTAGTACAACACACCAACGCCCCCACTCACACTGCACGTCACACTCTCGACCTTATATTCACTAAATCCACCACCATTGCAGACCTCGACATCGCACCATTTCCACCCTCAGACCATTACCTTCTCGCCTTCAACCTCCTCACGGAAGGCACCTCCAAACTACCCGCCCACCCACCTGGTCGATGGCAGCGAGACCTACGCAAGCTCAACCCTGGCGTCCTTGCTGACTCCCTCCATGGCCTATCCTCCACTCTCCCCACCCTAACCTGTCCTAATCTTGCTGCAGCTCAGTATCACCAAATTCTCTCATCAGCCCTAGAGAAAGCTGCTCCACCAATATTCCGCCGCAACCGACCCCCTAACCGCCAGCCCTGGCGCACTACCCATACTCGCAACCTCCAGAGGGAAACACGCGCCACTGAACGAAAATGGCGGAAAACTCGACTAAACCAGGATTTCCTACAGTACAAGACTAACCTGCAGCAGTTCCACACTGCCCTTGCTCATGCGAAGCAGGAATACTTTACCAAGCTCATCGGAGCACAAGCTTCCAATCCCCGGCGTCTTTTTAGCACCTTCAACTCCCTGCTTAAACCCACACCCCCACCTTCTGTTTCCTCCCTCTCTGCCACAGATTTAGCCACCCACTTCACCAACAAAATAGTCTCCATCCGTCAGGAAATATCCAATCTTCAATCTTCACCTCCCACCTGCTCACAACCTACTCCTTCTCCACCCTATCCTCCCCTCACCTCCTTCACTCCTACTACCACTGAGGAGGTCAACCACCTACTGCAGACTTCCCATACCACTACCTCCCCCCTTGACCCTATCCCTTCTGATCTACTTCAGCCTCACTTCACGGATCTGGCCCCAGTCCTCACTACCATGTTTAACCTCTCCCTATCCACAGGCACCTTCCCCTCAGACTTCAAGCAGGCCACTGTACTGCCTCTGCTCAAGAAACCCTCCCTCGACCCCTTGCTACCCTCCAACTACCGCCCGATCTCCCTCCTCCCCTTCGCCTCAAAACTCCTTGAGCGTCTGGTTCACAAACGCCTGACCCAGTACCTCAATGCCAACTCACTACTAGACCCACTGCAATCTGGATTTCGGCCTGCCCACTCAACCGAAACGGCTCTCACCAAAGTGGTCAATGACCTTGCCTTAGCTAAAGCTGAAGGTAAATACACCATTCTCCTCCTCCTTGACCTTTCAGCAGCTTTTGATACAGTAGATCATCCCCTACTCCTCCAGTCCCTCCAATCCATGGGCATTCACGATCTCGCCCTGACCTGGCTTTCATCCTACCTCTCCAACCGCTCCTTCACGACCTCCTTCAATGAGTCCTCGTCCACCCCCAACCACCTCTCAGTGGGAGTCCCCCAAGGTTCGGTCCTTGGCCCCCTACTGTTCTCCCTATACACATCCTCCATTGGCAAGGTTATCTCCTCCATGGGTTTTAACTATCATCTGTATGCAGATGACACCCAAATCTATCTCCACACCCCTGACATATCCACCACTACCATGGACAAGGTCTCCTCCTGCCTATCTGCCATCTCCTCCTGGATGTCCGCTAGGTTCCTAAAACTAAATCTAGACAAAACGGAATTTATGATCTTCCCACCCCGGTCATCCCTGGACCTCCCAGATGTGCAGGTCACTGTTAACCACACTACTATTCACCCTACCTCTCAAGCCCGCTGTCTGGGTGTCACCCTGGACTCCTCACTCTCCTTCACTCCCCACATCCAAAACCTCACAAAGTCCTGCAACTTCCACCTTCGTAACATCTGTAAGATTCGCCCTTTCCTGACCCCTGCCACCACCAAACTCCTCATCCATGCCCTCATAATTTCCCGCCTCGACTACTGCAATGCCCTTCTGTCTGGACTCCCTAAGACCCGAATAGCCCCACTGCAGTCCATCATGAATGCGGCTGCCAGAATTATCCACTCCTCCCATCGCTCCACCAGGGCGGCTCCCCTCCGTGAATCCCTCCACTGGCTTCCTATCCAGTCCAGAATCAGATTCAAGATATTGTGTCTGACCTACAAATCCATCCACAAAACCTGTCCAACCTACATTTCTGATCTTACTCAGAGATACACACCAAGCCGCTCACTCCGCTCCTCCAATGAACTTCGCCTGACCGTCCCCCGCATCACCCAGTCCCATGCACGCCTCCAAGATTTCTCAAGAGCCGCTCCGACACTATGGAACGCCCTACCTCCACCCATTAGGGCAGCCCCCTCCTTCAACACCTTCAAGAAGGCCCTCAAAACTCACCTTTTCACTCTTGCCTACCACCCCTCACAATTGCTCTAAACCCACAGCCGAACTCTGGTCCCCTACCTCTCGTGTCCCTACCTCTCCCTCTAGATTGTAAGCCTTTGGGCAGGGTCCTCACTCCTTTTGTGTCCTACCTGATCATGCACCTCTATTACTGTGCACCCATGCTATGCATTTGAGTGAACCTAACTTGCCTAACTCTATGCTCCCATCCAGTGACTGACTAAGCATTACCTTGTACTCATACTGTGCTGTGTGATCTGGTTTTCTTGTATTCCTGTATTGTCATATTGCTGTTTGTCACCCCTAAATATTGTCTGTAACCTAAATTAATGTCCAGCGCTGCGTAATATGTTGGCGCTTTATAAATACAACAAATAAATAAATAAATAAATAAATAAATAAATAGGGTTGCAGGGTGGACTGTGTTAGGCCTAGTCCACACTAGGTCCCGAAACTTATCTGTGGCTGCGTTTTTCAGCCCTGATGAAAAACGGAGTCCCGGATACTAATGTTAAAAATAGCAGCCATCTTTACCCAAGAAAAAAACGGATCGGTCTGCGTTTGCGGGGACCCGTTTTCAAAACCTGAACAGAAGGTCTGGATCTGCTGCATTTCACGGACCACGGATACACGGATGGGTAGTGAAAAGCAATGAGAAAATGCATCTCCATCTCCACAGGCAAAATAGCAACAAAAACTGATGAGAAAACGGATAGCCTGAACTTTATTATTGGCCCAAAAAATCCTCCCACTACCTTCCTAATGATAGAGACGTTTTCTGTCCGTTTTTCATCAGTTTTCGGTCTGATGGTACTTCCCCTGATCCCGGACTGCAATGTCCATCCTGCAACCGTGCCTAGTGTGGACCTAGCCTTACAGAGGAAATAGTCAGGTGCAAACCAAACAGGTGGTCTTTCATGCTTCCAGGGATGGAGCTGTCCTGACTGGATGTGGCAGGGAGTTCCAAAGTGTAGGGGCAGCATGACAGAAGGCTCTGGCTCCAAAGGTTTTGGAATGGACTCAAGTTATTATATCCTTTTGATCTAAGATTGTGGGGGGTGTGATGCAGTTGCAATAAATCCTTGAGTTATCCAGGGCCCATATTGCGCAAGGATTTGATGATGGGGTGAGTAGTGCTAAAGTCCAATAATAGCAACCACACCAGAACACCAGAAATGGTCTCTCCTACATAAGTCGCACATGTCCAGGATGGTTGATGGGGTAAGTGGTGCTACATCCCATAAAAGGTACACCAATACCTAGACCTTCATACACATCGTATATTGAGTAGGAAGGAGAGCGATGCCCACTTTCCATTAATGGTACACCAGCAGTGGTCCATCATACACAGGTCATACATGCCCGGGACAAGAATGAGTCATGCTACTTTCTACAAATGTTACACCAGCAGTGGTCCTTGGTCCAGGAGGTGGTGAACTGTGCTGCCCAGCATGAATGGTACACCATCATGGGACCTTCATACAGAGGCCGTACATGTGCAGGTGGGGGCTAGCAATACCACTCAATGAATGGTACATCAACATTGGATCCTCATTCAAAAGCCTTACATGTGCAGTAGGGCAGTATGTGGAGCTCAAACCCAATGAAGGATACATTAACACTGTTCCTTCATACACAGACTATTCATGGAAGGGGTGAGTGGTGCCATTCTCCTAGAATGATACACCAAGTACTGGTCCATGACATGTGTCCTGGAGGGGGAGAGTGGTGTCCACTTTATGTGAAATGTTCACCAACACTGATCCCTTACACACATGCTATAAAGGTCATGGAAAAAGAGAAGAGTTCCTCACTTCATGAATGATGCATCAACACTGGTCTCTCATACACAGGCCATACAGGTCTTCTAGAGTGTGACTGGTGTCCAATTTCCATAAATAATTTACCAACACTGGTCCCCCATACACCGGCCATACAGGTCTTCTAGAGTGTGACTGGCGTCCAATTTCCATAAATAATTCACCAACACTGGTCCCTCATACACAGACCATACATGTCTTCTAGAGTGTGATTGCCTCCAGTTTCCATAAATGGTTCACCAACACTGGTCCCTCATACACAGGCCATACAGGTCTTCTAGAGTGTGATTGCCTCCAGTTTCCATAAATGGTTCACCAACACTGGTCCCTCATACACAGGCCATACAGGTCTTCTAGAGTGTGACTGGCGTCCAGTTTCCATAAATGGTTCAGCAACACTGGTCCCTCATACACAGGCCATACAGGTCTTCTAGAGTGTGACTGGCGCCCAATTTCCATAAATAATTCACCAACACTGGTCCCCCATACACAGGCCATACAGGTCTTCTAGAGTGTCACTGGTATCCAGTTTCCATAAATGGTTCACCAACACTGATCCCCCATACAAAGGCCATACAGGTCTTCTAGAGTGTGATTGCCTCCAGTTTCCATAAATGGTTCACCAACACTGGTCCCCCATACACAGGCCATACAGGTCTTCTGGAGTGTGATTGCCTCCAGTTTCCATAAATGGTTCACCAACACTGGTCCCCCATACACAGGCCATACAGGTCTTCTAGAGTGTCACTGGTATCCAGTTTCCATAAATGGTTCACCAACACTGATCCCCCATACAAAGGCCATACAGGTCTTCTAGAGTGTGATTGCCTCCAGTTTCCATAAAATGGTTCACCAACACTGGTCCTCCATACACAGGCCATACAGGTCTTCTAGAGTGTGATTGCCTCCAGTTTCCATAAATGGTTCACCAACACTGGTCCCCCATACACCGGCCATACAGGTCTTCTAGAGTGTGACTGGCGTCCAGTTTCCATAAATGGTTCACCAACACTGGTCCCCCATACACAGGCCATACAGGTCTTCTAGAGTGTGACTGGCGTCCAATTTCCATAAATGGTTCACTCATAAATGGTCCCTCATGCACAGACCATACAGGTCTTCTAGAGTGTGATTGCCTCCAGTTTCCATAAATAATTCACCAACACTGGTACCACATACACAGAGCATACATGTCACCTGGATAGCGTACTGGTAAGGAAGGCTGTTGCCTTTGATGCAGGATTTGAGCCTTTGACCAGGGGTTCAAATCCTGGCTCACCTCGGGAAGGGAGACTCTGCATACTCTGGAGGCTTCCCCTGTCCTCCTCCACAGGCTTGTTCCAGTGCTGGGACCCCTAAAAATTGCTTGTCAACAGCGCACACATGTGCACTGTTACAGACCAGCTTGGGCTCTGCTGGAAAAGGCAGAGCTCAATCGGAATTGGCTTTTTCCAACGGAGCCCAAGTGGGTTTGTGTTTTTTCGGCTGCTTTTTGAAAGTCTCAGCGCTGGATTGAGCCGGTGGAGGAGGTCAGAGGAAACCTGCACTGGGATTCAGAGGCTTCGCACTTCAGAAGTAACTATCCATTTTGGGGCATTGCTATTCTCCCATGCTTGCTTCAAGTCCACCATATGAGAGGACTGCTTTAAACACACTATCAAATGGAATTAGCCAGGGACATAACTACAGGGGAGCAGCCCTTCCAGCTGCAGGGGAGCCCAGAGTTGTCAGGGGGCCCCAACTCCTACTTCACTCCCTCCTATAAAGGGTTTCATCCAGGTATTTTTGTGGCTACACTTGTTATGAGTCTGAAGATAACAATGTCCAAACTTGTTTTATCACCCTTGTGAGATGGGTCCCCCGGCTGTGAGAGTCACCAGAAGAAGGCAAGGGAAAGGGTATGAACACTGGGGGGGCCTCATGATTTGTAGTTACGACCCTGGAGTTAGCCATATGGGCCTTAGTGAGCCCCATGAAGGTGAAGGAGTTGGGCATGAACAGTTCATTGATATTAATTACCAGGCCCATTTCCAGGGCCAGGCAGACCGTGTGACCGTCCTAGACGCCGTGGCAGAGCGGCAGAGGGGGGTCGCAGCAGGAGGGGAAAATGGGCTTAGCGCTACAACTCACCTTCTGCGATCCACGCTTCTTCAGTCTCCTTCCTCCCAGGCATCTGTCGCGTTGGTAACAGCGCCCCCGTGATGACGTAACCGCGTGTCATCACTGGGCGCTGTTACCAATGTCGCAAAGTAGATTGAAGAAGCGTGGATCATGGAAGGTGAGTTGTAGCGCTATGCCAGCTCTCCCTCACAGCTGCCTAGTTACCTATATTGGGAGCACCTCTGCTTGGCTACACTGGGTGCACCTATGCCCAGCTACCTATACTGAGGCCACCTATACCTAGCTACCTATACTGGGAGCACCTACTCCTCCATACCTATATTGGCTGCACCTATTCCTTGCTACCTATACTGGGAACACCTATGCCTAGCTACCTATACTGGGAGCACCTATGCCTCGCTACCTATACTGGGAGCACCTATGCCTAGCTACCTATACTGGGAGCACCTATGCCTAGCTACCTATACTGGGAACACCTATGCCTAGCTACCTATACTGGGAGCACCTATGCCTCGCTACCTATACTGGGAGCACCTATGCCTCGCTACCTATACTGGGAGCACCTATGCCTCGCTACCTATACTGGGAGCACCTATGCCTAGCTACCTATACTGGGAACACCTATGCCTAGCTACCTATACTGGGTGCACATATTCCTGGCTACCTATACTGGGTGCACCTATTCCTCGCTACTTATACTGGGAGCACCTATGCCTAGCTACCTATACTGGGTGCACCTATTCCTGGCTACCTATACTGTATACTGGGAGCACCTCTTCCTGGCTACCTATACTGGGAGCACCTATTCCTCACTACCTATCCTGCGTGCACCTATGCCTAGCTACCTATACTGGGTGCACCTATTCCTCGCTACCTATACTGGGCGCAACTATTCCTGGCTACCTATACTGGGTGCACCTATTCCTCACTACCTATCCTGCGTGCACCTATGCCTAGCTACCTATACTGGGAGCACTTATGCCTAGCTACCTATACTGGGTGCACCTATGCCTAGCTACCTATACTGGGAGCACCTATACTGTGTGCACCTATACCTAGCTACAGTACCTATACTGGGGGCAGCTATTCCTCACTACCTATCCTGCGTTCACCTATGCCTAGCTACCTATACTGGGAGCACTTATGCCTAGCTACCTATACTGGTTGCACCTATGCCTAGCTACCTATACTGGGAGCACCTATACTGTGTGCACCTATGCCTTGCTACAGTACCTATACTGGGGGCAGCTATTCCTGGCTACCTATCCTGGGGGGACCTATACCTGGCTAACCGATACTGCGTGCACCTATACCTGGCTATGGTAGGGATTCGATTGGGAACTCCTCTGAGGGACAGTTAAGTGACAAGTGTAAAGGTACTGTGTAGCAACTCAAATGTCCGATTATACAGTGATCTGCAGAATCACCAATAATGCGGACTCTATACCAGATTATGTGATGACCTGCAGAATCACCAATAATACTAGTATAGCAGAGAATTACAATAATGTGGTGCTTGGTGCAACAGTAGTACTGAAAGGCTTAGCTGTACCTCTCCAGAGGAGCTGGAGGGCCCTAACAGTACAGAGCCCCTCACCAGAGACAAGGGCCCTCTGGTGAGAGTAGAGAGGTCAGACTAATCGAGTTGGCAACAGAGAGGTAAGTATCGGTACAAAATCGTAAGGCAAGAGAGTAATCGGTAATCAGGCAAAAGGTTCAGCAACAGATAAGGCAGATAGGCAGAAGTACAGAGTCAGGAAGCACGATCAGAGTCAGAGTTAGCCAAGAATCATACACAGGAAATCAAATACAATATAAGCAATGTCCTAGTCTTGGTGTGAAGTCCTTAGCATCAACACCAGGGATCTAGTCTAAGGTCGGAGCGCTAGCACACGAGGTACTGACGACAGCAGACAACCTGCAACTGACAGGCTGCCCGTATATGTAGTGAGAGTACTGTGCAGCCCTGCCCCTGCCACTCAGCCAATCCAGAGACCCCCTGGAGTCAGCTGACCGGCGAGATCAGCTGACTACCCTTCTATCTGCATAAAGCACCTGTCTCCTAGTGCGCACGCGCGTAACCCTCCAGCTGTGCAAGGAGGACAGACCAGAGGAGACCCCACGCTGTAGTTGTGCGGCCGAAGCCGCCGGCTGACATGCGGGCACCGCCCCCATGCCGCTAGTCTGAGCGGCGGTGTCTCCGCAACTCCCTCCAGTCCCATGCAGTAGCCGCGTGGCTGAAGCTGCCGGCTGACACGCAGACACCGCCGCCATGAGGCCAGTCTGTGCGGCGGTGTCTCCGCGACTCCTTACAACAAGACTATATACTCCATACAGCGTTGTCAGCGCTATATAAATACTAAATATTAATATTAATACAGGCTAGTTTATTACCTCCTGAGCAGGTGTTCCAGAGGAAACCGGATGTATGGAGGGAAGACTGGGAAGAAGTGGAATGTTAATCATGTTATTGAGATTAGTGTTGTCCGGATCATCTTTGATCCGAATCTTTTTCGTGAGTCGAATCATCCGAATAATCAAAATGATTGATTCGGATCACAAAGGGGGCGGGGCCAGGAGCGGCACGCCCCCCCCCTCTCAGCGGGCAGCGGGGTCCTGGAAGCAGAGCAGAGATGGATCGCTCTGTTGGAGGGGAGCCAGCCTTGCAGGGAGACAGGTAGATGAGAGAGAGGGGACATGGGTGCCACTGCCAGATATGTGTAGAGCACACATACTGGCTGAAGTGTGCTGCTCATTATAGGCTGTCTGTTCCGTAGTTGTGAACAAATGGGAAACTTGTCTCAGAAGTACAGCTCAGTAACTTTGTGGACAGCTTGCTGGGCTAGAAGGGCAGGCACTGTGATTGCTGTGCAATATGATCCTCCTGCACTGCTCTAAACAGCTGCACTTCACTTCTGGGAATGCTTTGGGGAATGCTTTCTTTATATGTAAAGCATATGATTGCAGCATGTGGGTATTGTGTGCAAACATTTCTGCTCTCTGCTCGTCCCTCCTCCATTCTCTGTCTACTCCCTGTCCACCATCTCCCCCTCTCTGTTCACTGCAGGGTAAGTCCGGTCCTGCTACTCATTTCACCCCCCCCCCCCTCCGAATGCTTCCCTTGTAAAATGATCCGAGATTCGGATCAAAGATCCAGATCTTTTCAATGATGCGATTCGAATCATCCGAATCATTAAAAAGATCCGAACTTCCCATCTCTAATTGAGATTACAGGTGTTGGAAGGAAAGTGAAGAATGTTTGTGCTGGGTGTAGAGAGGAGGGACTAGGATTGGGTGATATGTCCCCAGCACCAAGGAGACGTATAAGCCGAGAAGAGAGATGGCGATGGGATTATTATGGGACGAAGCTCTGTCTAAGGGAGGCTGAGGAGGGGTTGTGTGAGCTGAGAAATAAGTACAGTCCATGGATGGAGAGAAGGCGAAGGTCCACATGCAAATCACTTTTTCTCGAGTTTTATCCTAGGTGATATTTTCACACTTGTGAATAAAATGCCTTTTAACCACTTGAGGACCACAGTGCTAAACCCCAGGCCATTTTTTACTAAACCGGTCACTGCAGCTTTAAGGGCTCGCTGCAGGGCCGCACAACTCAGTACACAAGTGATTCCCCCGTCCTCTTTTCTCCTCACCAACAGAGAAATCCATCCCCCCCCCCCCCCCCCCCCCGCCCCCCCCGATGTTTATTTATTTTGGTACAATTTTTTTTTTTAAATAAAAGTGTGTATTTTACTTTAATTTTACCCGCCCTCCCTCAGCCTATCACTGCCAATCGCTCCTGTGTCCCACAGGGGGACAGCCATGTCACACGGCTGTCCCCAGTACAGCGCTGCTGCAGCGCTGTACTTAGTAAAAAGACGGTGGTTTCGCCGTCTAATAGTCTTTGGGCGGCGAATAGCGATCACCGCTGGGAGACCAAGCAGTAGCCGGCCCTAGGACTTGACGCCAATTGGCGTTAGGCGGTCCTGGGGCTGCCGCCGCGTTCATGCCCATTGCCGTGATGCGGTCGTTACCACCAGCAAGCAAGAAAATACTCAGAATTATTTTGCTAATACTTTTTTAACTACTTTTTGGTACTTTTTCCATTGCGAAATGTTGAAAGGTTATTGGAAAGAAAAGATGAAAAGTTATCTCCAAGGGGAAAACTCAGGTGAAAAAGTGAATAGCATATGGGCCATAAGTCTATGTATCGTGTAGTGTATGTATCATGGCCTTGGGCGGCCAATTTTAGGGGAAGCCGGCAAAACTATTTTGAGCACTTTCTTCCTTGCAGGTTTAAAGGACGTTTTATTGACAAGGGCCCACATGCAATTAACTTATTCTCCTGAGTCTTCCCCCAGGAATTTACCAAAATACTGCACTGCAATTCACTAAGATTCTTACCTCCTGCTGTATTTCATTCAGGTGTTTGATGGATAATTGCAGTGCAGGGAAAATGGATGATAAATGCGATACAGACGGCATAGTTTATTATTATTATACTGAGTAAAGTAAGTAAGTAAAGTGCAGGTCCAAGCAGCTTAAAATTACCATCAAATTTGTATCAGCTGAAAACCATTAGCTTCTTATTTAAAGAGGCTCTGTAACAAAAAATTGTTCCCATGGGTGGTACTCACCTCGGGAGGGGGAAGCCTCAGGGTCCCAATGAGGCTTCCCCCCTCCCCTGTAGCTGCAGGCAGTCCAGTGCTGGCTCCCCCGAAGCCTCCCACAATCCTTGCTTGACAAGCCTGACAAGGTTGTGCTATATTTACCTTCCCTGGCTCCAGCGGGGGCGCTGTTGCGGCTCTCAGCACAGAGATAGGTGGAAATAGCCAATATCCGTCGGGTCTGCTCTACTACAAAGACAAACAGTTATATAGCGCTTTTCTCCTGGTGGACTCAAAGCACCAGAGCTGCAGCCACTAGGACGTGCTCTATTGGCAGTAGCAGTGTTAGGGAGACTTGCCTAAGGTCTCCTGCTGAATAGGTGCTGGCTTGCTGAACAGGCAGGAGCTGAGATTCGAACCCTGGTCTCACATGTCAGAGGCAGAGCCCTTAACCATTACACCATCCAGTCACAAGCACAGGAGACTTGCGCCTGCTCAGTAGAGCGGAGTGGCAGCAATCGGGTATTTCCGCCTATCTCCATGCAGAGAGCCGCTATTACGCCTGCGCCGGGAAGGTAAATAATTACATCCCCGCTGTTCTGAGGGACACAGCGAGACCGCCGTGGGACACAGGAGGACGGGGAAGCCTCGATCGGATCCGGAGGCTTCCCCCACCCGAGGGGAGTACCCCCCAGGGGAACTTTTTCTCATTACAGGTTTCTTTAACTATTATTAATTACTACATAATACTATTGTGAAGATAGGGAAATATGGAAATATGGTTTTATCCTTCTTATTTTCCTGAATAGTGTAATTAACGTTCCCCTTTTCTCTGCTCTGTTTCCTCCCTTCTATCGCCTTCCGGATGGCTGTTAGTTGCTGACAGCTCCAGGCTGGAGACTCCGGACATCTCACTTGTGTCACCGCATGTGATAATCTCTGCGAATTGACATGTTTGTCTCTAGTCTGACCTCATGTGGAAAGAAAGGCTGGCCTGCACTAGGTATGGAGCTCTACCAATCTTAGAAAGAATTAATCTTCAAAAGAATTTATCTTAAAAAGAATTAATCCGCTAACTCTTAAGCTTAGCATTGGGTTAATTGTCAGCAAAACAGACATGGACAGGGTCTCTTACAGTACAGCTTTCAATACATCTCTTGCTTGTCTTGTAAGGCCCCAAATGAGTTTCCCAGTGCTAGATCTGATGGACACACAGTCTCCAGACTAACCTCCCACCCAGCACAAGCACACTGACGCCTGACCCTAACCTCCCCCCCACCATACGAACGCACTAACTGACGCCTAGCCCTAACTCCCCCCCTGCTCAACCTCTTACCTGACGCCTAACCCTAACCCCCCCCCCCCCCCCCCTGTACAAACACCCTAACTGATGGATGAAATGAAGTAGGTAGCGGTGGACTTACCCCTCCAAAACAGGCAGCCAGCTATGTACCGGACCACATTGGTGGACCTTGTTCGGAGTATGTAAATAAACTGATTTTTGCTTAAAACAGCAATTTTTTGTGTCTGTTTTGGAGGGGTAAGTCCACCGCTACCTACTTCATTTTATCCATTTTAAAGATGCCTCACTCCTGCGGTGTACGTATTATAACGCCGCCGGTGAGATAGGTGCAGGGTGAGTCGAATGACAGCTCACCCTGCTGCCGCTCAAATCCCCGGCGGTGCTAAATGCTATTCCCCCTCCAAGCCGTAACAACTCAGAGGGAGACTAGGGCCTCAATTCATCAAGACTTATCGAATCAATTACCGACAGCTCGGTAAAGTACCGAACTCGAAAAGTTGATTTCAGGATTCATGAAAGGTATCTACAGCTGTTAGTGAGCATTCGGTAATCATTCGTTAGTGATGCGATAAAACGGAAAAAAATGCAATTCATGAAAATGAAAGTGGGCGTGGTTTAGCGTTACATTTAGGATTAGTTATCTCCTTCACTGCTCTGTCGTTATTCCTGTCAGATCATTGCTGACAGAGAAGATGGAGCCATTTGAAGTGGTTATGTATCAGCTGAGAGTGATTCAAAGGCGCAGAAGGGCAAGAAGAAGGTCTAGAACCATATCCATTTGCAAGAGAATGGATTTATTTGCTATAACAGGACATCTGCATTTCTCTTGAATCATCTTGTAAGAGAACACAGGCAGTGCAAAGGTTAACTAAATTGCTAGCTGCACTACATTTTTTTCAGAAAAGGCTCCTATCAAGCCACAGCTGGTGAAATTGTGGGATTGTCCCAAGCCACTTCCAGAATTCTGGTCCGGGTGTTAAGCCCTATTCAGAATGTTGCTATGTGGTGTTCAAAAGGACTGCCTTTTACCCACAATTCCATGGGAATCTTATAGCCTTGTGTTAAATTACCGCTGTAAAATGGAAATATCGACGTTACCGAATGGTTACCGCATTGTTAGCGATATTTTATCGAAGTTACACCAAATGTGGAAAAACCTTGATGAATACAACTAGAAATCGATAAACTTCGAATTCGGTAATTTAACGAACTGGAAAAAGTTATCGCAAAGACAATGATGAATTGAGGCCTATAACAGGGATACAGAGGAGCCAGAAGAATAACAAAGTTTACATTTGTGGAGGCAGTGGTGGACTTAAAGAGACTCCGTAACAAAAATTACATCCTGTTTTTTATCATCCTACAAGTTCCAAAAGCTATTCTAATGTGTTCTGGCTTACTGCAGCAAGTTCTACTATCACCATCTCTGTAATAAATCAATGTATCTCTCTCTTGTCAGACTTGTCAGCCTGTGTCTGGAAGGCTGCAAAGTTCTTCAGTGTTGTGGTTCTGTGATGCATCTCCCTGCTCCAGGCCCCTCTCTGCACACTGCCTGTGTATTATTTAGATTAGAGCAGCTTCTCTCTTCTCTCTTATCTTTTACAAGCTGGATAAATCCTCCTCTGAGCTGGCTGGGCTTTCACATACTGAGGAATTACATACAGGCAGAGCTGTCTGCACTCTGCAGGAAGAAACAGCCTGACACTTCAGTGGAAGATAGCTGCAGGGGGAAAGAAACACACAAATGATCTCTTGAGATTCAAAAGGAAAGCTGTATACAGCCTGCTTGTGTATGGATGTATTTTCTATGTGTGGACATACTGTACATCAACCTACTTCCTGTTTTGGTGGCCATTTTGTTTGTTTATAAACAAACTTTTTAAAACTGTTTTTAACCACTTTTAATGCGGCGAGGAGCGGCGAAATTGTGACAGAGGGTAATAGGAGATGTCCCCTAACGCACTGGTATGTTTACTTTTGTGCGATTTTAACAATACAGATTCTCTTTAACTCCTCCAAACAGACACAAGATATGCCAACAAAGTTTAGCAGACAATTGGGTGTGAAGCAAGCACCCAGGAGAGGAAGTTGACGTGCTATGACTCCCAGTATCTCTGCACTGGATACTCCAACAAGCCAACGACAATCAGTAGTATTAAAGCTCTTTATTGTGCTAAAAGCAGCATGAGGTCTTGCTGTAACAGCTATCACAGCTTTCTTCCTTGTTAACAAAGTTTAGCAGAACAAATTTATTGACATACTCCAGGTGAAAATGCAATGCGTTTCGCAAGTATGACCCGGCTTCATCAGGCAATAGGTAGGAGAAGGTACAGTGCAGGTCTGTAGCTGGGCCAAGCACCTTTGCCAGAGGGAGAAGTAATTTGTGGTCCGGCGATTGACAGAACCCCCAAATACCCTTGCACAGGGGGCGTATGAGCGCCCAGCTTCGGCGATCAGTGCAGAAACCACCATCTTTGCTACTGCACAGTGGGTGGCACTGAGCCGATGCTTTTTCCGTCGACCCCAAGCGACTCCGTGTAACTGCACAGGTGCAAGGAATCCGGTGCAGCACAGCTGCGCTCCCGTTCTTAGATCGTTGGTCTCGAGGAGGACATGGGAACATCACCAATTGCTAAATAATCCCCATAAACAGAAAAGGAACAGCTTTTCACTGTCATGCGAGGACGCAAAAACGGTCTCCTCGCAAGGTGACACAGACGCCTCACCTCGGCGTGCCGGGCAGGGGGCGTGGCTGGCACGCACACAGACCATACACAGAGATGGAGAGATTGGCCCAGGCACCTTTTGTTGGCACAACAACTAACGCAGAGATAAATCAGCCGAATTCTCGGTTACGCTGCAGGCGGGAGGCGAGGGGTTAATGTTCCCCCGTCGTGCTGATGCCAGCATACCTGCGCCGTCAGCAGATGTAGTGCAGATGTCCTAACGCCCGCACTATACGGGAATGGGGTCATGTGAGGGAGACACGGCACGTGCAATGTACAGGAGGACACGGCAGGAGCAATACACAACACTGTGCTATATACTGTACAGGAGGACACAGCAGGAGCAATACACAACACTGTGCTATATACTGTACAGGAGGACACAGAGTGAGAAATACACTGTGCTGTATACTGTACAGGAGGACACAGCAGGAGATTTACACAACACTGTGCTGTATACTGTACAGGAGGACACAGAGTGAGAAATACACTGTGCTGTATACTGTACAGGAGGACACAGCAGGAGCAATACACAACACTGTGCTACATACTGTACAGGAGGACACAGCAGGAGATTTACACAACACTGTGCTGTATACTGTACAGGACGACACAGCAGGAGCAATACACTGTGCTATATACTATACAGGAGGACACAGAGTGAGAAATACACTGTGCTGTATACTGTACAGGAGGACACAGCTCTGTGTCCTGCTGTGTGAATGCTTCACTTTCCCCTTCATTATCAATGTTGGCTGTCCTCACTATTATCTGTATCCAAACTGATCCTGATCGATCATGTTATCGATCGGGAGCAGATCGGAGATTTAGGAAATAATTGTCAGATCCTGTCAGTCGGACGGGAAATTGCATTATGTGTACCCAGCATGATGTCCTACCATATTATTATACTGTATTGTGCATGACTGAGGGAGAACTTTCAGGAATCCCCCCATTTGAAAATCCTGGGTTTGCCCTTGCATCTACCAATTTCTGCAACAAGCATGCCCAATCAACGATTCAACTGATTTTGTGCCGAAATTACTCGAGTCCATAAATTCGGCATGCTGGAAAAATCTCTGTCGAAAGCGATCAATCACGTGTGTGATGGTAGCAGTTACCATACCGCGATGGCAGACGAATGTGACAACATCCTGGCCGCTGTTCCCCCGATGCTAGAGTAGTATAGAAACTCATCTGTCCACTGACGCGACTCCAGGCTTTGTCCACCGTCACTCCCGTGTGGCACCAGGTGGGTGTGAACGTCCCACGTGGTGGTGCTCGGTGGTGACAGCGGAGGAGGCCAAGAGTTGTGGCAGTGGTGAGACAAGTGAGATTTTACACTATGAGGCATGGGGGGTGGAAGGTCAAGTACACTTAAGGGCGGCCAGGCAGGAAGCGTTGTTAGCCCCCCGCCCCCAGTGTAAAATGCAGGGCTGCGGAGTTGGTACAAAAATCATCTGACTCCGACTCCTCAGTTTATGAAACCACCAACTCCAACTCTGATACCAGATACCCAAAATAGATTCGACTCCAACTCCTTAGTCTAATTCTTACTAGGGCCGTGGATTTGGTACAAAGATCATCCGACTCCTGACTCCAGGTGTCCAAAATTGCTCCGGCTCTGACTCCTCGACTCCAAAACACGGGTAAAATGTGACACATTTTCACATTAAAGGGGCAGTTTAGTGAAAATTATTTTCCATTAACCCCATATCAGTTATTTAATATGGAGAGCATACATTTCTTCATAGACCTTGTGTTAAAAAAGTAGATGATAACACCTTCTGCTTTTTAAGACAGCTGAGCTACGTCATTAGCATGCTAAGCGATGACTTCACTGATAGTAGCAGACACTCCATCTGATTTATAACTGCTGGCTCACTCACTACAGAGAGTTAACGCAAACGGCTAACGTTTGCGTTAACCAAGGTAAAAGTAAAGTCCATAGACTTTCATTTTACCTTTCACACCCGACGCCGCGTTTCGATGCGTTGCGGTTCCGACGCACCCAGGCACAGTTTTTCATCCAACGCACCCGCGAGCCAGCGTTTTCCGTCGGGTTTAATTACAAGCTACCGCCGCTGATTGCGTCGCACCGCAGATACCCGACGACACGCCGCAGGCAGACAACGCGTGCAGGAGAACGGCTCCTGCACGCGTTGGCTGATGTGAAAGAGCCCTTAGCATGCTAATGACGCAGCTCGGCTGTCTTAAAAAGCAGAAGGTGTTATCATCTACTTTTTTTTAACACAAGGTCTATGAAGAAATGTATGCTCTCCATATTAAATAACTGATATGGGCTTAATGGAAAATAATAATTTTCACTAAACTGCCCCTTTAACTTCCATGGTAACTACGACGTCCGAAGCTGAGCGCTCCTTATATGAGCAACTCTGCGTTGTTACGTCACTCTATGTCACTCCTTGACTGGTTTACGCTCAAATAAGGGGTGTTTCTAATTTCTTGGCCACTCGGTGTATATATACCTGTATCATGTGTTTATGAACTTATAGGCTGGGGATGGCTGGAGGGCTCCTTATCAGTGTCTCTGTGCTGCAGTGTCTCTGTGCTGTCATCCTGTGGTGGGTGGACCAGAATGAAGGATAGAGATTAGAATGCAGCAAACGCTTCCAGTATACAATCTCTCTGAAGACCATTTACAAAGCTGACACTCTGGTTACGCTCACAGAGCAGCTGGATTTGCATGATGAATTAAGCATAACTTGAAGTCATTAGTCAAAGTTGAGAAGTTTCATGTTCAGCGCTGTAGGGGGCTTTGTACTGTTTATGTCTGACGGAAAAATTCCAGCTGCCATCCAAAACTCTAGTGCAGCCTGTGAATGCTGAGAGATGCTGAGATGGTAAGGAAACTGGAGGCTGTGACTGCTGAGAGATGGTGAGGACACTGGAGGCTGTGACCGCTGAGAGATAGTGAGGACACTGGAGGCTGTGACCGCTAAGAGATGCTTAGAGTTGGTGAGGACACTGGAGGCTGTGACCGCTGAGAGATAGTGAGGACACTGGAGGCTGTGACCGCGGAGAGATGGTGAGTACACTGGAGGCTGTGACTGCTGAGAGATGGTGAGTACACTGGAGGCTGTGACTGCTGAGAGATGGTGAGGACAATGGAGGCTGTGACTGCTGAGAGATAACGAGGACACTGGAGGCTGCGAACCCTGAGAGATGGTGAGGACACTGGAGGCTGCGATCACTGAGAGATGGTGAGGACACTGGAGGCTGTGACCACTGAGAGATGGTGAGGACACTGGAGGCTGCGAACCCTGAGAGATGGTGAGGACACTGGAGGCTGTGATCACTGAGAGATGGTTAGGACACTAGAGGCTGTGATCACTGAGAGATGGTGAGGACACTGGAGGCTGCGAACCCTGAGAGATGGTGAGGACACTGGAGGCTGTGACCACTGAGAGATGGTGAGGACACTGGAGGCTGTGACCACTGAGAGATGGTGAGGACACTGGAGGCTGTGACCACTGAGAGATGGTGAGGACAATGGAGGCTGTAACTGCTGAGAGACGGTGAGGACACTGGAGGCTGCGAAGCCTGAGAGATGGTGAGGACAATGGAGGCTGTGACCGCTGAGAGATGGTGAGGACACTGGAGGCTGTGACCGCTGAGAGATAATGAGGACACTGGAGGCTGTGACCGCTGAGAGATGATGAGGACACTGGAGGCTGTGGCCACTGAGAGATGGTGAGGACACTGGAGGCTGCGATCACTGAGAGATGGTGAGGACACTGGAGGCTGTGACCACTGAGAGATGGTGAGGACACTGGAGGCTACGAACCCTGAGAGATGGTGAGGACACTGGAGGCTGTGATCACTGAGAGATGGTGAGGACACTAGAGGCTGTGATCACTGAGAGATGGTGAGGACACTGGAGGCTGCGAACCCTGAGAGATGGTAAGGACACTGGAGGCTGTGACCACTGAGAGATGGTGAGGATACTGGAGGCTGTGACCACTGAGAGATGGTGAGGACACTGGAGGCTGTGACCACTGAGAGATGGTGAGGACAATGGAGGCTGTAACTGCTGAGAGACGGTGAGGACACTGGAGGCTGCGAAGCCTGAGAGATGGTGAGGACAATGGAGGCTGTGACCGCTGAGAGATGGTGAGGACACTGGAGGCTGTGACCGCTGAGAGATGATGAGGACACTGGAGGCTGTGACCGCTGAGAGATGATGAGGACACTGGAGGCTGTGGCCGCTGAGAGATGGTGAGGACACTGGAGGCTGTGACCGCTGAGAGACGGTGAGGACACTGGAGGCTGTGACCGCTGAGAGATGGTGAGGACACTGGAGGCTGTGACCGCTGAGAGATGGTGAGGACACTGGAGGCTGTGACCGCTGAGAGATGATGAGGACACTGGAGGCTGTGACTGCTGAGAGATGGTGAGTACACTGGAGGCTGTGACTGCTGAGGGATGGTGAGGACAATGGAGGCTGTGACCGCTGAGAGATGGTGAGGACACTGGAGGCTGTGAACCCTGAGAGATGGTGAGGACACGGGAGGCTGTGAACCCTGAGAGATGGTGAGGACACGGGAGGCTGTGACTGCTAAGAGATGGTGAGGACACTGGAGGCTGTGACTGCTGAGAGATGGTGAGGACACTGGAGGCTGCGAACCCTGAGAGATGGTGAGGACACTGGAGGTTGCGAACCCTGAGAGACGGTGAGGACACTGGAGGCTGCGAAGCCTGAGAGATGGTGAGGACAATGGAGGCTGCGAAGCCTGAGAGATGGTGAGGACAATGGAGGCTGTGGCCACTGAGAGATGGTGAGGACACTGGAGGCTGTGACTGCTGAGAGACGGTGAGGACACTGGAGGCTGCGAAGCCTGAGAGATGGTGAGGACAATGGAGGCTGTGGCCACTGAGAGATGGTGAGGACACTAGAGGCTGTGACCACTGAGAGATGGTGAGGACACTGGAGGCTGTGACTGCTGAGAGATGGTGAGGACAATGGAGGCTGTGGCCACTGAGACATGGTGAGGACACTGGAGGCTGTGACTGCTGAGAGATGGTGAGGACACTGGAGGCTGTGACTGCTAAGAGATGGTGAGGACACTGGAGGCTGTGATCACTGAGAGATGGTGAGGACACTGGAGGCTGTGACCGCTGAGAGATGGTGAGGACACTGGAGGCTGTGATCACTGAGAGATGATGAGGACCCTGGAGGCTGTGACCGCTGAGAGATGGTGAGGACACTGGAGGCTGTGACCGCTGCGAGATGGTGAGCACACTGGAGGCTGTGACCGCGGAGAGATGGTGAGGACACTGGAGGCTGTGACTGCTGAGAGATGATGAGGACACTGGAGGCTGTGACCGCTGAGAGATGATGAGGACACTGGAGGCTGTGACCGCTGAGAGATGGTGAGCACACTGGAGGCTGTGATCACTAAGAGATGGTGAGGACACTGGAGGCTGTGATCACTGAGAGATGGTGAGGACACTAGAGGCTGTGATCACTAAGAGATGGTGAGGACACTGGAGGCTGTGACCGCTAAGAGATGGTGAGGACACTGGAGGCTGTGACCGCTGAGAGATGGTGAGGACACTGGAGGCTTTGATCACTGAGAGATGGTGAGGACACTGGAGGCTGTGACCGCTGAGAGATGGTGAGCACACTGGAGGCTGTGATCACTAAGAGATGGTGAGGACACTGGAGGCTGTGATCACTGAGAGATGATGAGGACACTGGAGGCTGTGACCGCTGAGAGATGATGAGGACACTGGAGGCTGTGACCGCTGAGAGATGATGAGGACACTGGAGGCTGTGACCGCTGAGAGATGGTGAGGACACTGGAGGCTTTGATCACTGAGAGATGGTGAGGACACTGGAGGCTGTGACCGCTGAGAGATGGTGAGGACACTGGAGGCTTTGATGACTGAGAGATGGTGAGGACACTGGAGGCTGTGACCGCTGAGAGATGGTGAGGACACTGGAGGCTGTGACCGCTGAGAGATGATGAGGACACTGGAGGCTGTGACCGCTGAGAGATGGTGAGGACACTGGAGGCTGCGAACCCGCTTGCGTGTAGGAGGTCAGGGGCTACCGTATACACACCTGATTATCGTCTGAGGCAGTCATTATCGGCCGCTTAAGTCAACTTTAATCAAGCAAGCTTGAGAGGTGGTGAAGACACCACATCCTGTGAATGCTGAGAAATGGGAGGACATCTGAGCCCCCACCACCTCACAGCGTTCACAATGTCCTTACCATTTCTCAGTGTTCAGAAGCCCCAAAGTCCTCATCACCTCACAGTCTCAGTGTTCAGAAGCCCTAAAGTCCTCATCATCTCACAGTCTCAGTGTTCAGAAGCCCTAAAGTCCTCATCATCTCACAGTCTTAGTGTTCAGAAGCCCTAAAGTCCTCATCATCTCACAGTCTTAGTGTTCAGAAGCCCTAAAGTCCTCATCACCTCACAGTCTTAGTGTTCAGAAGCCCTAAAGTCCTCATCATCTCACAGTCTCAGTGTTCAGAAGCCCTAAAGTCCTCATCATCTCACAGTCTTAGTGTTCAGAAGCCCTAAAGTCCTCATCATCTCACAGTCTCAGTGTTCAGAAGCCCTAAAGTCCTCATCATCTCACAGTCTCAGTGTTCAGAAGCCCTAAAGTCCTCATCATCTCACAGTCTCAGTGTTCAGAAGCCCTAAAGTCCTCATCATCTCACAGTCTTAGTGTTCAGAAGCCCTAAGGTCCTCATCATCTCACAGTCTCAGTGTTCAGAAGCCCTAAAATCCTCATCATCTCACAGTCTCAGTGTTCAGAAGCCCTAAAGTCCTCATCATCTCACAGTCTTAGTGTTCAGAAGCCCTAAAGTTCTCATCATCTCACAGTCTTAGTGTTCAGAAGCCCTAAAGTCCTCATCACCTCACAGTCTTAGTGTTCAGAAGCCCTAAAGTTCTCATCATCTCACAGTCTTAGTGTTCAGAAGCCCTAAAGTCCTCATCACCTCACAGTCTCAGTGTTCAGAAGCCCTAAAGTCCTCATCATCTCACAGTCTCAGTGTTCAGAAGCCCTAAAGTCCTCATCATCTCACAGTCTTAGTGTTCAGAAGCCCTAAAGTCCTCATCATCTCACAGTCTTAGTGTTCAGAAGCCCTAAAGTCCTCATCACCTCACAGTCTTAGTGTTCAGAAGCCCTAAAGTCCTCATCATCTCACAGTCTCAGTGTTCAGAAGCCCTAAAGTCCTCATCATCTCACAGTCTCAGTGTTCAGAAGCCCTAAAGTCCTCATCATCTCACAGTCTTAGTGTTCAGAAGCCCTAAAGTGCTCATCATCTCACAGTCTTAGTGTTCAGAAGCCCTAAAGTCCTCATCACCTCACAGTCTCAGTGTTCAGAAGCCCTAAAGTCCTCATCACCTCACAGTCTCAGTGTTCAGAAGCCCTAAAGTCCTCATCATCTCACAGTCTCAGTGTTCAGAAGCCCTAAAGTCCTCATCACCTCACAGTCTCAGTGTTCAGAAGCCCTAAAGTCCTCATCATCTCACAGTCTTAGTGTTCAGAAGCCCTAAAGTCCTCATCATCTCACAGTCTTAGTGTTCAGAAGCCCTAAAGTCCTCATCATCTCACAGTCTCAGTGTTCAGAAGCCCTAAGGTCCTCATCATCTCACCGTCTCAGTGTTCAGAAGCCCTAAGGTCCTCATCATCTCACAGTCTCAGTGTTCAGAAGCCCTAAAGTCCTCATCATCTCACAGTCTCAGTGTTCAGAAGCCCTAAAGTCCTCATCATCTCACAGTCTTAGTGTTCAGAAGCCCTAAGGTCCTCATCATCTCACAGTCTCAGTGTTCAGAAGCCCTAAAGTCCTCATCATCTCAAAGTCTCAGTGTTCAGAAGCCCTAAAGTCCTCATCACCTCACAGTCTTAGTGTTCAGAAGCCCTAAAGTCCTCATCATCTCACAGTCTCAGTGTTCAGAAGCCCTAAAGTCCTCATCATCTCACAGTCTTAGTGTTCAGAAGCCCTGAGGTCCTCATCATCTCACAGTCTCAGTGTTCAGAAGCCCTAAAGTCCTCATCATCTCACAGTCTCAGTGTTCAGAAGCCCTAAGGTCCTCATCATCTCACAGTCTCAGTGTTCAGAAGCCCTGAGGTCCTCATCATCTCACAGTGTTTGCAGATCCCAATGTCCTCACCGTTCTTGTCCTTAGAACAATATAAGAGATACAAAGGACCCCACAATCTGTAAATACTGAAAAATACCAAGATCTGTGAATGCTGAAAGATACAGAGGACAGGACCCCACAGCCTGTAGATCAGTGGTCCTCAAACTTAGGCCCGCAGGCCGAATGTGGCCCCCTGAGGCTTTTTTTTACTGCCCCCCACCCCACCCCCACACACACAGAAAATGTATTACTTATAGATGCGGTAAGCTACATTTTTAAATATTGGTGGTCTGCATATAGAATAGCAGTGCTGGCACCACCCATCCTCATGGAAGCCAGAAAGAAGTAATTCCGCTGGTTTCCAGTCAAATTCCACATCAGGTGACACTGCTGTCCAATTGGATTGCAGGTTGTCACCTGGGTATGCTTCACTGTCTGGCCCACAAAGACATCATTTTATGTATACTACGGCCCCCAGCAGTCTGAAGTATGTTGACCCGGCCCTCGACCCAAAACGTTTGGGGACCCCTGCAGTAGATGCTGTAAGTTACAAAGGTCCCCACAGCCTGCTGTAGATGTTGAAAGATACAGAGGACCCCACAACCTGAACATACAGAGGGACACTGAGCCTCTAAATGTTGAGAGATATAAGACCCGACAACCTATGAATGCCGGCGATATGGGAATGCTGTAACCAGTCAACACTGAAAGATAATAAGGTACTGAGGACTCAGAGGACCCCGCAATCCATGAACGAGCACAGGTCAGTCTCTGCAGCTTCAGGCTCTGCTCGCACTTGTCGTTGTGTAAAAAAGCAAATCACATTTGTTTCTGTGCTGATTAGGAAAGGCTGGTATCTCTAAAACCAAGGGCAATAAAAGCATGTGGCAAACAACATTAAACATACAAACGCGAGCAAGTGTTTCTATAGACAACCAAAACACAGAGCGGGCAAGCACCGTCCAGCAGAAATCAAATATCAGCGGTTAATGAATAAGTAAATCCAGAAATGGGCAGAACGGCATACAGTATAATCAGACCAAGAGCAACAAAAAAGCAAAGCCTCAAATACCGCACCAAATCGGAGTTATATGCAAATAGAAATCATTTATAGAACCACAATATCATTACATACATATAAAAACACTTGCACTTTACAGATACTATTTGTACACTGAGTTATGATGATCATTTCTTATGTTACAGTGCTTCATTGTTTACATGATTAAGCACTAGCACTTCCAATATTTCTCTGCTTTTTATATACACTCACCTAAAGGATTATTAGGAACACCATACTAATACGGTGTTTGACCCCCAGAACTGTCTTAATTCTACGTGGCATTGATTCAACAAGGTGCTAAAAGCATTCTTTAGAAATGTTGGCCCGTATTGATAGGATAGCATCTTGCACTTAAAGGGAACCAGAGACGAAGCACCCTTGTGTATTTTACCATATATATCAGTAAGAACATTAGAGAAAACACTTACCATGCTCTCTGTTTCATCCTCACTGCTAAAAGTGTCTGTTATCAGCTGTGATAAGAATCCCGGACTGAGCATTCAGTCTGGCTTTGCAGGGAATAATTATAGCTGAGTCATTATAGCAGAGCCACAAGGGGGCAGGCTTGGGCTTGAAAAGACACCAGAGAAGACAGACTCAGCTATAATTTTTCCGTAGCAAAGCTAGACTGAGTGCTCAGTCGGAGATTCTTATCAGAGGTGATAACAGTCAGATTAAACAGATAACAATGAAACAAAGTGCAGTTACCTTTTCTCAAATAGATCATCAGGGGGCTCTGTATGGCTGATATTGTGGTGAAAGCCCTCCCACAGTGTGATGTCATAACCATGGTCCTGACTGTTCGCTGTCTGTGAGACTTGTTGCATTGTGGGAAATAACAGCTTTTTCCAACTGCCAAGCAAACAGTATCTCTCTACTGTGCATAGAACTCTCAGTTACAAACATTTCGTACGGATCACCTAGCAGGAGCAAAGCTGTCACCACCAGTGATACATTTCAGAATGTAAATCAGGGAGAGGAAAGATTTTACAATGGGCAAACTGACTTAATAATCTATAAATGAATATTGTAAAAAATAAGCAATTTTATTCATTGGCCTCAATTCACTAAGCTTATCTCCTGTCTTTAATAACGTTTCTAGAGTTGTTATCATGGTGACAAGGCATGTAGTATTCAGGAAACATTTTACATCAGGCAAACCTAAAGTTAACTCTTCTGTCTTTAAGTTAACTCTCCAATCCTTAAAATAACTCCAGAGTTAAAGACAGGCTGTTAATTAACTGCATGTGAAAATAACTACAGAGGAGGTAACTTAAGGAATGAAGAGATAAGATAACTCTCTCACTGTGTGGAGGTAAGTTTTCTCTTGCCTTATTATCTACAGCATGATCTTAGTGAATTGAGGCCATTATGTTATTTTCACTTCAGTTGTCTTTTACGCAATACCAGCAGCTCCTTTATTGTTGTCGGTGAAAGGTCACATGTCTGTATGATCTTGGGCATGCAGAGGGTTAATACGTATGTTTCTGTGGCTGTGAGTACTGGAATAAAAGCTTGGTATGAGGCCATTGGGTTTAGGTGGTCGATGTCACGCCGTTCTGTTGTTGGGGGAGGGCACGACGTACTGAGAATGACCTTCTGTTCCAGGACACAGCAGGGCTCATCTATAATGTGGAGACTTTATACGGGTGACCATAGCGACTGACCAAACACCGCCATTTTCTATGCCACGCTAATCCGATGAAAGCTTCCTGATCTATTGTGTGTTGTAGGGAAAGGCTCTGCTTATTGAAGGACTTAGGTAATGCTATTTAGACATAACTACAGCAAATTGCCAGTAAATGAACAGTCTGGAGGTCACTCACACCACGGAGTACTGGGTAACATCACATAAAGCGGTACAGACTATAATAATGTATAACTCTGTAGTAACGCTAGTCTGTTGCCATAATGGCTGAGATGTGACCATACACATCAGATGCTGGCAGAAAGCACCCGTGCACCTGAATTAGGAAAAAGGGCACAGGAGCCCTTACCGGAAAAAGGCCATAGGGGCCTATTATAAAAGCAGAGATTTGCAGCAAAGAAGGCATATTTGGATGCATGACGGTGGCGCCCGCTATCAGGCGCCAAAATTTACCTTATTTGCTGCAAATCGCACCGGCGGCAGAAAAAGGTAAGTTTTGGCGGTAAAGGTAAATGCCTAACCCTAAGACCTCCCTCTACCTATGCCTAACGCTAAAACCTCCCTCTACTGGTGCCTAAGCCTAAGACCTCCCTCTATCATTGCCTAACCCTAAGACCTCCCTCTATCATTGCCTAACCCTAAGGCCTCCCTCTACTATCGCCTAACCCTAAGGCCTCCCTCTACTATTGCCTAACCCTAAGATCTCCCTCATCATTGCCTAACCCTAAGGCCTCCCTCTACTATTGCCTAACCCTAAGGCCTCCCTCTATCATTGCCTAACCCTAAGGCCTCCCTCTACTATTGCCTAACCCTAAGATCTCCCTCAACCGATGCCTAACCCTAAGACCTGCCTCTACCTATGCCTAACCCTAAGACCTCCCTCTACCTATGCCTAACCCTAAGACCTCCCTCTACCAATGCCTAACCCTAAGACCTCCCTCTACCGATGCGTAATCCTAGGAATTCCCTCTACCTATGACTAACCCTAAGACCTCCCTCTACCGATGCCTAACCCTAAGACCTCCCTCTACCAATGCCTAACCCTAAGACCTCCCTCTACCATTGCCTAACCCTAAGACCTCCCTCTACCGATGCCTAACCCTAAGACCTCCCTCTACCATTGACTAACCCTAAGACCTCCCTCTACCTATGCCTAACCCTAAGACCTCCCTCTACCAATGCCTAACCCTAAGACCACCCTCTACCGATGCCTAACCCTAAGACCTCCCTCTACCATTACCTAACCCTAAGACCTCCCTCTACCGATGCCTAACCCTAAGACCTCCCTCTACCGATGCGTAATCCTAGGAATTCCCTCTACCTATGACTAACCCTAAGACCTCCCTCTACCGATGCCTAACCCTAAGACCTCCCTCTACCGATGCCTAACCCTAAGACCTCCCTCTACCATTACCTAACCCTAAGACCTCCCTCTACCGATGCCTAACCCTAAGACCTCCCTCTACCGATGCCTAACCCTAAGACCTCCCTCTACCATTGCCTAACCCTAAGACCTCCCTCTACCGATGCCTAACCCTAAGACCTCCCTCTACCATTGCCTAACCCTAAGACCTCCCTCTACCGATGCCTAACCCTAAGTCCTCCCTCTACCGATGCCTAACCCTAAGACCTCCCTCTACCATTGCCTAACCCTAAGACCTCCCTCTACCGATGCCTAACCCTAAGATATCTCTCTATCGGTGCCTCACCCTAAAACATCCCTCTACTGATGCCTAACACTTAAACACCTCACCTCCCACTAACCTTACACTACCCCCACCGCAATTTGTTTTTTTTGGCAGTTATACAGGGCAGGGTCTAGGGTGGGTGTACATTATGAGGTTTAAGGTGGGAGTACAGGATGGGTGTAAGGTGAGTGTACTTAAGGGGGGGGGGGAGGGGATTGATAAGATGGGTTGTAGGTAAAGGTACAGGATGTAGTGTGGAGTGACTCCTAGATGACCACTGCCTTGCTAAAGAAACTGATGGTGAAGGTGCTGGACTGGCCAAGCATCTCTCAATACCTAAACCCTACTGAGCATCTGTGGGGCATCCTCATATGGAAGGTGGAGGAGCACAAGATCTATAACATCCACCAGCTTCATCATGGAGGAGTGGCAAGCTGTGACTCTCTAGTGACCTCCATGCCCAGAGAGTTAAGCAGTGCAGGAAAATAATGATGGGCACACAAAATATTGACACTTTGAGCAGAATTTTAACATTCTTCACTTAGGGGTGTACTCACTTATGCTGCCAGCGGTTTAGTCCTGAATGGATGTCTGCTGAGTTATTTCAATGGGACAGTACATTTACCCTGTTATACAAGCTGTACACTGACTACTGTACATTGTATCAAAGTGTCCTATCTTCAGTGTTGTCCCATGAAAAGAGATCATAAAATATGTACAGAAATGTGACATGAGCACTCGCTTGTGTGATATATTGTATATGGCTGAGACACAAAGTACTCCGATATTCACCTTGGATTCTCTGTACAGTCACCAATAGAAGTTTCCACTCCGTATAACAGGGGACACTGGAATCCATCAGTGTCTTCAGAGCCCCATAAAAGGTAAGCTTCAGTGACACCTCTCAGGCCTGATACTGGAGCACTTCCTGTTCCTCTGATGGTGAGTCTGCTTCATTCAGAACATTCATCGTCATTGTGCAATGCTAACTCGTCCCCTTCTGAAAACATTCATTGTCATCTGGGGTGTTCCTCCAATCTAATGCTAGGTACACACCATACAATTTTCTGTTAGATTTAACTGCCAGATAGATTTTTTCCAACAGAAAATTGTATGGTGTGTACCTAGCATAAGATGTGGATTATCACCTAACATTTATGTACACTTTCTCCAGTGACACCTGAGAGGTCATCTTTATCACCAGTGATATCCTATGGAGGCCTGAAAGGTCCTTTTTACCTTTCCTAATCTCCTATGTACACTTCAAAGGTCAATTTTATCTCCACCGAGGTACTCTGAGGTCCAGTAATGCTTAAAGTGGATCCAAGATAAACTTTTACTCATTGCATAGTTGTGTTCCTTTCCTATATAGAGCATTCCGCAAGCCAAATACTTTTTTTTTTTGTTTTAATACTCTAGTTCCCTATAAATTAAACTAGCCTTGCCCACAGCTTCTCCAGAGTGCCTTGGCACTCTGAGTCTTAGTAGCAAGGGCTTATGGGAGCTCAGTCTGGGCAGGAGGAGGAGGTGTTACTAACCAGAGATTGCAGAGGCAGAGGGGAGGAGGAGAGGGGAGTGAAGTTTTCACAGGCTGAGGGCTGGTGATGCAGATCAGCTTGCCTGTGTGGTGTGTAATGTGACAAACATAACTAGCTGCTCTCGTTGTATCACAGGAAGAAATAATCAATGGGAGCTCAGTCTGAGTATTTAAAAAACAACGGTTCTGGATACCTGAAGTGACATGTGACATGATGAGATAGACATGGGTATGTACAGTGCCTAGCACACAAAAAACTATGCTATGTTCCTTATTTTCTTTCTCTGCCTGAAAGAGTTAAATATCAGGTAGGTAAGTGGCTGACTCAGTCCTGACTCAGACAGGAAGGGACTACAGTGTGACCCTCACTGATAAGATATTCCCCTTTTTATCTCTAACTTGCTCTCAGAAGCCATTTTCTGCTAGGAAAGTGTTTTATAGTTGGAATTTCTTATCAGTGAGGGTCACACTGTACTCACTTCCTGTCAGGACTGAGTCAGCCACTTACATACCTGATATTTAACTCTTTCAGGCAGAGAAAGATAAAAGGAACACAGCCTAGTTATTTGTGTGCTAGGCACAGTACATACACATGTCTATTTCATCATGTCACATGTCACTTCAGAACTGTTGTTTTTGAAATTGCACAACATGTGTCTGTATTCTGGAGGTAAGTCCACCACTATCTTTATTTTTAAACGTACTTTAAATATTTTACTCTTATTGGTGCCTCTGTATCATCAATCTCAAAATCTAATAATAATACGAAGTCTGCACTGTGACGCTGCTATCCGGTGCATTAGTGCAGGGTTCTGTTTAAAGATCTCTAAACAAACTGACTCATCCTTTGTGAATGCAGAGCAAGCTAATGGCATATGGGGTCAAAGAACCCGGAGCTTTCTAGTGTAATCCTTTGTCAGCAGGGAATGGTCAGAGAGAGGTCTCTGGGTGATGTAAGCTGTGACCGTGAGAACAGAGGCCTGGGTGATGTTCCCGGAGATCCCCCAGACTACGCTCCATGTCTGCCCTGGTTACATTGCACCCCTCCTGCACCTCCCATTCTTCCTGCACCATGCTCTCTCATGCTGAACATGAAGCTAATCGGCCAGCATTGATAGTGGATTAGTCCTGTCGCTACATACAATTTGCACACAAGATGAATATACAGTAGTAGCATCCAGGCCCGGATTTACCTCTCTGGAGACTAGAGGCACAGATGTTCTGGCACCTTAGATTTTTGCCATTCTCACAGAACTCAAGCCAGAGTCCCCACACTTGACACAGTTGGTCACTTGGTGACCGCCGTTACAAATCCAGGAAAAGTGGGCGGGCATAAAACAGCCAATCAAATTTCAGCCATTCATTTTAAATGGTAAAATGTAAACTGCAGCCATTCTTACACTGTTAATCGCAGGGTTTGCAAACTTTGAACACTTGGTCACTGGGTGACTGGGATTAGTATTCAGGAAAGTGGGTGGCACCTACAACAGCCAATCAAAATTCACCTGTTGATTTTCAAGGTGAATATTTAAATTGCTGCCATTCTTACGCTGTTAATAGCAGATGCCTCAAACCTGATACAGTAGCTGACTGGGGGTTCAAATTCAGAAAGGGGGTGGAGCCACAAACAGCCAATCAGATTTGTTTAATTTCAATGGGAATATACAAATTATTGATACCAAGGACCCCAATGCTCATAAACTTGGTAATTGAGTGACTGTATGTAAAGGTTAAAAAAAAGTGGGCGGTGCCAACAACTAAATTTTTTACATGGCAGGGTTCCCAAACTTTGACACAGGTGGCCACTGAGTGACTGGGATTATTAAGAAATTTGGCTGGAGCCTACAACAGCCAATCAAAATTCACCTACTGATTTTCAAGGGGAATATTTACATTGCTACCATTCTTACACTGTTAATGGCAGAAGCCTCAAACCTGATACAGTCAGTCACTGGGTGACTGGGGTTCAAATTCACTAAAGGGGGTGGAGCCACAAACAGCCAATCAGATTTGTTAAATTGATTTCAACAATTATGTTATTGGCAGGGTTCTCAAACTTGACACAGTTGGTCACTGGTATGATTAGATTTAATATTCAGGAAAGTAGGTGGTACAGCAGCCAATTAAAATTCACCTAATGATTTTAAAGGGGAATATTTACATTCCTGCCGTTCATACACTCTTAAAGGGACACTTAAGTCAAACAAAAAAAATAAGTTTTACTCACCTAGGGCTTCCAATAGCCCCCTGCAGCTGTCCGGTGCCCTCGCTGTCTCCCTCCGATCCTCCTGGCCCCGCCGGCAGCCACTTCCTGTTTCGGTGACAGGAGCTGACAGGCTGGGGACGCGAGTGATTCTTCGCCTTCCCAGACACATTAGCACCCCTATGCTGCTATATGGTATATGATATATGCTATAGCAGCATAGATGGCGCTATTGTGGCCAGAAACGCGAAGAATCACTCGCGTCCCCAGCCTGTCAGCTCCTGTCACCGAAACAGGAAGTGGCTGCCGGCGGGGCCAGGAGGATTGGAGGGAGATGGCGAGGGCACCGGACAGCTGCAGGGGGCTATTGGAAGCCCCAGGTGAGTAAAACTCATTTTTTTTTTTTTTTACTTAAGTGTCCCTTTAATGGCAGAGCCCTCAAATCTGGTACAGTCAGTCACTGGGAGACTGAGGTTTAAATTCTGAAAAGGGCGCGGGCCAAAAACAGCCAATCAGATTTGTTTAATTTCAATGGGAAAATGCAACTTATTTATGCCAAAGACCCAAAAGCTCATATAGTGACTGTATGTCAAGTTTAGAAATAGTGGGCGTAGCCAAAAACAGTGGGTGGAGCCAAAGACCCCAAAGCTCATAGAGTGACTGTATGTCAAGGTTAGAAATAGTGGGCGGAGCCAAAAACAACAAACTTTTTACATGGGAAAATATAAACTTTTTCACTGTTAATGGCAGGGTTCTCAAACTTGACAGTTGGTCACTGGGTGACTGGAATTAATATTCAGAAAAGTAGGTGGAGCCTACAACAACCAATCAAAATTCACCTATTGATTTTCAAGGGGAATATTTAAACTGCTGCCATTCTTACACTGTTAATGGCAAAGGTCTCAAACCTGCTACAGTCAATCATTAAGTGGCTGGGGTTCAAAGGGGCGGAGCCACAAACAGACAATTAGATTTTTTGCTGGATAAACTGCTTCCATTCACACAATTTTGATGCCAGGAACCCAAAAGCTCAAAAACTTGCTCATTGAGTGACTGTGTGTCAAGGTTACAAAACTGGGTGGAGTCAAAAATAGATTTCCCTGGGAAAATGTAAACTGCAGCCCTTCTTCACTGTTAATGGCAGCATTCTCTAACTTTGCACAACTGGTTACTGAGTGACTGGGATTAATATTTAGAAATGTGGGTGGAGCCTAAAAAAGCCAATTAAAATTCACCTGTTGATTTTCAAGTGGAATATTAAAATTTCTGCCATTCTTGCACTGTTAATGGCACAAGCCTCAAACCTGGTACAGTTGCTCATTGGGTCACTGAGGTTCAAATTCAGAAAAGGGGGCAGAGCCACAAAGACACAATCAGATTGGTTTCATTTCACTGGGAAAATAGACCCTTTATGGTCCATACTCACGGGCTACAATTGTCGCCCGCAACACGCGGTGCGCGCGTGTTGCGGCGACAGGTAGCCCGTGAGTATGAGGCGCAACACGGGCGTGCACCCCGAACCGTCGCTCGTCGCCAGGCGATTGGTGCGGTCAATCGCCTGGCGACAGTTGCCGCCGCAACTGTTGCTAGTCCGCGTGAGTATGCGGACTAGCGACAGCAACATAATAGAAAATCCACGGCGCTTCCGGCGAGGGGGAGGAACGTCGGTGACCGCTTCTATCGCTTCAGTAATCCCTCTTCCGCGTGTGTACGCGGAGGGACCTGGCGACGAGCTGTCGCCGAACCTGTCGCGCACACGCGCCCGTGTGCTGGCGACAGGACAAAAAGTAGCCCGTGAGTATGGGCCATTAAACTCTCCTGCAGTAAAATCTTATCTCAAGCTGTCTCTGTTTCTTCTCGCTGTTTAGGTGCTTCAGAAAACAGGACTGCATTCAACCCTGTACCGCAAACGCTAGAGGTTTTTGAAGAGGTTTTTAAGAGCGATTCTAGGCATGTTAGAGATGTTTTCTAAACATGCCAAGTGGTTTTTGGAGCATTTTTGTGTAGCAGATATCAGATATTGTTACAGTGAAGCTGTTACTGAACAGCTTCTGTAACAAAAACGCTTGGAAAACCGCTCTGATGTAGCGTTTTTCAGAGCGGTTTTCCACTTTCCTATACTTAACATTGAGGCAGAAACGCCTCAAAAATGCTGCAGGACCCGAGTGTGCATTTGGGAGAAAAACGTGATGCTGTAGTGTGCTCTATCCCATTGACTAACATTAGCCAAGCGGTTTTCCCCCTGAAAGCGTTTTAGGCCCGTTTCCACTAGTGCGGTGCGATTTCTTTGCGGAAAACGCATAAACGAATTTGCATGCGGATGCGAATTTGCATGCGAATTTTCATGCGATTTCGTGTATTTTTGTAAGTTTGAGATTTTAACCATGCCAGTGCGCTTTTACATTGATTTTACACAAAAACGTATGCAAATGCGCATGGAAAATTCGCATAGGGAAAACGCATGCGAATCTCCTACTAAATACATTACATGCGAATCAAATCGCACACCAGCCTTGCGGTGTGCGAATTCTGATGGCTCCGCTGTGCAGATTTTTCCTGCACAGTCCATCGCACAGATTTCCTGACAAGTGGAAACGGGCCCATTGACTATTATTGGCTATGCGAATTTGTATGCAGAAAACGCATGCAGATTCGCTCTAGTGGAAAGGGGCCCTTAAAAACGCTCAGAATCGCTCTTGGTGTGCACCAGCCCTTACATAGATAACAACTGAAATGTTTTAACTCTTCCGGTACTGGAAAGCAATATGAGACTCTAGTCTTTTCTACTAATGTTCTATTTCTTAGCTGTAATACACATACTATTCATTATATCATACATTTATTTTAGCTTCAGGTTTGCTTTCAAGTATAGATTACTCTGAGAGTTCTACACAGTGCTGGAGGAACGTGTTCAGCAGAGGAAATACAAGCAGCAGCATTACACACTGCGCTGCCTACACATGTAACCGCAGCTTCAATCCCTTTTTTGGGATTCTGAAATAACTCCAGTTGTGTTGAGCTGAACTTGGCAATGGCTCTAAGGGGATGAACATGGAAGTGGACTGAATATGGTGACAAATCGTTCTGGGAAGCAGAGACTGATTACATCAGGTGACACGCATATGGCGTGGGAGTGGCTGCATCACATGTTCTTCCACACCAGAGAGAAGGACTACTTACATTCATGTCAAGGTCACGCCAAGTGCTCAAAGGCATTAATATGCACATATTTACAAGGATGCATTCAAGAGGCACCGCATGGCATACAGGAGAATATACTAAATTATTCAGGATGCCAAATTTGACGTCAATTATCCTGGTTTCAGGACCAAAATCACTTCCTATATCTATGCTCTGTATTGCTATATATTGGTGTGTAACTCCGCCCTCCCAGTGATGCATGATGTCACAGAGCCTTTTCATCCCAGCACACTCTGGGAGACTATGTGTTGTTTCTGCTCACTTCGGAACACACCACACACATTCCACAGTGATGCACCTTGCAGCAGTAAAGACGTCGGCACCGGTTATATATTTAAGAATGGCATCCCCTTCACATGTATGGTACATACCATATGAACCTGCAGTGTCCTTCTCTGTCCTCATGTCCTCCACTGTCCCCCTGTGTCCTCCGCTGTCCCCTTACGTCCTTTTCTGCCTACTAGGTCCATGTCGCGCTGTGTCCCCGAGCGCAGTTTTAATAGGCTAGAAGTACGGTAACCTGAATTACTTTGTTTTTACATGAGCTACTCATCGAGTGCAGTGATTGGCCTCAGTGACCGAGCCATGATATCGCCTGGAGGACACACGAGGCGGAGGAGGACACTAAAGATACACGGAAGACATGATAATTGGGGGGGGGGGTCCTAAAAACGCTCGTGCACCATGGATGCACCAGGTTTCGTATTTCTTTTTTCCCTTGTTTTTACCCTCTAAACCTAGGTGTGTCTTATGGTCAAGGGCGTCTTATAGTGCAATAAATACAGTCATCTATAAAATAATATTGTAAAAAATAAGCTATTTTATTTAGTAATGTGGGTTTGATGTGGCTGTGTAAAATGTAAAGCTACAGGCTTGCTATACACCAGCGGCTCTGGATGCTTGCTTGGCTTAACAAGGGTGAAAAGGGATAATTTGCATATTCAGTAGCAGTGTATTGTGGGTATTTATGGATGTTCTCCATAAATATATCTGAATTATTGCAGATTTCCTTCTGTTTTAAGAAGGCAAATTACACCAAGCTTTGCTTATTTTAGTAAGAGGGCTTTTTGGTCCCTTTTATCCCCCTATACATTCCTAGTAGTTTGGGTCACCCTGAGCTGCTTGGTTACTGTGTTTATTCAGTAAGCTATATTAACCACTTCACCACTGAGGGGTTTTACCCCTTGAGCACCAGAGCAATTTTCACCTTTCAGCGCTCCTTCCATTCATTTGTCTATAACTTTATCATTACTTATCACAATGAAATAAACTATATCTTGGTTTTTTTCGCCACCAATTAGGCTTTCTTTAGATGGGACATTATGCCAATAATTATTTTATTCTAAATGTGTTTTAATGGAAAAATAGGAAAAAATGTGGGAAAAATCCTTATTTTTCAGTTTTCGGACATTATAGCTTTTAAATAATGCATGCTACTGTAATTAAAATCCATGAAATGTATTTGCCCATTTGTCCCGGTTATTACACCGTTTAAATTATGTCCCCATCACAATGTTTGGCGCCAATATTTTATTTGGAAATAAAGGTGCATTTTTTTCATTTTTGCGTCCATCCCTAATTACAGGCCCATAGTTTATAAAGTAACAGTGTTGTACCCTCTTGACATAAATATTTAAAGAGTTCAGTTCCTAAGGTAACTACTTATATTTGTTTGTTTTTTATTGTAATTTTTTTTTTCCTTTTTATTACAAAAAAAAAAAATACATTGGGGAGTGTGGGAGGTAATTAGTTAATTTATAGTGTAAAAGTACCGCTGGTGGTAAAGTGGTTAAAGAGAAACTCCAACCTAGAATTGAACTTTATCCCAATCAGTAGCTGATACCCCCTTTTACATGAGAAATATGATGCTTTTAACAAACAGACCATCAGGGGGCGCTGTATGACTGATTTTGTGCTGAAACCCCTCCCACAAGAAGCTCCAAAACAGCTAGGAGCAGCTACATAACCTGCCCACAGTAAAAATGTCATCATGTAATAAATGTCAAAATGTGAATCTGGGAGAGGAAAGATTTTACAATGAGCAAACACTGACTAAATCATTTATACATAATTATGGTAAAAAATGAAGCACTTTTTTTACAACATTATTTTCACTGGAGTTCCTCTTTAAGTAAACTTCTTCTATAAGCCTTTTTTGGGGAGTGAAAATATCCAATGAATCTGTCTATGGAAGGACATTTACAATTGTCCCTGTTAATCTGCCTTAAATAACACCAGAAGTGAGAAGGAAATGGAAGCTGCCATACTTATTTCCTTTCAAACAACGCAGATTGCCTGGCAGCCCTGCTGATCCTCTACCTCTAATGCTTTCAGCAATAGCCCCTGAACAAGCATATGCAGACAGGGATGAGCTCCTGATCAAATTTGGATGAAATGCGAATGAGTTTAATTCAGTTTTCATCCTCTAATTAGTGCAGCTGAGCGTGTGTGTGTGTGTGGGGGAGGGGGGTAGTGTAAAACTTACACTGCAGCCTTCTTCTAGTTCCCATGCTGTGTTCCAAGCTGTGTCACGTGACTACTATGCTCCTTGAACCCGGAAGGAGGAAGTGTTTGTAGTCAGGTGTTTCTGACATTATTGTCAGATCTGGCAAGATTAGCTGCATGCTTGTTTCTGGAGGGATTCACACACTACTGCAGCCAAATAGATCAGGCGACTGGTGTTGTTTAAAAGAAAATACATGTGGCAGATCATAAGGGGGGGGGGGATGGGTCTGTGTGGCGAATATTATGGTGAAACCCCTCCCACAGTGTGATGACTTCACCATGGTCCAGACATTTTGCTGTCTGTGAACCTTGTTGCATTGTGGGAAATAAACGCTGTTTCCAGCTGCCAAGCAAGCAGTATCTCCCTCTGTGCATAGAACTCTCAGTAACGAACATTCTGCACAGATCATCTGACAGAATTGATGTCACCGCCAGTGATACGTTTCAGAATGTGAATCAGGGTGAGGAAAGATTTTGCAATGGGCAAACACTGACTAAATCTATAAATGAATATTGTAAGAAATAAGCACTTTTATCCATGATGTTATTTTCATTACAGTTCCATTTTAAAGCATACACCAACACTGTCTCTTCTTCCCCAGGCCGCTGGTCATGCTTTTACTGAAACTGACAGTTAGGTTAATGTACATCAGATGGCGAGCCTGCCACTCGCATGATTAAAGCACACCTGAACTGAGAGGAATATGAAAGCTGACATATTTATTTCCTTTTAAACAATGCATGTTGCCTGGCTGTCCTGCTGACCCTCTACCTGTAATGCAGTACTTTAAGCCAGTGTTTCTCAACACGTGGTTCGCGGACCCCAGGGGGTACGCGAGACCCCAGCCGGGGGTACGCAGCCAGGAGGGGGACTCAGTGCAAAACGGGGGAGCATGCTCACACATAGCGGCGGGGAGGGGGTCCACTCCCCCCTCCCTCACCTGGGCTCCCCCGTCAGCGCTTTCCCCCTCCGACACATTAACACCGGCAGCATGGTAAAAGGAACGTGGACTTACTTCCGCGTTCCACGCCGGAGATTCTTCTCTGTTAGCGATGACGCTGCTTCCTGTTTATCAGGAAGTTGCGTCAGGCTCAAAGAAGATCGGACCTCCAGCGTGGAACGCAGAAGTTTGCGTTCCTTTCACCATGCCGCTGTAATGTGTCGGAGGGGGGAAAGCGCTGATGAGGGAGCCCAGGTGAGGGTGGGAGGGAGTGGACCCCCTCCCCGCCGCTATGTGTGGGCATCGCTCCCCTCTCATGAGCTGCGTCCCCCTCCTGGCTATACTTGGGGCACCCACACCTAGCTGTACTTGGGGGCACCTATACATATCTATACTGGAGGCACCCATGCCTGGCTATACTAGGGGCACCCATACCTAGCTGAACTGGGGGCACCTATACCTAGCTATACTCGGGCCACCTATACTTAGCTATACTGAAGGCACCTATACCTGGGGGAACCTATACCTAGCTATACTGGGGCCACCTATACCTTGCTATACTGAGGGCACCTATTCCTAGCTATACTGGGGCCACCTATCCTGGGGGGCACTTATACCTAGCTATACTGGGGCCACCTATACCTAGCTATACTGAGGGCACCTATACTGGGGGGCACCCATACCTAGCTATACTGGGGCCATCTATACCTAGCTATACTGAGGGCACCTATACTGGGGGGCACCCATACCTAGCTATACTGGGGGCACCTATACCTAGCTATACTGAAGGCACCTACACCTGGGGGAACCTATACCTAGCTATACTGGGGCCACCTATACCTTGCTATACTGAGGGCACCTATTCCTAGCTATACTGGGGCCACCTATCCTGGGGGGCACTTATACCTAGCTATACTGGGGCCACCTATACCTAGCTATACTGAGGGCACCTATACCTAGCTATACTTGGGCCACCTATACTTAGCTATACTGAAGGCACCTATACCTGGGGGAACCTATACCTAGCTATACTGGGGCCACCTATACCTTGCTATACTGAGGGCACCTATACCTTGCTATACTGAGGGCACCTATTCCTAGCTATACTGGGGCCACCTATCCTGGGGGGCACTTATACCTAGCTATACTGGGGCCACCTATACCTAGCTATACTGAGGGCACCTATACCTAGCTATACTTGGGCCACCTATACTTAGCTATACTGAAGGCACCTATACCTGGGGGAACCTATACCTAGCTATACTGGGGCCACCTATACCTTGCTATACTGAGGGCACCTATACCTTGCTATACTGAGGGCACCTATTCCTAGCTATACTGGGGCCACCTATCCTGGGGGGCACTTATACCTAGCTATACTGGGGCCACCTATACCTAGCTATACTGAGGGCACCTATACTGGGGGGCACCCATACCTAGCTATACTGGGGGCACCTATACCTAGCTATACTTGGGCCACCTATACTTAGCTATACTGAGGGCACCTATACTGGGGGGCACCCATACCTAGCTATACTGGGGCCACCTATACTTAGCTATACTGAAGGCACCTATACCTGGGGGAACCTATACCTAGCTATACTGGGGCCACCTATACCTTGCTATACTGAGGGCACCTATACCTTGCTATACTGAGGGCACCTATTCCTAGCTATACTGGGGCTACCTATCCTGGGGGGCACTTATACCTAGCTATACTGGGGCCACCTATACCTAGCTATACTGAGGGCACCTATACTGGGGGGCACCCATACCTAGCTATACTGGGGGCACCTATACCTAGCTATACTGGAGGCACACATGCCTGGCTATACTGGAGGCACCCATACCTAGCAATACTGGGGGCACCCATGGCTGGCTATACTGGGGGCACCCATACCTAGATGTACTGGGGCACCCATGCCTGGCTATACTGGGGGCACCCATGCCTAGCTATATTGGGGCCACCTATACCTAGCTATACTGAGGGCACCTATACTGGAGCAGGCACCTATACCTCGCTATCTATACTGGGGGCACCAATACCTGGGGGGTGTATACGCACGCGCACACACGCACACACGCACACACACACACGTGCGCGCGGCACTTGGTAGGGGGTACTTGGCTCAAACTGAATTGCGATAGGGGGTACTTGGCTCGAAAAAGTTGAGAAACACTGCTTTAAGCCATAGACCCTGAACAAGCATGCAGATCAGGGGTGTGATTTAGACGCTATTGACCTGTAAGATCAGCCAGACTGCCAGGCAGCCGGTATTGTTTAAAAGGAAATAAATATGGCGCCCACCATATCCCTCTTATTTCAGATTCCCTTTAAAGGGAACCAGAGACGAAGCATCATCATGTATTTTACCATATATATCAGTGGGAACATTAGAGAAAACATCCACCTTGCTTTCTGTTTCATTCTGCACTGCTCAGCCTGCTTCTAATTAGCCCTGATGAAATCCCCGACTGAGCATTCAGTCTGGCTTTGCTCAGGAATATTTATAGCTCAGTCTGTGTTCTCTCATGTCTTTTCAAGTCCAAGCCTGCCCCCTGCTGGCTCTGCTCAGGAATCATTATAGCTGAGTCATTATAGCAAAGCCAGACTGAATGCTCAGTCGGGGATTTTATCAGGTCTGATAAGAAACAAGCTGTGCAGTGCAGAATGAGAGCAGGGTAGGTGTTTTCTCTAATGTTCCCACTGATATATATGGTAAAATACATGAGGGTGCTTCGTCTCTGATTCACTTTAAATGGGAAACAAGCATAAACCCCGCACTAGCACGAATTTATGAGGCAAGTTTTGGGAGATGATCAGATCTTGTAGACATCAGTAAGACACGTTTCGGAAGCCAACTCTCCACAATACTTATTTAAAAAATGGATGGACAATTCTCTCTCATACACTATGCAAAAACAAGGCACTACCAATTTCAGATTCAGGTCTCAATACAGGCATTAATGTTTCAGAAATATAGGCAAGTCTAAGACCATCAAGGGCGCAGGAGCCCTTTCGGAAAAAAACAGCGCCACCATAGGTGCCTATTAAAAAAGCCACGATTAGCGGCAAAGAAAGGAAATTAGGGAGCGCGATGGCCGCTATTGGGTGCCTCCAGGCGCAGAAATGTATCTTCTTTGCCACAAATTGCTGCTTTCATAACATATCGGTGGCCGATAGAATCCTGGGCACCGCGGTTTGCGGAAATGCAAATAGCGGCTTTGCGGAAGGTGACAAAATTGACCTTGTTGGCTTTGCAGTAGAGGGGGGAGGAAAGGTTTTGGGGGGGAGGGGGTTAGGCACCACCAGGAGAAGTTAGGGTTAGGCACCACCAAGGAGGGTCTTAAAGGGACACTTAAGCCAGGAATAAAAAAAAGTTTTACTTTCCTGGGGCTTCTACCAGCCCCTGCAGCCGTCCCGTGCCTTCGCGGTCACTCACGGAGCCTCTGGTCCCCCGCCGCTAGCTAGTTTCGTTTTGGCTGACATGCCGACAGGCCTGGCCACGTGTATTTTTCTTTCCATTGCCATCCGCAATAGCATCCTCCGCCTGTGCAGGATGCTACTGAGGACGGGAACATGAAGAAGGATATGAGTGGCCAAACCTGCGCAGGTGCAGAAAGCCCGCCGACTCCCTGTCAGGGTCTGTTAGCAAAAACGAAATTAGCTGGCAGTGGGGGACCGGAGGCTCTGTGAGTGACTGCGAGGGCACGGGAACGCTGGAGGAAGCTGGTAGAAGCCCCAGGCAAATAAAACTGATTTTTTTATTCCTAGCCTAAGTGTCCCTTTAAGACTAGGCACCACGGGGGCGGTCTTAAGGTTAGGCACCACTAGAGGGGAGTCTTAGAGTTAGGAACCACCATGGGCAGTCTTAGGGTTAGGGCACCACCAGGGGCAGTCTTATAGATAGGAACCACCTGGGGGGGGGGTGGCTTCTTAGGGTTAGGAACAACCAGGGGCAGTGTTAGGGTTAGGAACCACCAGGGGCAGTCTTAGAGTTAGGAATCACCAAGGGCAGTCTTAGGGTTAGGAACCAACTGGGGGTGGGGGGTCCTTAGGGTTAGGAACTAACAGGGGTAGTCTTAGGGTTAGGAGCCACCTAACCCTAAGACCCCCCTGTCTTAGAGGCACCACCCGGGGGCATCTATGGGTTAGGTACCACCAGGGGGTGTTCTAAGCTGGCCACTAACGGTCCGATTTCTAGCGAAAAATCATTCGATCGATCAGAAATTCTGATCGGACGAAAAATCGTTCGTTACACCATCAACTTACCAATCATTGCTTCCTATCTATCACGACCAACAAGAAAATCCAAATTTTGGTTCGATGAAAATTCAATCGGACGATTGTTTTTATAATCGTTCATTATCGATTGTGCCCATCAACTGAGATTATTTACAACCAATCCGATCAGAATTTCTGATCGCTTGAACGATTTTTCGCTAGAAATTGGACCGTTAGTGGCCAGCTTTAGGGTTAGGCACCAACAGGGGTGGTGGTTAGGGTTAGGCATCAGTAGAGGAAGGATTCTGTGAGAGCAGGGTTAGGTTTAGCCGTAGTAAAATATCAGTAAATATTACCGATATTTTACTATAGGAATTCAATAGTAGAATATCGCTAATTTGAGAAATATTCTACTAGCAACAAACCCCTGTGCCCCTTTTCCAGGTGCCTTTTTTTACATGTATGTGGAATAGGTCACGTCCAGCAGATGAAAGAGAAATCAGTGCGGGATGCTGGTGTACAAACACTCCTTCATGTCTTACCAAACCCATCGATACAAAACTCACTGCCCTGGGATATCAGAGTGTGGTTCAAAGCTATGGGTCTCTTCAACACACTTCTATGCACTAAAGGCCTGGAACCCACTAGGAGCGCTTTTCTGAGCACTTTGGGATTTGAAAAGCTGCTTGCTAATTTAATGCTATGGGTGTGATCCCACTACAGCATACATGTCAAACTCTGGCCCGTGGGCCAAATCTGTCCCTCAGAGCCATTAAATTTGGCCCTTAGGGGGTTTCGCCACTTTGCATTATGTTTGACCCACTCTAAACCACCAGGGAAGCTATTTTGGGGGGTGAAGCCCTAGAGCACCAGGGAAGCCATATGGGGGAGGGAGGGGGAAAGCACTAGACACCAGGGAACTGTATAGGGAAGGGAGGACCGCTAGACACCAGGGAACTGTATAGTGGAGGGAGGACCACTAAACACCAGGGAACTGTATAGGGAAGGGAGGACCGCTAGACACCAGGGAACTGTATAGGGAAGGGAGGACCGCTAGGCACCAGGGAACTGTATAGGGAAGGGAGAACCGCTAGGCACCAGGGAACTGTATAGGGAAGGGAGGACCGCTAGACACCAGGGAACTGTATAGTGGAGGGAGGACCACTAAACACCAGGGAACTGTATAGGGAAGGGAGGACCGCTAGACACCAGGGAACTGTATAGGGAAGGGAGGACCACTAGGCACCAGGGAACTGTATAGGGAAGGGAGGACCGCTAGACACCAGGGAACTGTATAGTGGAGGGAGGGGGTCACTAGACACCAGGGAACTGTATAGGGGAGGGAGGACCGCTAGACACCAGGGAACTGTATGGGGAGGGTGAAGGCCACTAGACACCAGGGAACTGTAAAGGGAAGGGAGGACCACTAGACACCAGGGAACTGTATAGGATTTGGGGGGGGGGGGGGCAATTAGACACCGGGGAACGTTATAAGGTGGCCAGTAGACATTGAGGCCCGCGGCTAAGTGTCAGTGTTCAAATTCGGCCCACTTTGTGTTTAACACCCCTGCATTAGAGGGATGTGATTTTATAAAAATTATCCATAGCATTGCATTAGCAAGAGCTTTTTTCAAATCACAAGCGCTTAGAAAAGGCTGCTAGTGGGTTTGAGCCCAAGGACGTACCACGTATACTTGTTGAAGAAAGCCCTCACTTTCTGGACGTCTGTAACCACGCCCACCTGGGGTGCTACCTCCGCCCACTGAGGGTCTTCTCAGAGTATTGGGAAATTCCAAGTAAGAAAGCCATTCCACCTATATCACATCCCCCTGACATTCCAGCAATGTATCTGCCATTGACTCCTTATGTTTACCAGGGGCAATTCTCATTGTGAGCATTTTCAGATATTTCAGACAAAGCCCTGTGTATACAGCATGTTCCAGCCCACGGTCCTTAAAGGGGTATTGTCACCATCAACTTTCAACAGCAACTGGTCTGAGTGTATAGAGTGATAAAGATGCTAATCCTGCATTCAAAACTCGCAAAACGTTTTCTGTCGTTATGGTTTGGAGTTATCACATACTTTAGGGGCACTGGCCCTTTAGTAGTCAGTGCCAAACAGTTGAATGCTGGGAGTTCTTTTTATCTATAATACATTCCTCCTCTTCCATTTATTTACCTGCCTAGCTGCTTATCTGAAACACGATCCCCTGCTCACTTGTGTTTACAAGCAAGGCTGAGGTGACTCAGCGATTGGAGGAGAAAAGAAAAAAAAAGACAGTGCAGTTGTTAGTGTACACCTTAGTGGGAGTGTCTGAAGACTCTGGGAGGAGGGCAGCTAATGAATACGCAATTAGCAAGAGAAGAGGGGGGGGGGGGGGGGGAAACAAGAGTCAGGGAGGATATGATGTCAGCATTAGCTTGGCAAGATGGCCACTGCCTAGAGTAGGATTTTCTGTTTTCCTTTGTAAAATTCACAGGAATCATTATGTGGATAGCACAATACATCTGTTATGTAAGTAGAAGTAGTATTTATCTACTTATATATGTGTTATTTATTTCTAGGTTAGCATGGGTGCCGCTTGTTCTTTAAAGTGAAACGGAGGTGAAAATAAACTGACAAGATAAACAATTATATTTATCCTCCTACTCAAAAAAATGACTTTTCTGGGGGGGCAGCAGCGGCCCAAGGCCATGGTCTATGAGGCGTTTGCAGAAACGCAGCCCTGGCCATGGTGGTCATGTATCGTTCCTACTGACTAAAATGGAGGTCTTATTCATCCAAGAAAGGAAATAGACTATTCTGTTTAATCAGGGATGGTGTCCCTTATCTATGAATCTATTTCAACCCCATCTGTGACAATATATTATTTATATCTTCTTCTGGGCTTCCTCAGAACACAAATTCCTTAAAAGGCAAGTCCCTCAGATTTGGCACCATGAAACAATGTAAAATATTGTGCCTCGGGTTCTTTCATCTGCGGTCTTAATATCTTCCCTATGATCATTTTATTCTTTATCTGTGCTTAGTCCTCTCAACACACAGAAGATAAAATGGATATTTCCAAACAGTAGAGCACATATGCAGTTGAAAAATTACTAAAAGGTCTATTTTTATGCATTTTATCACCTTCAGAACTCTCAAGTCTATAAGTACGTTCAACAAACGCCAATGCACATCAATAATTTTGATGTACTTCTTTTAAATAGTAGAGTCCTGCTGGGTGTTTTTAGACCAAGCCCAGGTTCCCTGGAGAACTTTGACCTTAGACTACAGCTTGTATTTCTTTGGAAGATGTCTTTGGTTTTTTGTCTACCCTCCTTCTGCCCATTTCGGAGGTTGGTTCTCTTGTTGTCATGTCCGGCGAGGTTGGCCACTAATCCATGATATTGGAACTTCTTAATAATATTTACAACTGTTGTTACAGGAACATAAAGGTACTTGTAGATGGTCTTATAGCCTTGGACTTCTCTATAATTTCTTTCTGCTCTACTCGGACAACTCATTGCTTGCTCTGGAGTGATTGCCTTCTTTCTCCGTGATCCCTTTTATCCTGTACAAATCTCCTCCTCCTTTACCTCAACCAACACAGCCCCAAACCATCATATTCCTCCACCATGCTTCACAGATGGCATCAAACACTCCTTCAGCATCTTTTTATTTGGTCTGTGTCTCTCAAACTTAGTTTAGTGTGACCATAACACCTTTTCCAGTCTTCTTTTGCTTTCTTTTAACCTTTTCTTTTTATTGACCATACGGAAATATGACTTTGTCTTTGCAACTTGACATAGGAAGCATCCTGGAATGAGCCCCTCATTCTTGACTCTGAGAAAATGTTTTGCTATACTATTTAATGTATACCGGACCAGAAGCAAAACTACTTAAAAGGTACCTGAGATCAGTGCAGGTCCCTCAACGTCGAGACTCGCTACCGGTAATTTCACAAGTCAGCACCAGTCGGCACAGGCGCCTCGCGCGCTCCCCAGTCGTGCTCCCGCAGCCGGAGAGCCTTCTGCCCATGTTCAATAGTACTGTGCAGGCGCAGAGCTCTCCCGGCGACAGGACCGCAACGAGGCGCACGCGAGGGGCCGCGCATGCACAGTAAGCCCAGACTTCAGAAATTACCAGGCCTGTCGCAGAGGATCCAGGCAACAGAGGAGGACAGTAAGGGACCAATCAGCCTAAAGGGGGCTGGAGGAAGCCTCAGGTATGTATAAAACACTTTCTTTTACTGATCTCAGGTTTACTTTAAGCCCAGAGCTATGTTCAGGATGGCTTGCGCCAGCGCAGAACAAGGAGCCGAAGCTCAAGCTTGGCAGAATAAGCCAAACCTGTTCAGCTCCGTGCTACTGCAGCGACAGGAGCAATCTGCACAGCGTGGCCGAGCTCTGTCAACAAGCTTCCCTCTGGGATATCCACTGGCTTCCCTCTACTGAAGTAAGTACCCATTTGGGGCACTTCTTTCCCTTTAAGTACACTTTAAAGAGAAACCGTAACCAAGAATTGAACTTCATCCCAATCAGTAGCTGATACCCCTTTTCCCATGAGAAATCTATTCCTTTTCACAAACGGATCATCAGGGGGCTCTGTATGGCTGATATTGTGGTGAAACCCCTCCCACAGGAAACTGCCAGGACCATGGTGCTGACATCACACTGTGGGAGCATGGTTGCATTATGGGAAAGAACAGCTGTTTCCAACTGCCAAAAAAGCAAGCAGCATCTCCTTCCACTGACATCACCTGCCAGCAGTAAAAATGTCACCATGTCATAAATGTCAGAATGTAAATCAGGGAGAGGAAAGATTTTACAATGGGCAAACACTGACTAAATCATTTACACATAATTATTGTAAAAATCAAGGACTTTTTTTCATTATGTTATTTTCACTGGCGTTCCTCTTTGATTCACATTTTCACACAGGAAGACAAAAAAACGGCCTTGCCGTAACGTTTGGAGAAGAGACGGGAATGGGAGGGGGATAGGAGGGAACATCTCGTAAGACCTCCTCTTCCTGTCTGAAATTTTGACTTTAGCCAAAAGGCCCGAGGGGAGAACGAGAAGAGGAACGGACGATGCACAGAGGTGCGTGGATCCAGCATGAGTGTAGCATTGCCTCCGGTCAGGTGTGCTTTCACAAAGCTGCTGGTTCTTCTTTCTATTGTGGTTACAGCCAGTTTACGCTGCTCTATGAGAGGTACACAGCCCTATGAGATTCCTGACAACAAGAACAGACTGATGGGTTTCAGAAGAAAGTTCTCGTTTCTGGCTGTCTAGCCTGTAATGGAAGCCACAACTCTGGATGTTCCACAAGCTCAACCAGTCTAAGGAAGGCCGATTGTACGGCCGCTCACAACAATCTTCATCTGTGCTACAATAATTGCAAAAAGGTTTTCTAATTATCAATTAACCTTTTTAAATTATAACCGTGGATCAGCAGACAAAAGCATTCCATTACAGCACGGGACTAATTGTTGCTGATAATGAGTCCCTCTGGAGACCTCTGTATATATTCCATTAAGAAAACAGACGCTTACAGCTGCGAAAGTCACTTACAACGTCAGCAATGTCTACACCGCATTTCTAGCCAACTTGATGCTATTTTAAAGTGAATCCGAGGTGAGAGGACTATGGAGGCGGCCATATTTATTATCTTTTAAGCAATACCAGTTGCCTGGCTCAGCTGCTGATACTCTGTCTCTAATACTTTTAGCCATAGACCCTGAACAAGCCTGCGGCAGATCAGGGGTTTCTGGCATTATTGTCAGATCTGACAAGATTAGCTGCATGCCTGTTTCTGGTGTGATTCAGATACCACTGCAGCCAAATAGATCAGCAGGGCTGCCAGGCAACTGCTATTGTTTAAAAGGAAACAAATATGGCAGCCTTCATACCACTCACACCTTGGGTTCACTTTAAGGACCAAACAGATTGCTTTTCTTTCAAAAACAATAAATTAGGTGACCTCAAACTTTTGAATGGTAGTGAATACACACAACCTCCCTATAGGGCCGAGCGATGTCGCCTGAATGATCAGGTCCTGATCCCTGTCAGGCGACATCCATCTAACGTGAACAGGCCATAAAGCATATACAGCATATCCAGGCTATAATGCAAATTTACAAGATTCTCTTCTTCTGTAAAGTTATATTTACCTGCCATGTTTTCTTGATGTAAATCTGTACCGGGGGATCTGTATCCGGTGACTTCCGTGGCTTAGCCCCGCCCCTGCCGAAAAAATGCCATTAGTTTTCTGTACTTGAGACAGAGAAAACAAGACAAGACTCAGAACATTTATTTTTGGTGAAATTTGTCTTCTTAAAGCTAATGTAATCCCGTATTAAAAAGAAAAAAAAGTCAGATACTCACCTAAGGATAGGGAAGGCTCGGTCCTAATGAGACTTCCTTCTCCTCTCCCGGTGCCCCGATGCTGCGCTGGCTCCTCCATTCACATCCCCCGCCGAGGGGACTTCGGATGTCTTCGGGAGCCGAGTCCTCCCGAAGACAGGTGGCACACGCGAGTGCGTCATAGAGGGCGTGCGGGCAGTGTAGAGCAGCAAGTCTTCGGGAGCACTCGAGCTCCCGAAGCATTTCCGAAGCCTCCCTTCGGCCGGGAGACAGTGGTATTTGGCCGAGACGGCCGAATACCGCTACGGGTGAGCCAGGACAGCAGCGGGCACCGGGAGAGGAGAGGGAATGCTCTATGGGACCCAGAGCCTCCCTCTCCTTAGGTGAGTATCTTACGGGTTCCCATTAGCTTTAAAACAGAAGGAAATTTGCAATAATTCAGCTATAAGTGAACATTTGTGCAGGGCTGTGGTGTCGGAGTCGTGGAGTCGGAGTCGTGGAGTCGGGCAATTTTGGGTGCCTGGAGTCGGAGTCGGGAAAAAATGCACCGACTCCGACTCCTAATGAATTTGTAACTGTAATTAAAATAGAAAATATGATAAAATGTTCTATTTCTCAGATAATAGTCATTAAAAATAATGTATATATACAGTAATAGCTGTGCTTTGTCCACAAAAATGAAATAAACCAATCAAAATTAGTTACTTGTGCTGCTTCAATAAAGCAGTCCCCGTATTTTTAAGGTCAGATATACATATCTGATTGTGACTGTATATATGATGTGTACACAGGAATCTCGTATATATACTAAATAACATCTATGCTGTAAGAATAAAGCCTGATGTGTAGCCGTGTCACTAATAGAGATGGTCAACGAGATGGAAATAATTCCGCATTGATGCTGATTTATGCAAATGTATGCACTCTCTTTGCTCATGAAATCAAATAATTTAATATGTTATTAAAATTTGGTTTGGTGAGTACAAATTAAAGGGTAACTGAGACGGATGAAAAGTAAAGTTTTATACATACCTGGGGCTTCCTCCAGCCCCCTTCAGGCTAATCAGTCCCTCGCTGTCCTCCACCACCCGAATCTTCTGCTCTGAGTCCTGGTAATTCAGCCAGTCAGCGCAGTCCGGCCGCATGCCGCTACCACAGCCAGGAACATTCTGCACCTGCGCAATAGTGCTGCGCAGGTGTAGTATACTCCTGGCGGCGGAGTGTGTGCATGCGCACTACGCCCGACTGGCTCAAGTACCTGGACTCATAGCAGAAGATCCAGGTGTTGGAGGAGTACAACGAGGGACTGATTATCCTGAAGGTGGCTGGAGGAAGCCCCAGGTATGTATAAAACTTTAATTTCATCTGTCTCAGGTTTACTTTGTTACACAGTAGTACTATACTCTACATATGCACTCCCCACAGAGCTGCAGGGAATCCACTGAGAATGTTGTGCACATTGAACACAGAGGTGTTGTCTATCGCCCATAAACCTAGTTCAGATTGTGCATGAAGAATGTGTAATAGAGGAAGAATCTCCTTATTCCCCTGCAGAGTACCTGCACATCATTTTTAGATGTACCCACACTTACATTGCCTAGGGCCTGATAGATGTTCTTTGTTCCGGTTTGTACCTTTTACAAGTACTCTTACCAAGGACTAGTTTTAGTCTAAAGGGAATAAATATAGTAGTCTACATATCCTTCTCACTTCAGTTGTCTTGTAAAATTCCTAAGCGTTGGCAGTTAAGAGACGAATTTCATGTTACATACTTTTAATCAACAAAATTGTAATATGCAAATTAGAGGAGTCGGAGTCGTGGAGTCGGAGTCGGTGGAATCCTAAACTGAGGAGTCGGAGTCGGTGGATTTTTGGACCGACTCCACAGCCCTGGATTTGTGGTTACCCACAATGCACCACTACTGAATATGCAAATCATCTCTTTTCACCCCTGTAAGCCAGGAAAGCATCCAGAACCGCTGGTGTATAGCAAGTCTATAAAATATTACACAGCCACACCAACTCCCACATGTAGACAGCCTGTTTCGGACTTTTGGTCCTCATCAGTACATGGCAGGGATTGATATGGCTGTATGAGATAGGGCTTGGACCAGCACAGCAGAGTAACCAAGCAGCTCGGGGTGACCCAAACTACTAGGAATGTATAGGAGGATAAAACAGACCGAAAAGCCCTCCTACTAAATAACTTTGTGAAATTTGCCTTCTTAAAACAGAAGGAAACTTGGAATAATTCAGCTATAAGTGAACATTTGTGATTACCCACAATGCACCACTACTGCATTTTCTCCTGGCAGCCAATAGGGCGCACTTGGTAGGCAGTAGCAGCGTTAAAGAGTCTTGCCCAAACCAAAGCAGTTTTTAAGTGGCGGGGACGGTGCTACATGACAGAAGTCGCGGGACACCGGGACTGATTTACAACAATAAGACCGGGCAGGTCATTAAAACTTTACAGGAGAAGAGGGACCTGTAAACTTGTATTATAGGCTGGACATCTGCTCTAAGTGCAGCGGAGCTCCCATTGGCCTCAATTCACTAAGCGCAAATTAAAAAACAACTTAGGAGCGCTATGCACTCTACGTTCCATCGTGCTACATGGCGTGCCTTCCTTAGTTATGTTAGCTGCATTAAATGCTGGGTGCTGCAGTTAAAGGGGCACTATGGCGAAAAATTTTAAAATTTAAAATATGTGCAAACATAAACAAATAAGAAGTACATTTTTTCCAGAGTAAAATGAGCCATAAATTACTTTTCTCCTATGTTGCTGTCACTTACAGTAGGTAGTAGAAATCTGACAAAAATGACTGGTTTTGGACTAGTCCATCTCTTCATAGGGGATTCTCAGCAAGACTTTTATTCTTTATAAAAATATTCCCTAAAAATAATTGAAACAATGATGCTGGCCAGCTTCCCTGCTTGCTACACAGTTGTTTGGCAGTTGGACAGAGCAACTGCCATTCACTAAGTGCTTTTGAAAATAAATAAATCCCTGAGAATCCCCCATGAAGAGATGAACTAGTCAAAAACATGTCTCTTCTATCAGATTTCTACTACCTACTGCAAGTGACAGCAACATAGGAGAAAAGTCATTTATGGCTCATTTTACTCTGGAAAAAAACGTATTTCTTATTTGTATGTTTGTACATATTTTAAATTTTACAATTAAGTATCGCGACTGTGACACTTTACTAGCGTGGCCACTACTATATTAAATAACATAGTAGCAGTCGCACTAGTGAAGCGATATTTAAAGCAGCACCGGCATTTAAAGGGGCGTGCGTAACTATGGAAGGCAGCATGACCATGCTTAGCGTTTATGCCGCTCCTAAGTTGTTTTTAGCTGTTTCCGTACAGAAAACAAGCACCTCGATTGGCCACGCAGTTCAGGGCGGAGTCTGTCTACATACATCGCATTCTGGCTGTCCCCCTCCCAACACCACAGAGCAAGAGCGCCCCCACCAGTTGGGTATGAGGTAATGGTATAAGAGTTAGCAGACACACTTACTGTATAACACACCTTCTATATGTCGCTCAGTAACAGTAGATCCAGTAGTACATCACAAGACAGAAGTATTCTGTGACACTGCAGGAGGAAACAGACAGAACCAAAAACGTTTTCAACATTGATCCCTTTGATAAGTTCTGTGATAAGTAATCAATCAGATGGAGAATCTTAAAGGACAACTGAAGCGAGAGGGATATGGAGGCTGCCATATTTATTTCCTTTTAAGCAATACCAGTTACCTGGCCATCCAGTTACCTGGCCAGTTACCTGGCCACCAGTCAGGGGCCAAGCCACGCCCCTGACACACCCCTGATCATGCCCCCAGCACACCCCTAGTCACACATACCATAAAGATTTTATAAGAAAAATATGTTGTTTTATAATTCAAACCACACTGGTCCTTTCTATCCTGGTTCATTTTCCTTCATAGTAATACTTTAAAATTAGTAATATATCAATTTCAAGGTTGGGAATAAAGTTTAGAGTCAATCAAACCCATTTTTTAGGAGAGAAACATATATTTACATAGAAAGAGGGACAAAGTCCTGAAAGAGGGACAAATGATGAGGAAAGAGGGACAGGGCTCCCAAAGAGGGACAGTTGGGAGCTTTGCACTAGGTTCTCCTCCTCACCCCCTTCCTGCCTCTGCTGAGTTACACTTTCACCCACCCCTTGGCTTGCCCTCCTCTGGGGAGTGTCATCCTCTACCATCACCTCTCCCAAGCTTTAGCTGTGCTGCCTCTGGGGGCAGTACTATCATCGCCCCTCCCCTTTCCTCAGGTACTCGTCGAACTGTGAGGAGGAACCCCGCCCGCGTCTCCGCCCTGCTGGCACTGTCTGGCAGGTGAGGGGGAGTCACGTGGTACAACTTTGACAAGGGAAGGGGCGAGGCTCGGAGGCGGAGTCGGGAATCACGTGGTGCGGAATTGTAGTGACGTGAGGGAAGATGGTGGTCGGCGCCTTCCCCATAGCGAAGCTTCTGTACTTGGGGGTCCGGCAGGTCAGCAAGCCGCTCGCCAACCGCATCAAGGCCGGAGCCCGGAGGAGCGAGTTCTTCCGCAACTACATCTGCCTGCCGCCCGCCCAGTGTGAGCCAATCTCCGTGCTGCTGCTCCGCACGTGACAGCAGAGGTCACCCCGGGCAACCGGTCACGTGTCCTGTGCTGCAGCGCGCTGACTGGTTGCTCTGGGTAACTGTCTGCTCCTGTCCTGTGTGTGTTCCCCGCTTCCTGTCCCCTCTACCTCGTGTGTGCAGGAGGGAATACTAATTATGGGGTTCCCAGTAAACTTTAGGGCCCTCCTAGTAACCCGCACCCCGTTTACCTCTGCTGTTCCCTTCAGCCAGGGAACCCCCACGTGTCAGGGGTCCTCTAATAGTTGTGGCCATCATGACATTCTGTTTCCATAGCAATGGCCACAGTATAGACATCTGCTGCTAGTAGTGCCAGCCTCCCCAGTATAGCCATCCTCCACCCCCATGTGTAGGGAAGCAGGGGGTCCTTCTAACCACCCATCTTAGCCTGCACCGGTAGTCACCATTCTCTTGCTTGTCTTCCTACTTCCAGGTGTGTTTGCGTGTGCGCACGCATGCTTGTTGCGTTCCAACATCACTCCAATGTTTCTTCCATCTGGCTTTGAAGGAGGAAGTACTGGAGTGATGGAACGCACAGTGAAAGCTAATGGTGGCCAAACATTTGGCGGCCGATCGACCATCCAATTTGATTATCATAATTGGATCGGATTAAAATCGGTGCCGCCATGAGCATGCCCGATGGACGATGCTGCAAGATGTAGGACCAACAGGTTTCGTGGATGGGGTGCGTGGCAGTAACAGCGTGCGATATCGGGAACAAACGTGACAGAAATCCGGGCGCTGTCCCCCATAGTGTAAAATTTGTCCCGTGCAGTATACTTTACCTGTCGGTGATTGCCGCTGTCTCCGTCCTCTGTCCACATTCACGCGTATTCCTGCGCGTGGTTACACTGACAACCATGTGGGGCTCCTGTACGAGGACGGAGCCAGCAACGAACCACGACTGGTTAATTATGCTGCACGGGGCACATTTTACACTGTCCCAAGGGTGATTTCTGGGAGATTTCATTCTGTGGTGTATGGGCCGGCAACAGATCTTCGATCAGAGAGAGATCTGTCTCTTGGTTGATCTGCCCATACATCATCTGATGTATGGGCACCTTAATTTTATACCATTACTTGTGTCCTCGTAGTGCCTGTATACTGGAAGCAGGTGCAGAGTGACAGGAAGCTCTCTTCTGGTTATACCTCATTCCTCCCAGCCTCCTTGCTTGTAATGATGTGTTGCTGTGTCGACGGCTGATGCGTTTTTTTTGGAAATGGACACGAACTGCATGGCTTTCCACTGGCCCGATACCTCTGTGAGTCACTCTGACGGCATTGGAGCAGTGGAAAGCCGCTCACTTAGGGAGGGTCCATTTCTAAATGATGCATCAGTCGTCACCATGGCAATGTGTCAGTAGGAGCAAGGAGGCGGGGACAGCTCCCTGTTGTTCCGAATATGTTGTATCCAACGCAGGAGATTTGGGCGCAGCCGGCACCACCATAGGCCGTAATAAGAATTATGGCTGTAGCGGAGCTTCGTCACTTCGGGGCTGTCAGAAGATGGAGATGAAGTTGCTTTTAAAACACTGTAATTCGGCCACCAGTAATAGCTGACAGCCGAATTACATCATTCCCTACCATCCATGTGGACCTGGAGGGGGACTAGTAATTAAAGGGGAACTGAAGAGAGACGTATATGGAGGCTGCCATGTTTATTTCCTTTTAAGCAATACCAGTTGCCTGGCAGTCCTGCTGATCCTCTGCCTCTAATAGCTATAGCCCCTGAACAAGCATGCAGCAGATCAGGTGTTTCAGACTTTAAAGTCAGATCTGACAAGACTAGCTGCATGTTTGTTTCTGGTGTTATTCAGATACTACTGCAGAGAAATAGACCAGCAGGGCTGCCAGGCAACTGGTATTGATTAAAAGGAAATAAATATGGCAGCCTCCGTATACCTCTTACTTCAGTTCCCCTTTTAACGCAGCCAGGACTTTTGCAGGAGCAGGGTAAAGGCTCATACACACATCAGACTATAGTCTTTGGAAAATGAAAGATCACAGACCAATCTTACCCCCTTCCATGTAGTACGAGAGCCATACTCTACACAGTCTATTCTATGGAGCTGAACTCCCCATCAGAAAAAAATCTTTGCAAGATGCTGCACACACAGATGCTGTACAGACACAAAAGATCAGTATCTGCAAAAGATCTGTTCCTGCCAAAGATCCGTTCCTGCAAATTGCATTCATTGTCTATGAGATCTACAGATCATCATACACACCTTGTTTAACTGACATTCATCTGCAGATCAGACAATCATCTGCAGATCTGAAAATCCATCCTGGTGGATCTGATCTGCAGATAAATGTCTGTTAAACAAGGTGTGCATGATGATCTGCAAATATCATAGACTATGAATGCATTTTGCAGGAACAGATCTTTTGCAGATACTGATCTGTTGCATGTCTACAGCATCTTTGTGTGCAGCATCTTGCAAAGATTTCTGTCTGATGGGGAGTTCAGCTCCATAGAATAGACTGTGTAGGTATGGCTCTCATACTACATGGAAGGGGGTAAAATTGGTCTGTGATCTTTCATTTTCCAAAGACTATGGTCTGATGTGTGTATGAGCCTTAAGCTGTATATCAGCTGTATCCTGGTACTCCTGTTGTTCTGCACCTTCTTCTGGTATACAGGTACATCAAGGACACGGGTAACTGTATAAGACTATCTTCTATTAATAATAAAGTGGTGGAAGGGAAAAATGTTGCACTAATACTCTTGTATCTAGCAATAGGTAACTGAGAGGGATGTGGATGTTTCCTTTTAAACAATACCAGTTGCTTGGCAGTCCTGCTGATCTCTTTGGCTGCATCACACTCCTGTAACAAGCATACAGCCAATTCAGTCTGACTTCAGTCAGAGCACCTGATCTGCATGCTTGTTGAGGGGCTGTGGCTAAAAATATTAGAGACACAGAATCAGCAGGAGAGTCAGGCAACTGGTATTATTTTAAAAGGAAAAATCCAGATCCTTCTCAGTTTGTTTCCTTTCAGTTATCAGTTTCATTCCCCTTTAAAGAGACTCTGTACTAAAAAGTCCCCTGGGGGGTACTTACCTCGGGAGGGGGAAGCATTAATGAGGCTTCCCCAATCCTTGACAGCTGCAGGCAATCCAGCGCTGGCTCCCCGGAAGCGTCCCGCAATTCTGGCTCGGCAAGCCTGACAATGCTTGATCTATTCTTCCCTGGCTCCAGCGGGTGGCGCTGTTGCGGTTCTCGGCACGGAAATAGCCGATCTCTGTTGGGTCCACTCTACTACGCAGGCGCAGGAGATTTGCACCTGCACAGTAGAGCGGACCAGCGATCGGCTGTTTTCGACTATCTCCGATCGGAGAGCCGACACTGCGCCTGTACTGGAGCCAGGAACGTAAATATTTACATCCCTGCTGTTCGGAGGAGCACAGCGAGACCACCGTGGGACACAGGACAAGGGGGCAGGCTTGGGCTTGAAAAGACATCAGAGAAGACAGACTCAGCTATAATGATTCCTGAGCAAAGCCAGACTGAATTCTCAGTTGAGGGTTTTATCAGGGCTGATTAGAAGCAGGCTGAGCAGTGAAGAATGAAACAGAGAGCAGGGTAGGTGTTTTATCTAATGTTCCCACTGATATATATGGTAAAATACATGAGGGTGCTTCATCTCTGGTTCACTTTAAAGCAGGAGGATTAGCCATACTATGCCAGGAAAGAAAACACACACACACACACACATATATATATATATATATATATATATATATATATATATATATATATATATATATATATATATATATATATATATATATATATATTTTTATATATATATATATATATATATATATATATATATATATATATATATTTGATCTACTTACATAACACATGCATTGTACTGTCCAAATTTTGATTTCAGTGAATGTTATATAGTAAATGAAGAGACTTCTGTTACTGGTGGGGGCTATGTCTTTTGCCCACAGTTTAGGCTAAATTCTGATGTCATTTCTGACCTTTACTTTTTTTTTCTTTTCTCCAATCGCTGAGTCACCTCAGCCTTGTTCGTAAACACAAGTGAGCAAGAGATCGTGTTTCAGATAAGCAGCTAGGCAGGGAAATAAATGGAAGAGGAGGAATAGATTATAGATAAAAAGAAACCCCAGCATGCAACTGATTGGCACTGACTATTAAAGGGCCAGTGCTCCTAAAGTATGTGATAACTGCAAATCATAACAGCAGAAAAAGTTTTGAATGCAGGATTAGCATCTTTATCCCTTAATACACTCAGACCAGTTGCTGTTGAAATTTGATTTTTATGGTGAGAATTCCACTTTAAAAGGAAATGCATATGGCAGCCTCCATATCCCTATTCAATTGTTCTTTCATGTAGATAGGTGAGATAGATTAGGTGTTATGCCCCATGCAGATGATTGTACTATTCTTTGTAGATGTATTGGCTTGGACAGTATATGCTGGTGACTCATATTGGTCATGTTTTGCAGTTTATCACTGGGTGGAGATGCGGGCGAAGATGAGGATTATGGGATTCCGCGGAGCTGCCATTAAGCCCCTGAATGAGGAGGCGGCAGCTGAACTGGGGGCGGAGCTTCTGGGAGAGTCCATCATCTTCCTAATAGGAGGCGGCTGTATGGTGGCAGAGTACTCAAGGCAAGCTTCAAATTCTCGCAGGAAAGAGGAGGAGCAGGAGGCCAGACTGAGCTCCATGGAGACAGAGATCGCCCGCCTGGCACTCCTCACAGATGAGCTGGAGGCTCGGGCGCGGGCCGCAGAGAGGAAGCAGCTCGCCGCAAAGTAAGCGTCGAAATATCGGACAGAGAACTTCACCTTTTGCCTGCTTTGCCAAGAGCAACTGTGGAATTACACCAGCCTCAGAAGTGAAGGCCGAGAGGACTGTGGTGCTATGGATGGAGGCTTCCCCCCCTCCTCTGCTGTGGATGTGGCCATTGTGTATATATATTGGAAATAAAGGGACCTTATTGTCATTCTGAGTGTACGCTCAGTAAGTGCAAAGCAAGGCATGCATCTATACGTGCACATTGCATAATCACTGAACACACTGCACACACTCGCGTAATATGGGATGCATTCACTGTACACAATAATGGCCAGTCACTGCACTCCCACAGCAGCAGGGAGTGCAGTGATTGGCCCCAATGACTGAGCTGTGGACCCGCCCTCGAGAACATCGGTCGGCTCCTATTAAGATGGGAGATGTGAGCAGCGTGATTATCGATCTAGGGCAGCACCCCACGCCTGATTAGTAGATGGCTTCTGCAGCTAATTCCTTTTGAACGGATCAGAGCAGCTTGACAAGAAGCGTAAATATAAACGGGGGGGGGGGGGGGAGTCCGTAAGATGCCACTGCAATATATATATATATATATATTTTATTCCCCTTAGTTTTTGTCCTCCAAACCTAGGTGTGTCTTAAAGTCTGCAAAATGATACTTTTCCTGGTCCCTTAGAGTTTGCTATAAAGGGATTCTACTGTATTTGGTGAGAAGCATAGCTTGGCCATCGGTTGAAAGGGAATGACTTAACCATTTCAGCCCTCGGACGTTTTTCACCTTATGCATCCAAGCAATTTTGACCTCCCATTCATTCGCCAATAACTTTATCACTACTAATCATAATGAAATGATCTATATCTTGTTTTTTCCACCACTAATTAAGCTTTCTTTGGGTGGTACATTTTGCTAAGAATTCTTTTTTCAAAATGCATTTTCACAGGAATATTAAGAAAAAAATGGAAAAAAATCATTATTTCTCAGTTTTTGGCCATTATAGCTTTAAAATAATACATGCTACCATAATTAAAACCTATGTATTTTTTTTGCCCATTTGTCCCGGTTATTACACCATATAAATGATGTCCCTATCACAATGTAAGGCACCAATATTTTATTTGGAAATAAAGGAATTTTTTTCAGTTTTGCGTCCATAACTATTTAGAAGCTTATAATTTAAAAAATATTAGTAATACACCCTCTTCACATTCATATTAAAGTTCAGACCCTTAGGTAACTATTACTAACTAATTTTTTTTTTTTCATTAAAAATTTTATTTGGCTAATTTTTGGTGTGGGAGATAAACCATTAATTTTAAATGTAATAATATGTGTTTATTTAATTAAAATGTGGATGTAGTTTTACTATTTGGCCACAAGATGGCCACAGTCAAAAAAATTGTTTTTTTTTTTTTTTTTTTTTAGTCCTGGAAGCGAACAATTTCGCTTCCAGGAAGTATATGGAGGACTAGATTTTTTATTTTTTTTCTTCAGAATGATTGCAGCTTCTCAAAGAAGCCGTCGGGTCTTTCTACCAGGGACTTGGATCAATGAATGTTGATGTCCGGGCTAACGGGGGTGGCGCGGGAGCGCACAGCAGCAGCCAAATGGATGTATCAGTCACGTCCAGTTGGCTAAAATGGTTAAAGGGGAACTGCAGTAAGAGGTATACGGAGGCTGCCATATTTATTTCCTTTTAATCAATACCAGTTGCATGGCAGCCCTGCTGGTCTATTTCTCTGCAGTAGTGTCTGAATCACACCAGAAACAAGCATGCAGCTAGTCTTATCAGATCTGACTTTAAAGTCTGAAACACCTGATCTGCTGCATGCTTGTTCAGGGGCTGTGGCTAATAGTATTAGAGGCAGAGGATCAGCAGGGCTGCCAGGCAACTGGTATTGATTAAAAAGAAATAAATATGTCAGCCTCCGTATACCTCTTACTTCTGTTCCCCTTTAAAGGACAATTGTAGTGAGAGGTATATGGAGGCTACCATATTTGTTTCCTGTTAAACAATACCAGTTGTCTGGCAGCCCTGCTGATGTATTTATCTGCAGTATACATAGTTAGGTTGAAAAAAGACATCCGTCCATCCAGAAAAAAAAAAAAGCACCATACTTAACCCGCATATTCTCCTATTGATCCAGGGGAGGCTGGACAGCCTTACAAGGCCTGGGCCAATTAGCCTTAAAAGGGAAAAAAATCCTTTCCGACTCCTGATGGTAGTCACTCTCCTGGGAATTACCTAAGAATTATAGCCATGGATGCCCTTCAATGCAAGAAAAGCATCCAAGCCCTCTTCAAATGTAGATATAGAGTTTGCCATGACTACTTCCTGAGGTAAGATATTCCAGATTTTAACCACCCTCACTGTGAAGGACCCCTTTCTAAATAGATATTTTTTCTCCATACGCAGATCATGCCCCATTGCCGTTGTACAACCCTAGGGACAAAAAGTAGTGTCTGAATCACACCAGGAACAAACATGCGGCTAATCTTGTCAGATCTGACAATGTCAGAAATCTCTGATCTGCCTTTATCTTGTTTAGGGTCTATGGCTAAAAGTATTAGAGGCTGCCAGGTAACTTGTATTGCTTATAATGACAAAAATATGGCACCCTCCATAACCCTCTCACTTCAATTGTCCTTTAAGAGTGCATGCTAGTTGGAATAAGTGAGTTTTGATGGAGTGCTTAAATATTTCAAAGGTAGGAGAGTGACAGATGTGTTTTAGAAGGGAGATTTCAGAGGTGTGAGGCACATGTATGTGTGAATTATCATACTACATGGAGGTGGTAGAATTGACCAATCATTGGCCAGACAATATTAGATATGTGTATGCACCCTTAAGGTGGCCATACACTGGTTGATTTGCCATCAGATTCGACCAACAGATAGATCCCTCTCTGATCGAATCTGATCAGAGAGGGATCGTATGACCATCTTTACTGCAAACAGATTGTGAATCGGTTTCAGCCTGAAACCGTTCACAATCTGTGGAATACTGTGCATACATTACCTTTTCTAGCCGTCCCCTAGTCCCCGCTGTCTTCTTCTCCGCTCCGGGCTCAAGACCGTTCCTGCAGCTACCGAACTTCTTGTCCAGGGGAAGTTTAAACAGTAGAGGGCGCTCTACTGATTAAACTTCCTGCCGGGGCAGGAAGTTGTGTAGCTGCAGCCGGTCCGGAACCCAGCGCGGAAAGAAGACAGCGGGGACTTGCGCTGGCCGGAACAGGTAATGTATACCCGCTGTATTGCGTCGGTCGTCGGGCATTCGAACACCGCTATCGACGCACTCCTGACCCACCAGCAATCGAGAAAAATCTTCCGCACACTGACCGATCGATGGGAACGATCGATTTCGGATGGAAATTGATCGTTCTGTCAGTGGTGTGTGCGGCGATTTTACAGCCGATTCGCTCACTGTGATCGAATCGGCCGTATATCGGCGGGAAAATCGTTAGGTGTATGGGCCCCTTTAGGCTAGGTCATTATGTTGGACTGGCAACATGTATGATCTGATGTACGCTCTGCTCTGTCTGACCATATACTTATCTGTTAGTTTCTGTAACATGTATGATCTGATGTACGCTCTGCTCTGTCTGACCTTATACTTATCTGTTAGTTTCTGTAACATGTATGATCTGATGTACGCTCTGCTCTGTCTGACCTTATACTTATCTGTTAGTTTCTGTAACATGTATGATCTGATGTACGCTCTGCTCTGTCTGACCTTATACTTATCTGTTAGTTTCTGTTGTGCGCCTTTTGACAACAGACAGCAATGGAGACCTGATTCGAGAGATGTCTGTGGGAGGAGTTTTGAGAGATAGGATGTAGCACAACTCTATAGACTCATTTCATCTGTGGTGTCCAGGAAAGACTGCATTCCACAACATAAGCTACATTGAAAATGGACGTGTCTTCACAGATCATACAGACAACATAGATTCCGTCCACATGTCCATTCATCTGCTTGGCTCTGTTTGGACAACATTCTGTTTCCATGTCTAGTGTGAACCTAGCCTGCAAGGAAACCTTAAAGTGGACCTGAACTCTTGCACAGGACAGAAGGAAAACAGAGAAATGTATTTAGAGAGTTTAGCCTGTCTAATTCCCCCTCATCTGTGCCTAATCACAACTTGTAAAATAACTCTCCCCTGTGTCACATGACTGCCACGGCATAGATGACAGATAAGCCCATAGGAAAGCACAGCCTGTAAACAATATGTCTGCTCCCATGACTCAGGAAGTAGAAACTGTGCAGATTTAGTTTAGGATTTGTATCAGCTGTAACAAATACATGCTTTTTGTTTAAAGGTCATTATGCTGTTGTGTATCTTTTAGAGCAGAGAGGAGTTCTGAGTTCAGGTCCACTTTAACGAAAAAAAAACAAAACCTGATTTAAAGCGGATCAGAGATGAAAAACTAACTATGACAAGTAACTTGTCTATATATCTTATCTAAAGCCTTTGCTACATGGAGTGCCAAGGCACTTTGAGCTGTGGGCGTGGCCTGTTTAGTTTATAGGGAATTAGAGTAATAAAACAAAAAAGTATTTGGCTTGAGGAATGCCCTATAAACTATGAAACGAACAATTATGCAATAAGTAAAAGTTTATCTCGGATCCACTTTAACTTAGCTGGTGCTTCTACCAGTCTCCTGCAGCCGCCCTGTGCCTGCGCTGTGACAAAGCAATTCTCCAGTCCCCCGCAGCAACCGCACCATCTAAAATCAAATTCATTATTTGGGCTTTTCCACGGACTGTTGAGCTGTGTGCTCAGCAAGCAGTTGCCAGGCAGTAGTAAGCAGTTACCAGGCAGCAGTGAGCAGTTGTGAGAGTTTGAGAGGCATTTCACTGCCTATCAACAGTTCATGGAAAGGAGGCCTTAAAGAGAACCCGAGGCGGGGTTCTTACATCGCAATCCTTATACAGAGGCTGGGTCTGTCTATAGAGCCCAGCCTCTGTTGCTAGTTAGTTTCCTCCAAAGACCCCCCTGCGCGCTGCGAGACCCCATAAATCACAGCCGCGCTATGCGGCTGTTTTTACCTCCTCCTGTCAGTCTCGGCTGCTCCCCCGCCTGCTGAATCGCTCCAGTCCCCACCCTTCCCTCCAATCAGCGGGGAGGGAACGGACGCGGGCGGGGACCGGAGCGATTCAGGAGGCGGGGGAGCGGCGAGACTGGCATTAGTGAGATAAACACAGCCGGCTGCGACAGGCTGCATGTCGCCAGCACGGCTGTGTTTTATGGGGTCTCACAGCGCGCAGGGGGCTTTGGAGGAAACTAGCAACAGAGGCTGGGCTCTATAGGCAGACCCAGCCTCTGTAAGAACTCCGTCTCGGGTTCTCTTTAAAGTTCTTTAAAATAAAGGCATTTAAATAAAATCAATGTTCAGCCTGCTTGATGCGATGATTTGAAACGCCTGTGCCTCATCAAGCAGACTGAACATTGTTTTTATGGAGATGCCTTTATTTGAAAGAATTTTAAAGAATTTGATATTAGATGGAGCGGTCCTTTGGCATTTATTGAAGATTCCCTGTGACTCCAGGGCCCATATGCAATTCACTTTTTCACCTGAGTTTTCTCCTAGGAGAGATTTTTAAAAATCTTTGTAAAATAACTTTTCAGCATTTTACAATTAAAGTACTAAACGTTGGTAAAAAAAAACGACTGTCAAAATTATTGAATATTATCTTGCTTGCTGGGAGCTTAAAAGGCATTTTATGACAAGTTGGGAAAATATCACCTGGGTGAAAACTCAGTAGAAAAAGTAGAAAAAGTGAATTCCATATGGCCCCAGGGGTGGTCACTGCACATCATCCCCATTGGTGCTGTAACATTGGATATTCCATTCCTTTTCCCATGAGAAATCTTTACCTTTTCTTGAATGGATCATCAGGGCATGGTGTGATGTCATGACCATGTACCTGACAGCTTCCTGTCTGTGAAGCTCATTGCATGGTGGGAAAGAGCAGCTGTTTCCTACTGCCAAGCAACCAGTATCTTCCTCAGTGCATATAAATGTATATCTTTAAAAAGAACAACAAAACAACCTTTTAGCCTATCGCATTGTTAGGGGGTGTGGCTATAGATAATTGCAGTTGGTGCTGTCTTTTCCTTTTCATATCTGCCAGTAGTAAAGATGATGACGTGCAGACTGATTGTGGCTCAAACAATATGACCAAATGACATGGCGAATATCAACCATTTCTTGATCTATTTTCTATTTTTTAACTTCTCACTTTGCAACTTCTCACTAAAGTTCCTCTTTAAACCTTACAAAGGAAGTCACTATAGTCAGTGCATCAATACCCATCACTTCCGATATTACGGCACAAGATCCCCTTACTGCATTTTCCGCACAGGAAAACAGAACCAAAGTTAAAGTGAACCAGAGATGAAGCACCCTCATGTATTTTACCATATAGATCATGGGAACATTAGAGAAAACACCTACCTTGCTTTCTGTTTCATTCTCCACTGCTCAGCCTGCTTCTTACCAGTCCTAATAAAATCACCGACTGAGCATTCAGTCTGGCTTTGCTATAATGACTCGGCTATAATGATTCCTGAGCAGAGCCAGCAGGGGGCAGGCTTGGACTTGAAAAGACATGAGAGAACACAGACTGAGCTATAAATATTCCTGAGCAAAGCCAGACTGAATGCTCAGTCGGATTTTATCAGGGCTGCTAAGAAGCAGGCTGAGCCATGAAGGATGAAACAGAGAGGAGGGTAGGTGTTTTCTCTAATGTTCCCACTGATATATATGGTAAAATACATGAGGGTGCTTCATCTCTGGTTCCCTTTAAAGGACAACTGAAGTGAGAAGACTATGGAGGCTGCCATGTGCATTTCCATTTAAACAATACCAGTTGCCTGGCAGCCCTGCTGTTCTATTTGGCTGCAGTAGTGTCTGAATCACACCAGAAACAAGCATGCAGCTAATCTTGTCAGATCTGACAATAATATCAGACGCCCCTGATCTGCTGCATGCTTGTTCAGGGTCTCTGGCTAAATGTGTTAGAGGCAGGGCAGCCAGGCAACTGGTATTGTTTAAAAGGAAAAATATGTCAGTCTCCATATCCTTCTCACTTCAAACATAAAGGAATATTTTAAAAGCATTTAGGGCCTGTCTGAAAAAGTATCACCTAAGTATTGTCTTGTTTGCTGGTGGTATAAAAGGCATTGTATGAGAAAAAGAGAATTGCATACAGGCCATTGACTCTTTCCCTGAACTCGATGGAATTCTCAATAAAAGCCTTCCAAAATTATGAAATGCATTGTACTTCAATTCACCACAGGAACAGATGACAAAAAGATCTAAAAATACTGAAGCAGCAAACTTTGAAAACCAGTATTTGTGCCATTCTCAGAACTTTTGACCAGGACTGTAGAATGAGCAAATCTCTGCACCCCTCTGTAGGTGCTACCAGGAGCAGCATAAGTCAGCATCCTGATATGTGTGTGTTTCCTCCCAGCACGCTGGTTTCCTCCCACAAACATAGATAAGTCAATTGGCTTCCCCCTAAATTGGCCCTAGACTACGATACATGCACTACATGATACATACATAGACATAGGACTACGATCCATATTAAATACTGGAGAACAGGTTATTTAATGTGCATTTACCCCTTTAAGGGGGAGCAAAGGGTGCCAATATCCTTAACAACCAAACAAGGGAACCAATTTCTCACAATGCTTCATAATTTATTGATTCAGTATACAAACCCCGCAATAAACAACCCCTACCCCCCTAAAAACAATGCCTATATTGGATTGGAGCGCTCCCCATTCACACCAACACATGCACATGCAAAAATAATAGGACTACGGTAGGATTAGATTGTGAGCCCCTCTGAGGGACAGTTAGTGACAAGACAATATACTCTGTACAGCACTGCGGAAGATGTCGGCGCTATATAAATAAATAAATGTCACACAAGGTTGCTGGTTACCTCGTCTCTCATCCCCCGCATGTATTGAGTGGCTGGATAGTGTAATGGTTAAGGGCTCTGCCTCTGATGTAGGAGTCCTGGGTTCAAATCCTGGCTCTTCCTACTCAGTAAGCCAGCACCTATTCAGTAAGGAGTTCATTGGGCAATTCTCCCTAACACTGCTACTGCCTACTGAGTGCGCTCTTGTGGCTGCCTCGCAAGCGCTTTGAGTCCGACAGGAGAAAGGCGCTATACAAAAAAAGGAATTATTAATTATTATTATTGCCTCACCTGTACCTCTGTCCTGCGGGTGCTTCAGAGGAAGCCAGCCATGTATTACACTGAAGAAAAGAACAGCATCCAGCAAAGCTGTTAAAGGGGAGCTGAAGTGAGAGGTATACGGAGACTGCCATATTTATTTCCTTTTAATCAATACCAGTTGCCTGGCAGCCCTGCTGGTCTATTTCTCTGCAGTAGTATCTGAATAACACCAGAAACAAGCATGCTAGTCTTGTCAGATCTGACTTTAAAGTCTGAAACACCTGATCTGCTGCATGCTTGTTCAGGGGCTATGACTAATAGTATTAGAGGCAGAGGATCAGCAGGGCTGCCAGGCAACTGGTATTGCTTAAAAGGAAATAAACATGGCAGCCTCCATATACCTCTCTCTTCAGTTCCCCTTTAAAGCTACATGAATAGACATATAATGATAGATTAGTGAGTTGGGACAGTTTTTGCATTGTGGGATGCCACATCCCACCGCAACACAAAACATGACAAACATGACTCTGTGACAGAGTGAGCCGACAGTCATATGCATAACTTCCCCCCCCCCCCCCCCCTGGGCAGGAAGTACAGCACTAGGATTCCCGTTGGTCCTGCACATGCCCGCTGCAATGCACCGCACTCCATTGTTTACACATAGTGCATCACCCATAGACTTCCTTTACCCCAAGCACTGCGCATTAAAGGGAAGCAGGGGTGAGAGTGATATGGAGGCTACCATGTTTATTTCCTTTTAACGACTGTTCCATGCCAATTGGCGTGGTTGCAGCAGCAGCCCCAGGACCGCGTAACGCCAATTGGCGTGAAGTCCTGGGGCGGGATTTTGCAGGAGATCGCACGCATCTCCCCTTGAATGATGAAGCTCTGCTCAGTCATCAGTTTCGCCACTAGGAGACTGTTAGACGGCAAAACCGCCATCTAATAGGACGGTACAGCGCTGCGATCTAAGGTAGCGCTGTACTGGTAACAGCTGTGTGACACAACTGTTCCCCTGGGAGGCACAGAAGCGATCAGCTGTCATAGGCTGATGCCTATGACAGCCGATCGCAGTGGTTGGCTGGGGGGGGGGGGAATAGTAACATTTATTTAAAAAAAACAACCAAACATGCTGGCAGGCATCAGAGCCCGCCAACAGAAAGCTCTGTTGGTGGACAGAATGATGGCCTTCTGGACAGCAGTTAGGTTGGCAGACTAAAGGTGTGTACACATGTACTATGGCCGCCAACGACGGGTCCGGCAGACCCTCCCGCTGGGCGGACTTTCAGGCCGAAGAGAAGGCCAAAGATAACCTCCACTCACATCATACATATAGCTCACAAACACACACTATACATATAGCGCACACACACACCATACAGGTCCTCAAAAAATTAGCATATTGTGATAAAGTTAATTATTTTCTGTAATGTACTGATAAAGATTAGACTTTCATATATTTTAGATTCATTACACACAACTGAAGTAGTTCAAGCCTTTTATTGTTTTAGGCTGCTTACACACAGGGACGTTACAGGCGCACGTTAGTGCAGCCTGTAACGCTCCCCCAACGCACAGCAATGTAACACAAGTGGGCTGTTCACACTGCCCACGTTGCGTTACATGTAACGCTGCACGTTGTAGTAAAAGTGCAGCATGCTGTGCGTTCTACGCGGCTTTAGCCACGTTAGACTGTTTGCACATGCTCAGTGGGGGGCGGAGAGGAGGCGGGGAGATGCCGCTACAGTATCCGCGCACATGGCTACTTAATATGCACTGCACTGGCGGCCGCTGATTGGCCGGCGGGACCACGTGATGCGGATATTGATGATTTTGGCATACAGCTCATGAAAACCCAAAATTCCTATCTCAAAAAATTAGCATATAATGAAAAGGTTCTGTAAACAAGCTATTAACCTAATCAACTAATTAACTCTCAACACCTGCAAAAGATTCCTGAGGCTTTTAAAAACTCCCAGCCTGGTTCATTACTCAAAACCGCATTCATGGGTAAAGGTGCGTACACACATGCGACTATAGTAGTTTGAAACGATCGTTCCCCGATCGTTTCAAACGACCATCGTTTAAAAAAAAGCAACCAACGATCATTAAGTCTAACGACGGACGAGCTAGATCGTTAAAAACGAACGATCTAGCTTGGCGGATTTTTACCAACGACGATCGTTTGCAAAAGTAGTACATCGTTGGAAACGGTCGTTCGTACTAGGCTTGACATGCGCATTTCGCTATTTCTCCATGAAACTTCATTTTTATGCGCAAGCGCAATAGTTGCTTAACGTGATATAACGTTCGTTCTAACGATCAGATCGTTACACACAATTTAAAACTAACTTTACTTAGGTCGTTCTTTCATCAATTAAAAGTTCGTTCGTCGTTCTCAACGAACGATCGTTGTCGCATGTATGTACGTAGCATTAGACTGCCAAAACTGCTGTCCAGAAGGCCATCATTGACACCCTCAAGCAAGAGGGTAAGACACAAAGAAATTTCTGAACGAATAGGCTGGTTGTTCCCAGAGTGCCGTATCAAGGCACCTCAGTGGGAAGTCTGTGGGAAGGAAAAAGTGTGGCAGAAAACACTGCACAAGGAAAAGAGGTGACCGGACCCTGAGGAAGATTGTGGAGAAGGACCGATTCCAGACCTTGGAGGACCTGTGGAAGCAGTGGACTGAGTCTGGAGTAGAAACCTCCAGTGCCACCGTGTACAGGCGTGTGCAGGAAATGGGCTACAGGTGCCGCATTCCCCAGGTCAAGCCAGTTTTGAACCAGAAACAGCGGCAGAAGCGCCTGACCTGGGCTACAGAGAAGCAGCAGCAAAAACAGAATGACTGGGTCTCCACCTGGATTTGTGCAAAAATGCTGGTTTATTGTACCATAGTAATAGAAAAAACACACGACGTTTCGGCCAGCGGCACAAATCCAGGTGGAGACCCAGTCATTCTATTTTTGCTGCTGTGAATGTCACACACCTAAGAGGGATCCAGGTGTGGACTGGTTGACTCCCTGGTATATCTATTATTTTGCGGTAGAGCTGAGGGATCACTTTTCTTGCTACAGAGAAGCAGCACTGGACTGTTGCTCAGTGGTCCAAAGTACTTTTTTCGGATGAAAGCATCTTTTACATGTCATTCGGAAATCAAGGTGCCAGAGTCTGGAGGAAGACTGGAGAAAGGGAAATGCCAAAATGCCTGAAGTCCAGTGTCAAGTACCCACAGTCAGTGATGGTCTGGGGTGCCATGTCAGCTGCTGGTGTTGGTCCACTGTGTTTTATCAAGGGCAGGGTCAATGCAGCTAGCTACCAGGAGATTTTAAAGCACTTCATGCTTCCATCTGCTGAAAAGCTTTATGGAGATGAAGATTTCATTTTTCAGCACAACCTGGCACCTGCTCACAGTGCCAAAACCACTGGTAAATGGTTTACTGACCATGGTATTACTGTGCTCAATTGGCCTGCCAACTCTCCTGACCTGAACCCCATAGAGAATCTGTGGGATATTGTGAAGAGAAAGTTGAGAGACGCAAGACCCAACACTCTGGATGAGCTTAAGGCCGCTTCCGAAGCATCCTGGGCCTCCATAACACCTGAGCAGTGCCACAGGCTGATTGCCTCCATGCCACGCCGCATTGAAGCAGTCATTTCTGCAAAAGGATTCCCGACCAAGTATTGAGCGCATAACTGAACATAATTATTTGAAGGTTGACTTTTTTTGTTTTAAAAACACTTTTCTTTTATTGGTCGGATGAAATATGCTAATTTTTTGAGATAGTAATTTTGGGTTTTCATGAGCTGTATGCCAAAATTATCAATATTAACACAATAAGGCCTGGTTCACATTCGCATTCGCTGTCCAGATTCGCCTGATCGGATACGGACCGTATACTGTACAAACGGAGCGTACGTTCCGCATAGCAATGCAAAGTCTATGCGGACGTTCACATGCGTCTGTTCCGTACAGAACGGAGCCGGATCGGATCCGGACACTTTTCCAACATGCGCTATGTTTGGGTCCGGATCATCTGGCCCACGCACCCGGACCGGATCCTGACCCGAACATGCGGCCATGCTGCAATGAGAAACGGATGTTTCTCCTCACACTGGCAATAGGACCGGATGCTTCCAGCACCGGTCCTATGCCACTTGGGGGGCCCGGACTACACGCCGGTATCCCCCATGCTTGCAGTGCCTTTCTGGCACTGCAAAGTATCTAGTTCCGGCTACTTTATTGTAGCCGGAACTGATACATTCCGGATCCGCAACTTGTGGCCACCGCAGAGACCCGTACCCCCGGACACTTGCGGACTCGAACCGCAAGTGTGAACGGGGCCTAAAAGGCTTGAACTACTTCAGTTGTGTGTAATGAATCTAAAATATATGAAAGTCTAATGTTTATCAGTACATTACAGAAAATAATGAACCTGTACATATAGAGCACACACATCATACATACACCATACATATAGCGCACACACACACACACACCATACATATAGCGCACACACACACACACACACACCATACATATAGCGCGCACACACACACACACACACCATACATATAACGCGCGCACACACACACACACCATACATATAGCGCGCGCACACACACACCATACATATAACGCACGCACACACACACACACCATACATATAGCGCGCACACACACACCATACATATAGCGCACACACACACACACACACACCATACATATAGCGCGCACACACACACACACACACCATACATATTGCGCACACACACACACCATACATATAGCGCACACACACACACACACACACCATACATATAGCGCACACACACACACACACACACCATACATATAGCGCGCACACACACACACACACACACACACCATACATATAGCGCACACACACACACACACACACACCATACATATAGCGCGCACACACACACACACCATACATATAACGCGCGCACACACACACACACCATACATATAGCGCGCGCACACACACACCATACATATAACGCACACACACACACACCATACATATAGCGCGCACACACACACCATACATATAGCGCACACACACACACACACCATACATATAGCGCACACACACACACACACCATACATATTGCGCACACACACACACCATACATATAGCGCACACACACACACACACCATACATATAGCGCACACACACACACACACACACACCATACATATAGCGCGCACACACACACACACACACACCATACATATAACGCGCGCACACACACACACACACCATACATATAGCGCGCGCACACACACACACCATACATATAGCGCACGCACACACACACACACACACACACACACACACACACACCATACATATAGCGCGCACACACACACACCATACATATAGCGCACACACACAGGGCCGAGGCATAGGCTGGAGAGGCTCCAGCCTCAGGGCGCAGTGTAGGAGGGGGCGCAGAATTCATTCAGCTGTCATTCCTAATTGTGTTTGAAGCAGAAATAAATAAGAAAAGGGGATACATAGCAGTGACTGCAAGCCAGATAACTAGATATTAAGGTGTTGGGGAGGTTGTGGGCCCTGTGGCCCTCTTAGTCTAATAGCAATCAGTGTGTGACGGCTGGGGTGGGAGGGATGGAGGGGCGCACTTTGGTGTCTCAGCCTTGGGTGCTGGAGGACCTTGTCCCGGCTCTGCACACACACCATACATATAGCGCACACACACACACACCATACATATAGCACACACACACACACACCATACATATTGTGCACACACACACACACCATACATATAGCGCACACACACACACACACACCATACATATAGCGCGCACACACACACACACACCATACATATAGCACACACACACCATACATATTGCACACACACACACACACACACACCATACATATTGCACACACACACCATACATATTGCACACACACACCATACATATAGTGCACACACTCACACACACACCATACATATAGCGCGCACACACATACACCATACATATAGCGCACACACACACACCATACATATAGCGCACACACACACCATACATATTGCACACACACACACCATACATATTGCACACACACACACCATACATATTGCACACACACACACCATACATATTGCACACACACACACCATACATATAGCGCACACACACCATACATATAGCGCACACACACACACACACCATACATATAGCGCACACACACACACACACACACACACCATACATATTGCGCACACACACACACCATACATATTGCGCACACACACACACACCATACATATAGCGCACACACACCATACATATTGCGCACACACACACACACACCATACATATAGCGCACACACACACACCATACATATTGCGCACACACACACACCATACATATAGCGCACACACACACACACACCATACATATTGCGCACACACACACACCATACATATAGCACACACACACACACACACCATACATATTGCGCACACACACACACCATACATATTGCGCACACACACACACACACACACCATACATATTGCGCACACACACACCATACATATAGCGCACACACACCATACATATTGCGCACACACACACACACACCATACATATAGCACACACACACACATACATATAGCGCGCACACACACCATATATAGCGCACACACACCACATATAGCGCACACACACACACACACACCATATATAGCACACACACACACACACGCCATACATATAGCGCGCACACACACACACGGCATACATATAGCGCACACACACACACACACACACACACACACGCCATAGATATAGCGCACACACACACACACACCATATATAGCACACACACACACACACGCCATACATATAGCGCGCACACACACACACACCATACATATTGCGCACACACACACACCATACATATTGCGCACACACACCATACATATTGCGCACACACACCATACATATAGCGCACACACACACACCATACATATTGCGCACACACCATACATATAGCGCGCACACACACACACCATACATATTGCGCACACACACACACACCATACATATTGCGCACACACACACACACACCATACATATAGCGCACACACACACACACCATACATATTGCGCACACACACACACACCATACATATAGCGCACACACACACACACACACCATACATATTGCGCACACACACACACACACCATACATATAGCACACACACACACACCATACATATAGCACACACACACACACCATACATATAGCACACACACACACATACATATAGCGCGCACACACACATACATATAGCGCGCACACACACCATATATAGCGCACACACACACGCCATACATATAGCGCACACACACACACACCATATATAGCACACACGCCATACATATAGCGCGCACACACACACACGGCATACATATAGCGCACACACACACACACGCCATAGATATAGCAGACACACACACGCCATACATATAGCGCGCACACACACACACACCATATATAGCACACACACACGCCATACATATAGCGCACACATACACGCCATACATATAGCACACACACACACACACACCATATATAGCACACACACACGCCATACATATAGCGCACACACACACGCCATACATAACACACACACACGCCATACATATAGCACGCACACACACGCACCATATATAGCACACACACACACGCCATACATATAGCACGCACACACACACACCATATATAGCACACACACACACGCCATACATATAGCGCGCACACACACACACCATATATAGCACACACACACACACACACCATACATATAGCACACACACACGCCATACATATAGCGCGCGCACACACACACACGCCATACATATAGCGCGCACACACACACACACCATATATAGCACACACACACACCATACATATAGCACACACACACGCCATACATATAGCGCACACACACACGCCATACATATAGCGCACACACACACGCCATACATATAGCGCGCACACACACACACACACACACCATATATAGCACACACACACACACACCATACATATAGCACACACACACGCCATACATATAGCGCACACACACACTGCAGCAGGGGCTCGTGGTCATGCTTCCCAGCATTGATACAAGCACTTAACCTCACCGACTGCGTCAAAGTGCCGCCACAGTGTCGTCGTATTGGGGAAACTTTGCCGCAGTCAGTGATTTTAAAAAAGGAACTGTAGTGAAAATAACGTTATAAATTAAATTGCTGAAATGGGGCCCTAGGCAAGATAGCAGTTTTGCCCACCGCAGATGGTCACTGTCTTTTTTTAGTAAGATTTGATGAAGGGGTAGCATCCACTAGGCCCCTAGACTTTGTACAGGCCCTAAGCACCTGCCTAGGTTTGCCTTGTGAATGATCCAGCTCAGAGTGTAAACCCTCACTCTCACTAAATGCAGCGCACAAGCATGCTCACTGCTTGCATATGTACTCGCAACAGCACATGCACCTTGTATGCACCCTGATTTTACACATGCACACACAAAACCTCTGCTCACTACACACAGCGGACACACACAACCTCTGCTCACTAAACACAGCAGACGCACAGTACTGCTTGTTCACTACACACAGCGGAAACACACGATTGCTTGCTCACTAAACACAGCGGACACACACAACTGATTGCTCACTAAACACAGTGGACACACATGCAACTGCTTACTCACTAAACAACGGACACACACGACTGCTTGCTCACTAAACACCGCGCACACACACAACTGATTGCTCACTAAACACAGTGGACACACATGCAACTGCTTACTCACTAAACAACGGACACACACGACTGCTTGCTCACTAAACACAGCAGACACACCCATCTGCTTGCTTACTAAAACACAGCGGACACACACATCTGCTTGCTTACTAAACACAGCGGACACACACGACTGCTTGCTCACTAAACACAGTGCGCACACACACAACTGATTGCTCCCTAAAAACAGTGGACACACATGCGACTGCTTACTCACTAAACACAACGGACACACATGACTGCTTGCTCACTAAACACAGCAGACCCATATCTGCTTGCTTACTAAACACAGCAGACACACACATCTGCTTGCTTACTAAACACAGCAGACACACACATCTGCTTGCTTACTAAACACAGCGGACACACACATCTGCTTGCTTATCACAGCGGACACACACATCTGCTTGCTTACTAAACACAGCGGACACACACATCTGCTTGCTTACTATACACAGCGGACACACACATCTGCTTGCTTATCACAGCGGACACACACATCTGCTTGCTTACTAAACAAAGCAGACATACACGACTGCTTGCTCACTAAACACAGCAGACACACACGACTGCTTGCTCACTAAACACAGCGCACACTTTTTGTATTGTAGGCAAAGTTTATTTCTAGAAAACTGGTTATAAAATAAAAAAAGGTCCGATATACATATATATTGGCATAAAATATTCCAGAAGCCGCTTCTCCTGAATGCCGCCTGGCGCCACGTGTGCCGTGTGCAGCGCCGGGGGGCCTTCCAACCGTTCTGTCCGCCATCCAGTGTGTGGCCCTAATAGTCTAACACCTAATAAAGCCTTTACCCGCCACCTTTAGAAACCACCAAGCTGATTCTGCTGCGCTACAATTATTGTACAAAAATTGAAATGATTTAGAAATTATAAAAAAAACCCGTTAATAATTATCCCAGTAAAAATTCTATTGGTCGAAGCTTGCAGCCTCTGCTAACCCGTTTCAAATGGCTCTGCAGCATACGTTGCAAGAGCAGGAAAGGCAGCCTACGGAATGCAGCGTAGGAGTATGCTGTATGGGGGAGGGGCGTCTACAGACTGGTGCAGGATTAGGGTGTATATGGGGGAGGGGCCTCAATGGGACCGGGATTAGGAGGTACAGAGGAAATGTATGTCTATGAAGTGTACGAGATTAGGGAGGGTAGAGGAAAGGTGCTCTTAGAGAATGTGTGTCTACAGGGATATATTGGGGATTGGAGTATGTGGAGGGAAGGTGTGTCTATGGAATGGGGCTGGGATTAGATAGCAGTAAGGGGTGTCTACTGAATAGGGCGAGGGATTGGAGGGGGGGGGGTGTACCACAGAAGGAAGGTGTGTCTATGGAATGTGGCGTGGGATAGTAGGAAGGAGGTGTATATGGAATAAGGGGTGGGTCTATGGAATGTGGCGTGGAATAGTGAGAAAGAGGTGTATATGGAATAAGGGGTGGGTCTATGGAATGTGGCGTGGGATAGTAGGAAGGAGGTGTATATGGAATAAGGGGTGGGTCTATGGAATGTGGCGTGGGATAGTGAGAAAGAGGTTTATATGGAATAAGGGGTGTGTCTGGAATGTGGCGTGGAATAGTGAGAAAGAGGTGTATATGGAATAAGGGGTGTGTCCGGAATGTGGCGTGGGATAGTGGGAAGGAGGTGTATATGGAATAAGGGGTGTGTCTGGAATGTCACGTGGGATAGTGGGAAAGAGGTGTATATGGAATAAGGGGTGTGTCTGGAATGTGACGTGGGATAGTGGAAAAGAGGTGTATATGGAATAAGGGGTGTGTCTGGAATGTGGCGTGGGATAGTGGAAAAGAGGTGTATATGGAATAAGGGGTGTGTCTGGAATGTGGCGTGGCATAGTGGGAAAGAGGTGTATATGGAATAAGGGGTGCGTCTGGAATGTGGCTTGGGATAGTGGGAAAGAGGTGTATATGGAATAAGGGGTGTGTCTGGAATGTGGCGTGGGATAGTGGGAAGGAGGTGTATATGGAATTAGGGGTGTGTCTGGAATGTCGCATGGGATAGTGGGAAAGAGGTGTATATGGAATAAGGGGTGTGTCTGGAATGTGGCGTGGGATAGTGGGAAGGAGGTGTATATGGAATTAGGGGTGTGTCAGGAATGTGGCGTCGGATAGTGAGAAAGAGGGGCATATGGAATTAGGGAAAAGAGGTGTCTGGAATGTGGCATGGGATAGTGAGGAGGGGCATATGGAATTAGGGTGTGTCTGGAATGTGGCGTGGGATAGTGAGAACGAGGGGCATATGGAATTAGGGAAGAGGTGTGTCTGGAATGTGGCATGGGATAGTGAGAAGGAGGGGCATATGGAATTAGGGTGTGTCTGGAATGTGGTGTGGGAAGGAGGTGCACATGGAATTAGGGAAGGGGCATGTCTGGAACGTGGTGTGGGATAGTGGGAAAAGGTGTATATGGAATTAGGGGTGTGTCTTGAATGTGGTGTGTGATAGTGGGAAGGAAGGGAAATTAGGGAAGGGGTGTGTCTGGAATGTGGCGTGGGATAGTGGGAAGGAGGGGCATAGGGAATTAGGGAAGGGGTGTGTCTGGAACGTTGGGCAGTGGATGCTGGAAACAGAATGCAAACATGGTTTGGAGACGGCAGATGATACACATGTTCTGTAATGTTCTAAGGATCTGGTGCTGTACATAGGCTGGGGGGAGGGGGGGTTCTGAGGGATCCAGTGCTCACTAATGGCAAATCTATGGCGGAAATGGAGTCATGAAGGGGGAGGGGGGCAGCAGGCAAACATCTGAAGGTGCAATTGCTTAATTCGGAAGGGGGATATATGGCCATACTGGTAATACAGTAATGGATACATGAAGGGGGGGGGGGGGGGGGGTTCTAAAAGCCCTCCAAGGTGCAGCTCAGCAGGGGAAGAATGCTGATCCTGATTTAGAGCGCAGTAGGTGGAGCCTGAGTCAGAGGGAGGAGTCGGAGCTCACGGTGTACCAGATCTGCGCAGCTCCTGTGCGAATGCTGTAATACAAGGAAGATAATCAGAATTAGATGTTGAATTAAATTCAAGGTATCCCTTAACTACATGTTCCTGGAGTATCCAGTCGATTCCCACTCTGCTCACTGCACAACTCTGCCCCTCCCCCCCATACATACATGTATATACAGGTCATCTTTAGGAGATTACCGATCTCACAGAGGAGCAGCCCACACACATCATACAAGGATTGTACAATCTTCCAGAGTTCATGGTTTTGAGGCAGATTGGAATGTGTGTGGTGAACACACGCTGCTCTCTATGGCGGTGCAATTAATCATACAAACAAAACTAGCCCACAGACAGAGATTCAGAAATGATGTGTCAGTAAAGATCTTACTTCTGCAATCCACCATTAGAGGGAACCTAAACTGAGAAGGATCTGGATTTTTCCTTTTAAAATAATACCAGTTGCCTGACTCTCCTGCTGATGCTGTGTATCTAATACTTTTAGCTACAGCCCCTGAACAAGCATGCAGATCATGTGCTCTGACTGACGTCAGACTGGATTAGCTGCATGCTTGTTTCAGGTGTGAGATTCAGCCACTACTGCAGCCAAAGAGATCAACAGGACTGCCAGGCTACTGGTATTGTTTAAAAGGAAACATCCATATGCCTCTCAGTTCAGGTTCCCTTTAACAACCTATCAACTAAAATATGCTTAACTAGTTAACCACTAAGGGTTTTTTCCCCTTTAGGACCAGCACAATTTTCACCTTGTCAGTCAATGAAGAGAAGGAGGAGGCGGCACTAGTTGCTACTGGCAGCCTTAGTGGGGGTCAGTGGCAAAGGCTCAGTGTGCCTCCGGACAATAGCAAATGTGTACAGCAACAAAATAGTAAGGTAGAGTCCGGGCACCAAAAAGCTGCAGAATCCACGTTTATTTCATCCCCACATACCGACAGAAAAAGGTGCACAGGGCTGGTCTAACAGCCGTTTCACAAGCACAAAAACACTTGCTTCCTCAGAGACGGGTCTCTGAGGAAGCAAGTGTTTTTGTGCTTGTGAAACGGCTGTTAGACCAGCCCTGTGCACCTTTTTCTATGTGGGGATGAAATAAACATGGATTCTGCAGCTTTTTGGTGCCCGGACTCTACCTTACTATTTTGTTGCTGTACAATTTTCACCTTTCAGCGCTCCTTCCTTTTATTCGCCAATAACAACGAAATGATCTATATCTTGTTGTTGTTTTTCTCGCCACCAATAAGGCTTTCTTTGGGTTGTACATTTTGCTAAGAATTTTTATTCTAAATGCATTTGAATGGGAATACTGTGGATAAAAGCCACACTTTATTTGCACATTTGTCCCGGGTTATTACAACGCTTAAAATATTTCCCTAGTACAATGTATGGTGACAATATTTTATTTGGAAATTAAGGTGTATATTTTCCTTTTTCCGTCCATCGCTAATTACAAGCCCATTTTGCAAAAACAACAGTAACATACCCTCATGACATCTAAAAAAAAAAAAAAAGTTCAGTCCCTAAGGTAACTATTTATGTAAAAAGCTTTTTTTTTTTTTTTTTTTTTTTTTTTTTTTTAATATACACAAATGTTTTATTTTAGTAACTGTGGGAGAGTGGGGAGGATAAGGGGTTAATGCATGTATGTGTTACTTCAGTTTTTTGTCAACGACTGCAGGCATCTCATTGATGCTGTGATCACGTCACCGGCATTTAAATCGGTGAATGGGAACGGAGTTCCCGTTCACTGATCACCAACGAGTGGCAACAAGAACGCGAGTGGGAGCGTCTGCAATTGTGAGCGGGGGGTGCGCACAGCGGCAGACAAATACAGTGTTCTCCTCAGAACGTTTTTCCAGCCGGGTGGCTTGGAAAAGTAGCCGGGTGGGACGCAATGAGAGAATGCAAAGCTGGCTCTTTTCTGCGCAACTCTGCTTACAGCATAGGAGGAGGTGAGCCGATGACAGCCGGGTGGTCACCAAAACTAGCCAGGTGGAGCACCCGGCTAAAACAACCTGGGGAGAACACTGAAATATCTACGTCACTGGGACTTCAGATGAAGTCTTGCAAGGCGTAGATATACTGCTGTGCAGTAAGTAGGAAAAGCCCTGGGTCAAACTACTGCAGAAAAACCTCACCATTGTGGGATGGGAGGAGGCAACTGGTATTGTTTAGAAAGAAATCAACATGGCAGCCTCCATTTGCCTCTTGGTTTAGGGGTACTAGGCAGATGCCCTGGAGGTTACCAATAGATCTGCATATAGAACACCTTTGTATAGCTTTTAAACAGGTGTATAAATACAGTCCAAATGCTTACAAATCACGTGGAACCCACGCACACTAGAAAATATACCTGCTGTTTGAAACATATGTTGCCATGTGGTTTAGCGCATTGCGCGCTAAAACCGATTGCGCCACTCTCCCGCCAATGTAGCCCACTCGCTCTGCTGTCAGCATGACAGCAGAGCTCCATAAGCCGGTCAGACCCTGTGAGCCAATCACATTGGCTCACAAGAATCACAGGGTCAGTAGCCAATGAAATTGGTTCCTGACCTGCTCGCTGAGCTTAGCCATCATAGTGCCAGCAGAGCGAGTGGACTTAAGAAACAGGAGAGCGGCATGAACGTCGAGAGAGACGGGCCTGTGCAGTGTGACGACGGTGAGCCCCATTTTCAGACCAAAAAGTCTCTGGTCCTTAACCACTTGATGACCCACCCTTTACCCCCCCTTAAGGACCAGCGCTGTTTTGAGTGATCTGTGCTGGGTGGGCTGTGCAGCCCCCAGCACAGATCAGGTTGCAGGCAGAGAGATCAGAGTGCCCCCCTTTTTTCCCCCCTATGGGGATGATGTGCAGGGGGGGGGTCTGATCGCTCCTGCCTGCCTGGGTGTTGCGGGGGGGGGGGGGGGGCACCTCAAAGCCCCCCTCCGCGGCGAAATCCTCCCCCTCCCTCTCCTACCTGGCCCCCCTGGCGATCGAGGCTGCACAGGACGCTATCCGTCCTGTGCAGCCAGTGACGGGACGTCCCCTGTCACATGGCGGCGATCCCCGGCCGCTGATTGGCCGGGGATCGCCGATCTGCCTTACGGCGCTGTACAATGTAAACAAAGCGGATTATTTCCGCTTGTGTTTACATTTAGCCTGCGAGCCGCCATCGGCGGCCCGCAGGCTATTCACGGAGCCCCCCGCCGTGATTTGACAGGAAGCAGCCGCTCGCGCGAGCGGCTGCTTCCTGATTAATCAGCCTGCAGCTGGCGACGCAATACTGCGTCGCTGGTCCTGCAGCTGCCACTTTGCCGACGCACGGTATAAGCGTGCGGTCGGCAAGTGGTTAAAGTGGAATAAAACTCTGACATAACATTCAATATAAATGTGTTTTCCTACTGTTTATTACCCATACAGTTATTATATTTGCTTTTGTGCACAAGTAATCTGTCTGCTTACAAATTACAAGTCCCAAAGTACAGTTTACCTGCTCTGAAAGCTGCCATTGCATTTTATTGCACAGCTGCTGCATTTATATATTAAAATCAATCTAGAGATTACTTCTCAGCTGCACATATTAGAAGCAGAGAGAGCTCTGTTTCAGCACTTTGCTAAGGTTTACACTCCTTTGTCAGATACATTTAGTAAACAAAAGATAATATCAGCTCTTTGGATGAGGCCAGAAGCTGCCCACTGACGCAAGTTGCTTTGCACTAAAGAATAAAGTGCTGATTAACCGTTTGAATGCTGTTCTGCTACAATTATTTTTGTTGTAGTAGGTTTATGGCTGTAAATAATCTTTTAGAACAAAGGAGAAATGCTGAGTATCATACCATCATAAGGGGCCAGAGACTGCTGGTCTGGAAGCTGCTAATGTGCACTGCAGTGCAACACACAGGGTGAGGGTAACCTGCACAGTCACCGTACATTGCAAAACTGACGCCTTCGGAAAACTGTGGCAAAGGGCACAACATGAGCCTGGAATCATTCTGCTGTGTTATTTTTAGGCCTACATGCTCAGGCTGAAATCTTTTGTTCTTAATGGAGTAAAGAAAAAATAATTTAGGATTTTTTTTTATTATTATCTTCATTAATTTCCATAACTGACAATTTGCACACAGAAATCATCATTATTATTATTTTTTTTATAGCAATTAATTTTTGTAGCTTTAAAGCGATGACTTCTTACTTTTGGTTGTACACTATTCTAGGGCCTTGCTCACACTATGGGCATTGCCTTACATGCATGGCATTTGTTACAAACCGCATGCGCACATTTCTAACAACCTAATATCTTACGGCCTGGTATTTGCGTTTACGCTTGCATCATCTAGAAATGCAACGTAGACAGCGCATTAGGATAACCTAATCACGACCAGGATGAGGCAGAGGCTCGGGAGGCACCAGCCTCTGGGCGCTGAGCCCCGAGGGCACACCTGTGCCACCCCGAGTGCCCCCGCTTGTACAGTGATTGCAGAGTCGCAAGCAGACCTCTGTAGAAATGCTGCAGAAGTTACTCACCTATTGGTGTAGGGATCTCCGGCCGTGTTGCAGTGTCTCCTCTCTAGGACTCCCTCTAGTGGCAGCTCTCATTACATGCACCGCTGGAGGGAGTCAGGAAGGACATGCTGCAATATGGCTGACGTAATCCTGGCGCCAAGGTAAGTAACTTCTGCAGCACTTTTACAGCACTCTGTCTGTGACTCTACATGTTGGTGGGCTACATCTGGCTGTGTAACCTGGGGAGGGGACTGCCCTATACTGGGGTACATCTGGCTATATAACCTGGGTGGGGAAGGGGTACCTAATACTGGGGGTACATCTGGCCATCTAACCTAGGGAGGGGGCTGCCCTATACTGGGGGTACATCTGGCTATATAACCTGGGTGGGGAAGGGGTACCTAATACTGGGGGTACATCTGGCCATCTAACCTAGGGAGGGGGCTGCCCTATACTGGGGGTACATCTGGCTATATAACCTGGGTGGGGAAGGGGTACCTAATACTGGGGGTACATCTGGCCATCTAACCTAGGGAGGGGGCTGCCCTATACTGGGGGTACATCTGGCTATATAACCTGGGTGGGGAGGTTACCTAATTCTGGGGCCACATCTGGCTACCTATACTGTGGAGAAGGGCACTTTGGAATCTCCACCTCTAGTGTTGGAGAATATTCTTCTGACCCTGAACACAATCTATTATAATGCAGAGTTGTTCAGGGAGTGCATTTGCAAATGAATGTGAATGAAGCCTATTTTTTTTTTATCACTTCTTCCTCTTCCACTTTTGAAGTGAACCAGACTTCTTGCTTTTCCACCTTAGCCTTGTCACTGGCCGATAAGCTTGTATAAATATCCGATCTTGTGAAATGAAATTTCGTTCTCACAGCGGAGTGCATATTTTATTAATAGCTTAGATTAAGAGAGATCACATTACTAAAGCCATTTCCTGAAATGTTCCCTAATATGAGCATGTCTGACAATCGGCCGTGTTTATCGCCGTTTGCGGAGCGAATGTCAAGGCTTGCCGTTGGCTCCGCCCCCAGGGAGGTGACCCCCCCCCCCGTGTTGCTGAATGGTACGGCCCATGTTGACATAGAATGCCTGTGCTGCAGGACTCGCCGTATGCTTTGCGTTAGTGGCAGGAAGGGGAAGTGTCTGCGGAGCGTGAGAAGCAGGATTTTGGTATTTTAATGGCTCTTTGTTTGTGTTTTGTTCTTCTAAATAAACTTCCTCATTGAAGGCAGATTCATCTCTCCTGTGACAGGGAGGCTTCGGCCACACAGAACATGAGAGGGAATGGAGCTCAGAGGACACACCAGTGACATCTGCACATTCCTAACAGAGAAACTACTTTAATCATTAAAGGACAACCGAGGTGACAAGTGACATGATGAGATAGACATGTGTATGTACAGTGCCAAGCACACTAATAACTAGGCCGTGTTCCTTTTTTTCCCCGATCTCTGCCTGAAAGAGTTAAACATCAGGTATGTAAGTGACAGTTCCTCTACAATCTTTATAGTTCCTGACAATTCTGACATGTCAGCTGGGGAGAAAGTGGAAGTGAATGCAGAAAATACACTCTCTCCGTTTCCACCCTTCCTAATTTTCACATGGCAAATTCTACTGCTAGAAAATACCCCAAACATATTCTTTGGCGTTTTGCAGTTAAAACGATGTCACATACGCCTTATTTCATTACCCAGTGGGCATTGAGCAGACTGTTAACCCTTGGGTGCTCATCTGTTTTTTAGCATGCGTGTGTTCGTGTGTTAAGAGCACCGCCTTTGACATGGGAGACCAGAGTTCGAATCCTGGCTAGGGTCAGTACCTATTCAGTAAGAAGTTCGGGGCAAGACTCCCCAACACTGCAGGGTGGCCTCCTGAGCGCTTTGAGTCCGACAGGAGAAAAGCGCTATACAAATGTTCGGATGTTCGAAGTGCCACAAGCGACACCATTTTGAAAAGCAGACACCCAGTGCTATTTCAGTATGGGTAGATAGAGAACAGAGGCGCCAACAGGATAAGAAACTAACATTTTTAAAATGTGCTTGGTAGGCAGCGGTGGACTTATCTCCTAGAAGCAGACATAAATACCGTCAAATTTCGAAAATACACAAATGTTATACTCCCCAAAAAGTTGCAACGCGTTTCACAGGTATAACCTGCTTCATCAGGGATATAAAACAGTAAGTTACACAGAGGCGCCTGGTTTCATCACTGACAACTTACTGTTTATACCCATCTATTGCCTGATGAAGCAGGTTATACCTAACTACCTAAATACCAGCCACTACCTATAGCAGGTAGTGGCTGGATAGTGTACTGGTTAAGGGTACCGCCTTTGACATGGGAGACCAGGGTTCAAATCCTGGCTAGGGTCAGTACCTATTCAGTAAGGAGTTCAAGGCAAGCGTTTTGCAGTTAAAATGTCACATACACCTTATTTCATTACCCAGTGGGCATTGAGCAGACCGTTAACCCTTGTGTGCTCATCTGTTTTTTAGCATGCGTGTGTGCGTGTGTTAAGAGCACCACCTTTGACATGAGGGACCAGAGTTCGAATCCTGGCTAGGGTCAGTACCCATTTAGTAAGGAGTTCAAGGCAAGACTCCCTAACACTGCAGTGTGGCCTCTTGAGCCCGTCCCAGTGGCTGCAGCTCTTGAGCGCTTTGAGTCCAACAGGAGAAAAGCTCTATACAAATGTTCGGGTTATTATTATACCTGCGAAATGTGTTGCAACTTTTTTGGGAGCATACAATGAATTTGTGTCCACCCCTGGTGGAGGGGCGATATACCCCCTTCTTTTCCGATCTACAGAGAGCGACATCTTAATCCTGAGTGGGGACAGGTCTAATCTCCTCACCTGCCTATATAGTTGTTACCTGGAGGGTAACCCTGGTTTGTGAGTATACTGTATTATTCTCACTTATATTAATTCACTTCCAGTACAAACTACACTATATTCGGCTTTCTGTGTTCCTTTTGTATTTCAGTATGGGTATTTTGTGTCTTTCAGTCTTGTGGGTTTCCTAATATTTTCCCAAATCTTGTTGCTAAATTTTTATTTTCCTGACAGGTAAGTTATAAAACACTGGGAACGGTTTTCTCCAACTTCTCATGATACTCTACATGGTGACAGTTATGAGCAGAGTCAGGGTCCTTACTTTGTCTTACTCAAGACCATGGAAGGAGTCATTACACCATTAACCTCCTTAGCGGTATGCCCGACACTGTCTCGGGCATACCGCTGGCTGGCCCCACGAGTCCCCCAGTATAATTTTAACTTATCCCATGCCTGTAATAGCTTCAGCTAGCACTAGGCTAGCTAGCAGTGGTGGCCGGCATCCCCCCGATTACCCGCTAAATACATTACTCCCCCTGGATCCAGCGATCGCGCAGCCTCCCTGCACATCTCCGGTCCTCTCTATGGGGAGGATCGGGTCTGCGCATGACATCATGACGTCGGTGACGTCATGTGCGAGAAGAGTGGAGCTGTCCGGGAGGCTGTGCGATTGCTGGATCCAGGCTGGGTAATGTATTTAGCGGGCGATCTTAAGGATCATCAGTAATCGGGGGGATGCCGGCCACCTCTACTAGCTAGCCTAGTGCTAGCCAGAGGCAGGACAACGTCCTTCAGCTCCCAAGGCTGAGACACCAAAGTGCGCCCCTCTATCCCTCCCACCCCAGCTGTCACACACTGATTGCTATTAGACTAAGAGGCGCCACAGGGCCCACAACCTCCCCAACACCTTAATCTCTAGTTATCTGGCTTCCAGTCACTGCTATGTATCCCCTTTTCTTATTTCTTTCTGCTTCATACACAATTAGGAATGACAGCTGAATGAATTGTGCGCCCCCTCCTACACTGCGCCCTGAGGCTGGAGCCTCTCCAGCCTCTGCCTCGGCCCGGCCCTGGTGCTAGCTGAAGCTATTACAGCCATGGGATAAGTTAAAATTATACTGGGGGACACTCGGCTGCAAAACCTCCTGAGTGGCATAACGCTCAGGAGGTTAAGGATGAGCAAGTGAGAAATTCAGTTTCACCTGAGGTAGAATTGAACATGAGTGGACGCGGGCTGTGGCAGAGGGCTTTAACTCACATTGGTCGCCACCTCTGTCCTCAGCGCTCCATGCTGCTCTACATCCTCCTGACACTTCCTCCTTAACAGCCAGAAGTAGTCTGAATTTATAGGCCTGTTAGGGCGAGCCTGACCCCATTATAGTCATGGGCGGAGTCAGATTCCTCACATTGTCCTAATCATGGGCAGAGTTTGCGTTCTGACTCTATTCTAATCAGGAGCAGAGCCATAATCCTGGAACTGGCTCTCACATGCTATCCAATAAGAGCCACAGACCTAACACCATGTGATCACAACCATCAGACTTGAGAATTAGTCACACCTCACCTTCAATAATCTCCTCTTTCATCTTCTGCAACTCTTTCCTGATATCATCCAATAATTCCTGCAGAAGAGACAGTTCATTATTCATATCGGCATCATCATCAAGTCACCCACCAGTCACCAAAACATCAGCCACTCCCGACACCCACCAACATCATCCCCTTGTCTCTTGCACCCAACACTCCCCACTATCACCACTCTGCACCATGTCCAGAACCATTAACACCATACGGCCACCTGAGCACCACCCTTACTAGTAACATCATCCCATCCCTTGCACCCAATCGTCACCAGTATACCCAGAACATCCCTTGAGCTCAACACTTACCAGTAGAATCATTCCATCACCTGTCCCATCAATATCCCCACCATACCCCCTGAACTCACCAGTATCACCACCCTATACCTACCACCCACAGGTAACCTCACCACACCCCCTGAACTCACCAGTATCACCACCCTATACCTACCACCCACAGGTAACCTCACCACACCCCCTGAACTCACCAGTAACTATCCCTAGCACCAACATGTAGCCCCATCACACCCTGAGATCACCAGAAACCACCTTGCCCCCTGCATCCACCAGTAACATCGCCATGCCTCCTGAGCTCACCAGGAAAATAACCCCGCCTCCTAAGCTCACCAGTAATATACTGCTACCTGTGTGCAACACTTTCTAGTACCATCATCCTGTCGCCTGCACCTAGCAGTAACATCACACCATCCCCTGCACCCACCAGTAATATCCAGGGATGTGGAGTTCTATACAAAAATCATCCTCCAATTCCTTAGCTTATGAAACCAGCGAGTCAGACTCCAAGTACCCAAAATCACTCCGACTCCTCCACTCCACAGCCCCGGTAACATCACCCTATCCCTATAAACCACTAGTAACATCACCACACCAGAGACAGTGATACCAGCAGTGCAGTGTCCCATAACAACCAATCCAGCGCCACGGTGAAGGTAGACTTTGGTTGCTATGGGTAACCATGTCTCCTTATTGCTCTCAGTACTGTGTAATGAGTTGTAGTTCATCCATGTTACAGGGTACCTGTTTCAGCCTCTCCATGGAATCCGGTGACTCCTCTGAACTGGGAGGTGTCTCAGTACTTCCGACTGTCGACTTCATCCTGAGGAAACAGAGAGATGTGAGGAGAGAACAAACACCCGACAGTCACCTGAACAATACATCGCCACCAAGATGGCTGCTGTTACCTTGGCAACGTGGTGCTTCCTTTCTCCCAGGGCCGCCGAGCGGGTTCTGCAGAGAAGGGAGATGCGTGATGAGTGCTGCCAGATGACATAACGGCACAGTAACCTGCCTCCCCTCCCCCATGATATACTGCCCCGCCCCTTGCTGGTGAGACCTGCCCACATACTGCCCATTCCTGGACCTGAACTCTTGCACAGGACAGAAGGAAAACAGAGAAATGCACCCTGTATGTATTTAGAGAGTTTAGCCAGTCTAATTCCCCCCTCACCTCTGCCTAATCACCAGTGTAATTTGATCTCTCCGCTGTGTCAGCTGGCTGCCTCGGCAGAGCAGCTAACTTGTAAACACGGAGGTTAACAATATGTCTGCTTCCATGAAAGCAGGAAGTAGACACTGTAGATTTATTGCAGGATTTGAATCAGCTGTAACAAAGAAATGTTTTTCTATAAAGGTCATTATGCTGTTGCTTATCTTTTAGAGCAGAGAGGAAGTTCTGAGTTTAGGTCCGCTTTAACCCCCAACTATGCGTCTCAAACTCCTACCCATTTACTTACAGAGAAGCCAGTCCCAACCGCAAGCCTGATTTCACTTTCAAGCTGGTGTGTGGTAGCCGATTATAAAGAATAAAGAGGAACTGAAGTGAAACTAATGTAATGATTAAAATTATATATATATAAAGAAATGAAAAGTCTCAGAACAGTATCATTTCAATGGTAGGTTTATTTTAACAGTGGCAGGTAGCACATCAAAAGGAAAATCGAAAAAATAACCTTAAATAAAAGATAGCAACTGATTTGCATTTCATTGAGTGAAATAAGTTTTTGAACCCCTACCAACCATTAAGAGTTCTGGCTCCCACAGAGTGGTTAGACACTTCTACTCAATTAGTCACCCTCATTAAGGACACCTGTCTTAACTAGTCACCTGTATAAAAGACACCTGACCACAGAATCAATCAGTCAATCAATCAAGCAGACTCCAAACTCTCCAACATGGGAAAGACCAAAGAGCTGTCCAAGGATGTCAGAGACAAAATTGTAGACCTGCACAAGGCTGGAATGGGCTACAAAACCATTAGCAAGAAGCTGGGAGAGAAGGTGACAACTGTTGGTGCGATTGTTCGAAAATGGAAGGAGCACAAAATGACCATCAATCGACCTCGCTCTGGGGCTCCACGCAAGATCTCACCTCGTGGGGTGTCAATGGTTCTGAGAAAGGTGAAAAAGCATCCTAGAACTACACGGGAGGAGTTAGTGAATGACCTCAAATTAGCAGGGACCACAGTCACCAAGAAAACCATTGGAAACACATTACACCGCAATGGATTAAAATCCTGCAGGGCTCGCAAGGTCCCCCTGCTCAAGAAGGCACATGTGCAGGCCCGTCTGAAGTTTGCCAATAAACACCTGAATGATTCTGTGAGTGACTGGGAGAAGGTGCTGTGGTCTGATGAGACCAAAATAGAGCTCTTTGGCATTAACTCAACTCGCTGTGTTTGGAGGAAGAAAAATGCTGCCTATGACCCCCAAAACACCGTCCCCACCGTCAAGCATGGGGGTGGAAACATTTTGCTTTGGGGGTGTTTTTCTGCTAAGGGCATAGGACAACTTAATCGCATTAACGGGAAAATGGACGGAGCCATGTATCGTGAAATCCTGAACGACAACCTCCTTCCCTCTGCCAGGAAACTGAAAATGGGTCGTGGATGGGTGTTCCAGCACGACAATGACCCAAAACATACAGCAAAGGCAACAAAGGAGTGGCTCAAGAAGAAGCACATTAAGGTCATGGAGTGGCCTAGTCAGTCTCCGGACCTTAATCCAATAGAAAACCTATGGAGGAAGCTCAAGCTCAGAGTTGCACAGAGACCACAACGAAATGAAGACACGGCACTCAGGAGCTGTGTGCAGCCACAAGCTGTATTGAAGCAGACAGTACACTACATGTTTCTGCCGTGTCTTCATTTCGTTGTGGTCTAATTGTTTGCAGGGGTGGTGTACCTGCATGACACTGAGCACCGACTGGCCGACTTATGGTTGGTTTATACCCAAGGTGAGGAGTTTTGTTTTGCATGAGTTGCACAGAGACAGCCTCGAAACCTTAGGGATTTAGAGATGATCTGCAAAGAGGAGTGGACCAACATACCTCCTAAAATGTGTGCAAACTTGGTAATAAATTACAAGAAACGTTTGACCTCTGTGCTTGCAAACAAGGGTTTTTCCACTAAGTATTAAGTAAGTATTAAGTCTTTTATTGGTAGAGGGTTCAAAAACTTATTTCACTCAATGAAATGCAAATCAGTTGCTATCTTTTATTTAAGGTTGTTTTTTCGATTTTCCTTTTGATGTGCTATCTGCCACTGTTAAAATAAACCTACCATTGAAATGATACTGTCCTGAGACTTTTCATTTCTTTGTCATTGGACAAACTTACAAAATCAGTGAGAGGTCAAATAATTATTTCCTCCACTGTATAATATATAATGTGGAAAATTCCACATAGCTAAACAGCCTAGGCTAAACATTACTGGGAAGGCGGGGCTATATACCAATATATAGGAAGTGTATATGATGCTGCATCCAAGAAAATGACCATAAAAGTGTGTGTCCTATTTTACTGCATTCTACATGTCACTACAGGACCTCTAGAGTGGGAAAATTCATCTCTCAGGGCTTGTTCACACTAGGGGCGTTTTCGCTTTTTTTTTTTTTTTTTTTTTTTTAAGCGGCAGCGATTTTGAAAATCTCCCTAAAAGCGCTTGTGCAATGATTCCCTATGAGAGAGTTCACATCTGAGTGGTTCGATTCCAATCCGCTCAGCAAAGCGCTGCCTGTACCATTTTGGGGGCGATTTGCCTATAATGGAAGGTATAGGGAAATCGCAAAATGCTTGAAAAGGCGCTTTTCCCAGCGCTTTTAAGAATAAATACATTATATTTATTATTTTCCAGGTCAAAGAGTACACTTCCGGACTTGCGTCAGGAAGTGGAAAAACTAATTGCTCTGCAAAACAGCTTTGAAAAGCGATGTACAAAATCGCAACATGCAAGCAAGCGGCGGGAGGGGGAAAAAAAATTGTGCAAAAAAATTAAAATCGATATCATCAATTTCGATTTTAGATGTGAGCAAATCCTCAGTAATATGGAATAAGAGGGCAGCTTATATGGTAGATTAGGAAACTTTGAGGGTGCGTTTCCACTAACGCGAATTCGCATGCGTTCCCCGCATGCAAATTCGCATAACCAATAAAAGTGAATGAGCCTGTGTCCACTTGTCAGGAAAACGGAGCGTTTTCTTGTGCAGGAAAAATCTGCTCAGCAGAGCCATCCGAATTCGGACACCGCACACACACATGCGATTCGCATACAATGTATTTAATAGGGAATTCGCATGGTGTTTTTTCATGCGAATTTTCATGCGAATTCGCATATATTTCGCATGGAATCAATGAAAAAGCACACAGGCACTGACATGGTTAAATTCGCACACATCGTCATCCATGCGAAATCGTATGCGAATTCGCGGTAAAATTTGCATACAACCGCATGCGATTTCGCTCCTGCATGCGAATTCGTCCGCGGAGAATCCGCGGCGATTTCCCACCGCACTAGTGGAAACGCACCCTCACGGCCTCTCCAAGGTAACACCCCTCTCTGTCCTAAAAGGTCAGTGGGCCGGAATTATACGGAAAGACTTTCCTGGTTTGGCTGCCTGCTTTACTTATGCCTGTATATATATGAGAAACAGATCGGTTACCATAGTGATTTTCAGCCGCTATTTCAAGAAGTTTCTGTTCTGCAGTGAAAAGTCATATTTTAAAGCAGGATTGTCAGCCACAAAATACCCACTCACTGCTCTGTGTTTATTATTATGCAGGCTACATGCAGTCTGCATCGCAAGGATTCCAATATAACCAATCATAAGGTGGCAGCCCGCAGACTTACCCTGCATTGCAAGCATTCCTATCTATTCAGAAAGGTTTCTGCTGTAATATATCTTATCTCTTATCTCAGCCTGGCCATTGCCAACAAGAAGGAAGCTTGTCCTAACCCCTCCCACATTACTGCTCCTTCCTGATTGGCTGATGGCAGTTAAAGAGGAACTCCAGTGAAAATAATGTAATTTTAAAAAGTGCTTAATTTTTACAATAATTGTGTATAAATGATTTAGTCAGTGTTTGCCCGTTGTAAAATCTTTCCTCTCCCTGATTTACATTCGGCCATTTATCACATGGGGACATTTTTACTGCTGGCAGGTGATGTCAGTGGAAGGAGATGCTGCTTGCTTTTTTTTGGCAGCTGTAAACAGCTATTTCCCACAATGCAGTGAGGTTCACAGACCGGAAACTGTCAGGACCATGGTCCATGGAGGGGTTTCACCACAATATCAGCCATACAGAGCCCCCTGATGATCGGTTTGTGAAAAGGAAAAGATTTCTCATGGGAAAGGGGGTATCAGCTACTGACTGGGATGAAGTTTAATTCTTGGTTACAGTTTATCTTTAAATGTGACATGTGGCTGAGAAGGGAAATACTCCTCACCCCTCTGCAGAAGCTGCTGAAATCTGATCTATGCTGAGCTAACGTGTTTACAAAGCAAGCTAGATATGACAGTGATTCTTGTGCCTAGATATTTTAGCTGCGACTGGCCGGTATCCCACTGCTGAAGGCAGAAGCTGGGAGATGGAGTGAGAGGGGTCCAAAGCAATCTTAGCTGCTCTCTTTATGCACCTGTTAGGGTCCTTTTTCACTTACTCAGTTGCTCTCAGTTACAACTAAAAGACAACTGATTTTTAAAGTTATCTCAAGGTCTTCCCATTATACACGTTTTAACTGAAAGCTTTTTCACAATACACTCATATGGAAAAACGCAGACTAACACATACATTAAGTGTAAAAGGGCCCTTAGCGTAAACATCCTTCAGGGAAGGTGAGCTACAGCCAATTATCCTTTCCACTGTTCAGATGATGCGCTGCAGTCTCCCCTTCTCCCGGAGCAGGAGCTGAATTAGACTGTCAGATGACGTCATGATGACATCATATGCAAATCTCAGGGATACACTTGTTACAATACACTTCACTTTATCTCAATATGTCAAATGATTCATGTGCATCCGCTGAGACAGAGAAGATGGAACATTCAGGTAATCCATAAATGTCACACTGTTCCAGTAAACAGAGGGAAAAAACGAAAACAAAACAAACTTTTGACAAATGATAAATTCGGGTTCATCCCTCAATGTTTCTTCAGGTTCTTAAACGGGAGAACATAGACACAGAAAGCTAGGCTGTGAATAGTAATTTAGTTACCCGCCAGTACCTCAGGAGGAATACTGGCTGCTGGAAAAGGCATCTGCAGGGACAGCCATATTATCTCAGGAAAAAATACAACACATATAAAAGTAGATATCTACTGGTTGTACTTACATAACATATGCATCATACTGTCCACTTTTTGATCTCAGTGAATTATATATAGGAAATAAAGAGAATTCGGTGCCTGGCATTTGCCATCTTAAAGCGGAATATAACCCTGCATTTCAACTTTGCTCTAAAACATTATTTACAGTATATTATATGCAACCAGCATTTTTTTTTTTTACTAGACCAGCATTGGAAGGGTTACACAGAGCTTTAAAGTTCCTTTAGATTTCTGCAGACGCATCCGAAGCTGAAATAGATACATTTTGTTTACATAATGTATCTAAGTGTTGAATGTGACTCATCTCTCTCACTGAAGCTGGCCACTAACGGTCCAATTTCTAGCGAAAAATCGTTCGAGCGATCAGAAATTCTGATCGGACGAAAAATCGTTCACTACACCATCAACTAAACCAATCATTGCTTCCTATCTATCACGACCACCAAGAAAATCAAAATTTTCGTTCGACATAAATTCATTCGAGCGACATTTTTTTCACTCGTTCATAATCGATTGTGTCCACCAATGGAGATTATTTACAACCAATCTGATCAGAATTTCTGATCGCTCGAACGATTTTTCGCTAGAAATTGGACCGTTAGTGGCCAGTTTTAGAAGGAGCTTGGACGACAGCCAAAGAGTGTGTGTTTATCAATAGATACATGTAACTAAATAGAATGTATCTATCTGAACTTCTGCATATCTCTCCAGGACCTTTAAACCTCTGTGTTTAACCCTTCCAATGCTGGTCTAGTAAAAAAAAAAAATGCTTTTTGCATATAATATGCTGTAAATAATATTTTAGAGCAAAGTTGAAATGCAGGGTTATATTCCGCTTTAATTCCCTCTGACTGAAGCCAATCCTGGTGTCATTTCCTCCCTTCTTTTTTTTTTTCTCCTTGAAACTGCCCTGTCATAGCTAGCTCGCTTTGAAAACAAATGTGAGCACAGGTATGGATCATATCTCAGCAGCTCACTGAATTGTCCCCAGACAATCAATGAAAAGCAGGTATAAGGGAGGGGTGATGACAAGCTTCCTTTTCATTGGCAATGGCAAAAATAGAGCCAGGCTGACTGAGATAAGATTTATTACAGCAGAAATATTTCTGAATAGATTAGAATGCTTGCATTGCAGGGTGAGGTTCCAGGCTGCATACCGTGTTTCCCCTAAAGTAAGACATCCCCTGAGAATAAGCCCTGGCAGGAATTCCTAGCATACTTGAAATATAAGACATCCCCCGAATGTAAGCCCTAGCAGCAGCCCACATGACACCAGCAAGTCATGCTCAATACAAAGCCTGGATACAGGAGAGCAGCAATATAATGTGAATTCTACAGTCCTGTATATGTGTCAGGCAATTTGTGTTTTTGTTGGAGCCAGCCCTCCTGATCTGTCGTGAAAAGCATCAGCAGCACTTCACCTTTTCCCAGGACACACAGCTTATCCTATCATAGTTCTGAGGAGCCTGACAGAGTTCTCTGCCTGCAAGAAATAGACTCTTACCCACATAATCAGCAGAATCAATTTCTTGTAAGTGAGAGCCAATATCTGCAAACCACAAGCTCTGTGCATGCTGCTTGTGTTTCAGCATGGCATGCAGTATATACATTTTGTATAGGAAAACTGCCAGTGTTTCCCCAAAAATAAGACATCCTCTGAAAATAAGCCCTAGCACATCTTTTGGAGCAAAATTAGTATAAGACAGTGTCCTCGATTTATAAAAGCAGTGCAATAAAAAAAAAAAATCTGCGAGGCTTCGGCTCCCTGCACAGATGACTCACACAGACTTCGGCTCCCTGCACAGATGACTCACACAGACTTCGGCTCCCTGCACAGATGACTCACACAGACTTCGGCTCCCTGCACAGACTCACACAGACTTCGGCTCCCTGCACAGACGACTCACAGAGACTTAGGCTCCCTGCACAGATGACTCACACAGACTTCGGCTCCCTGCACAGATGACTCACACAGACTTCGGCTCCCTGCACAGATGACTCACACAGACTTCGGCTCCCTGCACAGACGACTCACACAGACTTCGGCTCCCTGCACAGACGACTCAGACTTCGGCTCCCTGAACAGACGACTCACAGAGACTTCAGCTCCCTGCACAGACGACTCACAGAGACTTCGGCTCCCTGCACAGACAACTCCCAGAGACTTCGGGTTCCCTGCACAGATGACTCACACAGACTTCGGTTCCCTGCACAGATGACTCACACAGACTTCGGTTCCCTGCACAGATGACTCACACAGACTTCGGCTCCCTGCACAGATGACTCACACAGACTTCGGCTCCCTGCACAGATGACTCACACAGACTTCGGCTCCCTGCACAGAGTTTCGTCTCCCTGCACTTTGCAATGTTAAGATCTCACCAGAGGTGTCAGTAGCTTGTTAAGACCTCACCAGAGGTGTCGGTAATTATCATCTGGCTTACCGCTTGTTGAAGGCTTTATGAATTGACATTTGCTGACAATTTACTGACATGTGTTGGAGGTAACTACAGCCAAGTCGGTAATTTATCTCCCTGCTCGGTAATTGTAGCTTTTCATGTGGTAACAGCCTTTATGAATTGACACTTTGCTAAGTGCTCGGGAAAACTCGAGAAAAGTCATCTGTTTTCAGCATAACCGCATGCAGTGTAAAGCATTCCATTCCACACATGCCAGTGTCTTATTTTTGGGGGAAACACAGTAATAGACACAGTGCAGGGGGTAAATGGCATTTGATTTTGTGGCTGACAATCTCTCTTTAAGGTGGTCACTAACCATACAATTTGCAGAATGTTTACAAACGAACGGATATGAGCGTTTGGGACCACTAATGGAAAAAAAATCTCCTAACCAAATCGATCAGATTGACAGGATCAATCCGAAAATCGGATCGATTTCATTCATCTGATTGGTTAGGAGATTTTTGTCCATTAGTGGTCCCAAACGATCGTTCAGCAAATTGTATCATTAGCAGCCACCTATAGAGACAGCTAATGAGATTCAGATACACCATGTAAGTCAGATTCTATGTCCAAAACGAGAAAAAGATCGGACTGAGCAAAAAATAAATAAATACATCCATTTTCCATTGATATCTATTTGGCAAAAAAGTCAGAAATCTGATCTGGATTTAAATACAAAACAATCACGTATGCTAGCTTAATTCTATATCAGATCAATCTCAGACATGAATATCAATCTTTTTCTCGATTGGAAATAAAACTGAAGTAAAATTGCATGATGTGTACCAGCCTTTAGGCTGCTTTCACAGTAAGACGTTACACACAACATCCTGGTGGGAAAGAGGCCTAAAGTGTAACTGTCGGGCATAAAATAAAAAATCAATTATTTATTTTGATCTGGTAAACAAGTAATAAGGATGCTAATCAGGCAATCCAAAAGTTAAAATCACTATTACTTTTCTTGTTGATAAATGATCATTCCCCAGTTTCCCTGACTTATGTGGTACACAGAAAATTTGGTACACAAAAGAGAAGTTGCAGTGCATGCTGGGTTGTCCTTTTATGCTTCTCTACTTCCCCTCAGACTTAACTAATGCTGCCTGATTGGCTGAAGCCTCTTTCCCTCCTGTTTTCCCCTCCCACACATCTGTTCCTCGCGCATTGGCCAAAATTTCTCAGGCTGAAACATGCACTTTCTATAGTGAAGAGCGGGCAAATCAGGCAGAGGAAACTAAGGGCGGATATTGCATCACGACTGGCTTCAAAATAGCCACAGTAAATATGGAAACTGTCTAGAATAGGATTCTCTACTTTTCCTTAATAAAATTCACAGGAATCATTATGTGGATAGCACAATACATCTGTTATGTAAGTAGAACAAGTATTTATCTACTTATATATTTGTTTTTTTCACCTTAGATAGTATGGCTGACAGCTCCTCTTTAACCACTTGAGGACCACAGACTTACACCTCCCTAGTGACCAGGCTATTTTTTTTACAATTCAGTGCTCTGAAGCTTTAACAGCTCGCTGCAGAGCCATATAACTTAGCAAACAATTGAATCCCCCACCCCTTTTCTGCCCACCAACAGAGCTTTATGTTGGTGGGCTCTGATCGCTGTTGCAGGGCTTTGTTTTTTTTTATTAACTTATTTCTTATATTATTTTAAATAAAAATGACTTTTCCCCCCTTTCTCCCCTCCCTGCCTCCGCCAGCCAATCAGGGCAATCCTCTCTTATAGGCACCAGCCTATGAGAGGGGAACGCGATTAGAGCCTCCCAAGGGGACAGCCGAGTGACACGAACATTAGCAAAGAAAACAGTCTCACATTTTGCATCATTCTTTAATATTTGCAGTTTACAGAATTCATTACAGAATTACACTCTGCATTTTAAACAATGAAACAGAGCACAACTAATGACCCTTTGAACTTCACTGCAGTAAAATCTTATCTGAAGTTGTCTTTCACGATTTGATATATTAGTGCTTCCGAAAATAGCGCTGCTCTCTGACTACATTAGCCGAAGAGCTCAGAGAAGCTCTTTTGCATAGATAACAACTGAAGTTTCTTAACTCTTCCTGTACTGGAAACAATACGAGACTATTTTCTTTGCTACTAATGTTCTATTTATTAGCTGTACTACACATATAATTCATCATCTCATACGTTTATTTTCACTTCAGATTATCTTTAATAAGTCATATTTTCATCTCATTGTCAATCTATTGTCTGCATAGACTAGTGACGCTCTCCTCCTGGGCCTGGCGGCATCGTTTAATTATTGAAGCGTTTATGTCGTGACTGCGTCCAACTAGACCAGACACCTGTAGCCTTCCCTGCAGCTCTCCTGTGATCATAAAACAGCCATTTCCAGAGTTCATGATCAGTTAACTCAATGGCTTTTCACATCCTTAGGAAGTAGAACAGTAGTAAAAAAAAAATAAAAAAAAAAAACAAAAAAGTAAATGGGACAATGGTCTAAGGCAAAGCTTGGGGTTTCATGGGAGCAGCATCTCCTGACATCAAATAGGAACTTGGTACCCCTGTACCACCAGGCAGAGCATCATCAGATGGATATAATCACCCCTTCACCAGGGCATTTAGGACAGTTAAGGGCATACGTATGAAATCACCGCCGGGAGACTTGGGCGCAGAATACAGCCGGTATATGGCTTATCCTGCTGCTGCACAAGTCCCGGCGGCGTTCATTACTGTTCCCCCTCCAGGTCCTCGTGGATAGTAGGGAATGATATAATTCGGCTTCCCGCTATTGCTGGAGGTCGAATTATTGTGTTTTAACCTCCCTGGCGGTTTATTAAAATCCGCCAGGGGGCAGCAAATACGTTTTTTTTTTCTTTTTCATGTAGCGAGACAATGTCTCGCTACATGATAGCCGCTGCCGAGCGGCATCCCCCCAGCCCCTCCGATCGCCGAAGGCGATCGGAGATCAAGGGATCCCGTTCAAAGAACGGGATCTCTTGGAGGGCTTCCCCCGTCGCCATGGCGACGGGGCGGGATGACGTCACCGACGTCGTGACGTCAAAGGGGAATCCGATCCACCCCACGGCGCTGCCTGGCGCTGATTGGCCAGGCAGCGCACGGGGTCTGCGGGGGGGGGGGGGGGGGGGCGGCTGCGGCGACGCGTATAGCGGCGGATCGGCGGGTAGCGGCGGCGATCGGAGGTTACACACAGCTAGCAAAGTGCTAGCTGCGTGTAACAAAAAACAAATTATGCAAATCGGCCCAGCGGGGCCTGAGCGGTGCCTCCCGGCGGCATAGCCCGAACTCAGGTCGGGCTTACCGCCAGGGAGGTTAAAAGTAACTTCAGCTCCATCTTGTGACAGCACCGAAGTTACTCCCTGTGCGCCGCTATAGCTGTAATTCCTATTACAGCCTAGGGTGGCGCCGGCTGCGCCCAAATCTCCTGCGCTGAATACAATGTGCTTGCAGTAGAAGTAGACATCCATCCATCAACTTGGTGGCCGATCGGATAAAAATCGGTGCCATGAAGAGCATGCCCGATGGACAATGCGACCAATTTCGGGCTGAAATTGGTTGCATGTATTGATCGGATGTCCTGCAAGATGTCAGGCCTTTGCAGTCGATGGGGTGCACGGCGGTAAGCGTGACCGATATCGGGACAAGTGATGAAACACGGCCCATGGGGGGCGGCAAGGCGGCGTCACAAGGCTGATTCCCGAGAGATTTTATGCTGAAATTGATCAGGAATCGGTCTGCTGTGTATGGGCAGCGGACAGATCTCTCTCTTATCAGATTACATCAGAGAGAGAGCTGTCTCTTGGTGGATCTGCCCGTACATTGTCTGATATATGGCTACCTTTAGGAGAGCTTCTAGATCTGAACTTAAAGGATGACTGTAATGGACCATCTCCCAGCATGCATTGCGGTGGGCATGACTGCCAACATCAGGAAAATGCGATATACTGTGGGGAGGAGATTGCGACCACCATATGGACAAGAGGCCACATGAGCAGCCCCCAGCAGGTAAGTAATGCCTCTCAAATTTAACTTTTGGATTGCCTGGTTAGCATCCTTATTACTTGTTTACCAGATAAAAATAAAGAATTGATTTTTGATTTTATGCCCGACAGTTACACTTTAAGGGAATTTGCCTTAATCACGAGCAAAGTTTGTGTCTTCCCAATGTGGGGTGTCATGTGTGGCTCTGTCTTCAGGACAAAGAGAACCACATCCCAACACTTAAAGCACACCTGAAGTGAAAGGGATATGGAGGCTGCCATATGCATTTTTTTAACCTCCCTGGCAGTATGATTATTTCCAGTTTTTAGGGTCTTTTCAGCACGTTTCAGACCCTAAAATCGGGGGAAAAATCATGCCGCCAAAATGCCTGCAGCAGCCCCTGCTGTCACTCACCTCCCTGAGCTCCTGTGCTGTATCTTCCCTCCATCCCTCCGGGTGGCGCTGTAACCCTGTAGTGAGATCACCGACATCGATCTCACCAGAGCAATTCAGAGCCTCGGAGGACAGGAAGGAGAACGGCTACCGACGTCTGTATCCCCCGGGAGGGGAGTAAAAACGCCTGCTGCGCACTATAATCTGCACTGAGTTCCTGGCCGCTAGCCAGGGAATTTAAACAATACCAGTTGCCTGGCCGCCCTGCTGATCTCTCTGGCTGCAGTAGTGTCTGAATCCCCCACCTGAAACAAGCATACAGCTAATCCAGTCAGATTACAGTCAGAGCATTTGATCAGTTGACTGAAGCATGCTTGTTCAGGGTCTATGGCTAAAAGTATTAAGGACTATTTCCAATAGCCGAGAATCTCTGCCATTTTTTGCAATTTCGGATGCAGAATCATTGTCTATTGAAATCAACAGGCTGCATCCGAATCGTATGGCCAAAAAAACATGCATGGCAAGGCTATAGGTTGCAGCTTCACAACAGTACGGGTGCTACGTCTGATTCGGAAACGGACGCGACACCCAGTGGAAAGAGGCCCTTCGAGACAGAGGATTAGCAGGACAGCCAGGCAATGAGCATTGTTTAAAGTGGAATACATCCGGAAGCCTCCATACACCTCTCACTTCGGGTGTCCTTTAAATTTACATTGTAAAAAAAAAAAAGCAATTTTATTCATTATGCTGTTTTCACTACAGTTCCTTCTTTAAAGATTATTTAGTCAGTGTTTGGCCATTGTAAAATCTTTCTTCTCCCTGATTTACATTCTGAAATGTATCCCTGGTGGCAACCTCTTTAGTCCTGCCAGGTGATCTGTACGGAATGTTCCTTACTGAGAGTTCTATGCACAGAGGGAGATATTGCTTGCTTGGCAGCTGGAAAAAGCTGTTATTTCCCACAATGCAACGAGGTTCACAGATAGGAAACTGTCAGGACCAAAGTCACGACTGTGAGAGGGGTGTCACCACAATATCAGTTATACAGACCCCTTTATGATCTACTTGACAAAATGTAAAGATTTCTCGTGGGAAAGGAGGTATCAGCTACTGATTGGGCGGAAGTTCAAACCTTTGTTTAAATGTCCTCTTTAATCCTACCGTTTGCACTAATAGATGAATTTCACCAGGTTAAAAGTCTGTAAACTGATTGTAGTAATAAAGAACAACATGTGAAAGTGACTAGGCTACTCAACACATTTTGTACCTTATTCCCAAACATTTAGCTACGCCGCAGCGGGGGCGAGGCATTCCGCTGCTCTGTAGGTGGGATGATGTCATCCAGACGTATAATGGACTTTGTACGCTTGATAAGAGGTCCAGAATAGTCACTGAAGTTGATAGCTGTATTGTTTTTGTAAGGGGAAGTCCCAGGCCTGATAAGTACAAGATCAGCTCATCAGGTGGAAACGGATTTCTTTTATGAGAGTTCCCCCTGCCAGAGTCGCTTATTTCTGACCATGTCCTGATCTGTATAACGAAGACAATGAGGTAAAAAGGGCACCCAGGTTTAGATAACCTCACCTCCTTCTGAAGATCACATGAGTGTAGCCCAGTGATAGGCAAACTTGGCTCGCCAGCTGTTAAGGGACTACAAGTCCCACAATGCATTGCAGGAGTCTGACAGCCACAGTCATGATTCATAAAGGCAAATGCATTGTGGGACTTGTAGTTCCTTAACAGCTGGAGAGCACAGTTTGCAGATCACTGGTGTAGCCAAAAATACTGTATTTCTATTACAGCATTATCAGAAACGACAAGTTTTGCGAGCCACACCGACTTCCTCGGGGTATAGAAAAGAACCTGAACAGTTTAGTGCCTGTGATTAAGCTGTACTGCTTATCATAACACTTTGATAGTAATGAAACCCAAGCGATCGCTCGGGAGGCGGTAAGCCAACACCCACCCTGCCTGCCAAACTGGTTATAACTGTTTAATATTTCACCGAGTGTTTCCTTTCGCTGCTTTATCTTGAACAGGGAAAGTGTTGAAGAACACGGAAGACTTCTTTTATTCGGGTCTCACTACAAAACTCTGTCACATCCCCTTGGAGAGCAACAAGTGGGGGGGGGGGGGGGGTGGAGGGTACTCCATATATAAAATATAACAAGTTCCTGTTCTCTGTCCTCAATCGTACAAGGATGTGGTTGTACGTTTTCCTTGTTTATGCAGGTCGAGTTGCCCAGTGATGGCTCGTTACAGGGTTATTTAAAGGACAACTGAAGTGAGAGGTATATGGAGGCTGCCATATTTTATTTCCTTTTAGTCTATACCAGTTGCCCAGCAGTTCTGCTGACCCTCTCCCTTAAAGAAATCCCGATGTGGGTTCTAAGAATCCTAATTGCACACAGAGGCTGGGTCTGCATATAATGCCCAGCTCTGTTACTATATTGTTCTTCCCCAGACACCCCTATGCTCTGCTGTCCCCCATAAATCAAACGCCGTGCTAGCGACACGCAGAATGTCAATAGCAGGCTGTTTACCTTTGCACTGCCACTCTCGCCGCTTCCCCGCCTCCTCTATATCGCCGCTCCCCGTCTGCGTCCCTTCCCTCCAATCAGCGGGGAGGGAACTGACGCAGGCGGGGAGCGGCGACATAGAGGAGGCGGGGAAGCGGCGAGACTGACACATCCAGAGGTAAACAGCCTGCTAGCGATGTTGCTAGCACGGCGTTTGATTTATGGGGGACAGCAGAGGGCAGGAGGGGCCTAGGGGGGGGGGGGGGGAACAGTATAGCAACAGAGGCTGGGCATTATATGCAGACCCAGCCTCTGTGTGCTAATAGGATTATTACAAGCCACCTCAAGTTCTCTTTAATAATTCTAGCCATACACCCTGAACAAGCATGCAGCAGATCAGGCGTTTGACATTATTGTCAGATCTAACAAAATTAGCTGCATGCTTGTTTCTGGTGTGATTAACACACTACTGCAGTAAAACAGATCGGCAGGGCTGCCAGGCGAGTACATTTGAAATCGGCGCCAGTATATGGCTGATCCTGCTGCTGCACAAGTCACGGGCCGTGTTAATTACTATTCCCCCTCCAGGCCGCCATGGATAGTGAAATAATTCGGCTTCCATTGATTGCTGGAGGCCGAATCATTGTGATTTTTAAGCAACCTCGGCTCCGTCTTCTGACTGCACCGACGTTACTCACTGAGCGCTGCTATAGACCGATTCCCATTATAGTCTATGGCGGCGCTGGCTGCGCCCAAATCTAGCAGCGCCGATAAGCACTGCTCCGCTGCCAGGCAACTGGTATTGTTTAACAGGAAATAAATATGACAGCCTCAATATTCCACTCACTTCAGTTTTCCTTTAAGCGTGGGGGGAAAAAAAATCACTTTAACTTAGGGCTTCTTGCGGCCCCCTGGAGTCATCCTGTGCCTGTGCCGTCCTTTAAGACCCTTCAGTGGGCAGCAGTCACCCTCTAACACAGGCATGGGCAAACTTGGCCCTCCAGCTGTTAAGGAACTACAAGTCCCACAATGCATTTGCCTTTATGAGTCATGACTGTGGCTGTAAGACTCCTGCAATGCATTGTGGGACTTGTAGTTCGTTAACAGCTGGAGGGCCAAGTTTAAGGGGACGCAGTGAGGAGGCACGTGGCCGGCCAGCTTTGAGGGGGTCGCCACTGTTGGCTGTAGGGTCTTGGAAGGATGGCGCGTGCTGTGACGCCGAACACTGGAGGAGGCTCGTCGGTCTTCACGATATCAACGTCTTTAACACTGTGCAACCGATCGAACACTCGCAACCGAGATTTTGTCAGTATTCCCAATCAATCCTTTTGACAGATCTCGACCCAAAATTGTGAGGCAGGGCTTGTGCGTGCCGCGTAGCGCCCGAGTTTGGCGCAGCTATAACAGCAATGCTATAGTCCGCACTAGAGGCCTGCGCGGGTCCAATTATTCAAACCCGCACCCGACCCACACCCGCAGCTCGCTTTCTGGTAAATCTGTTACATAATCAAAACGGGTACCCCAACCTGACCCGCATTTTGGGTAACCCACAGGTACCCAACCTGATGCCCTGCGCGGGTCTAATTTTCAGACCTGCACCCCCATTACCTGACCCACAACCTGCGTTCTTGTGAATCTGGTACCTGCACCCGCAGACCTGCTACCCGCACCCCAATTAAAGTAAAAAACGGGTACCCGAACCCGACTTGCATTTTGGGTAACTCGCAGGTACCCGACCTGATGCAGGCCTCTAGTCCGCGCCTCTGCTTACAGGTAATGCGGGGATCCAGAGATCACCCTTTCCCAGAGAGCTGCTATGACTCGGATGGTGAATAGAAATTAGCTCCGCCCATAATTATGCGGCAGCAGGGTGCGCCATCATTCAGTTCTCCTTGCGCCAAAATGAAAGGCAGCCGCAACAAATGTACGCCGAAATTGATCAAGTGGTCATGTTGCAGCTCCAGTTCTGTTCAGATTCGATAAAATGATCGAACCGCAATATCAAGTAGTGTATGGGCACTTTTACGATTTGCCTAGTTGTCCATCTGTTTAGACCCGAGGGAAGTATGTAAATATTGGTTGCTTTACTTTGCTAAAGTTTGTGTTTACAACGACTAAAATGCCTCTTTGGAAACCCAGGGAGGCCACATAACGACTTCCGAGTAATCTCTCAGCGAGATCGCACCGTCTGACACACAGACAGCCACAAAATGGAGATGTGAATCAGAGATGTGCATGAGATGTGGTGTGAGGAGCTGTGGTCATTTCACAACATGAGTCACTGAGCAGCGGCAGCAGGCCGCACTCGCCTTTATATGTAGAAACAGGAAATATCAGCACTGTGAGGTAATACAACATTGTGTCAGGAGTAGAGAGGGGGGTTACATCACAATGTTACACACCAGTACTTCCTCCATCCCGGATACAGGCGGAGCAGTGAGGTAATAACGCTATGTGTGTCTGCCAATAAAGGGATTACCTCACAGCCCTGCACCTCTATCGCCTCCATGCCAGGTGATCAGTCCACACTTGACTTCAATGTCATTTCCCTTGACTCTGATATTGACTTTGAACCGCTTCCGGACCACGCTAATTGAAATCTACGCTGTTTGGCAGCGGTTATCCCTGCCAGGGCGTACATTTCATTTAGCCTGCAGCACACTCCCGCTGATCATGCCGCTCATTCGGTCCTGAAGCTCACTCGCTTCGCCTTTGCTATAAAGACAGAGCTGTATGAGCCGGTCAGGAGTCGATTGCATTGGCTCCAAACCTTGTAATCAATGTGACCCAATGAGATTGGCACACAGTGATCACGGGGTCAAAAGCTAATGAAATGGGCTCTTGACTGTCTCACAGTGCTCTGCCAGCATACCGACAGCAGGAAGAGTGAGCAAGTGGTGCGATCGGCAGTAGCGTGAGGTGGGCTAATTAAAATCTATGTCCTGGCAGGGATAACAGCTCCCAAACAGGGCGTAGATTTAAATTAGCGCAGTTCGGAAGCGATTTAAAAAAAAAAAAAAAAAAGAAATACAGCATGAGGTAAAAATCTTGTTATGCAGTTTTCGGGTCATTTACCAAAGTATTATGACTTTTTTTTTTCAGGTTAAAAGTCCTATACATGAAATGCGGCATTTCACCTACCCTTTAAATTTTTACCGAACAGGTCTTAGGCCCAGTGCACACCAAAACCGCTAGCAGATCCGCAATACGCTAGTGGTTTTTGTGGAGCTGATTTCAGAGTGATTCTAGGTATGTTTAGAGAGGTTTTCTAAACAAACCTAGCGGTTTTGGGTGCGTTTTTGTGTAGCAGATTACACATATTGTTACAGTAAAAGCGGTTACTGAACAGCTTCTCTAACAAAAACGCCTGGCAAACTGCTCTGAAGTAGCGTTTTTCAGAACGGTTTGCGGTTTTTCCTATACTTTACATTGAGGACGAAACTCTTCTGCAAACCGCAAACGTGCAGCAGGAGGCACGTTTGCGGCGGGGCAAAAACCTCAAACCGCCGGTGTGCACCATCCCATTGCAATACATTAGCCAAGCGTTTTTACAGGCGGATGCGGCCGGCGGATCGCTCCAAAAACCGCTCAGTGTGCACTAGGCCTTAGGCCAGGTTCACAGTGGTCAGCTGCATAAGGCACATGTTATAATGACTGAACTGCAATGGAAACTAGGCATAGACTTGAATACAAAGCCTGCATGCAGTGAGTTAGAATAATGCAATCAGTACAGTGCAGTACTGTGAACAGGCCCATATAATTGTAATGGCAGTGAGATGACATGCAGACGCAACTGATCACTATGAACAGGGCCTTAGTCAGTTAAAGAGAAACCGTAACAAAAAAACTGAACTTCATCCCAATCAGTAGCTGATACCCCCTTTCCCATGAAAAATCTTTATCTTTTCACAAACTATTCATCAGGGGGCTCTGTATGGCTGATATTGTGGTGAAACCCCTCTCACGTTTTTAAAATGCTTTCTATGCCATTTCTGATTTCCTTACATATCACACACTGACAAGCACTGCAGAAATAAGCAGCGCACACGTGTGCTCAGGCCCTAGCGGAGGCAGGCGAGCAGCACAGACTTCCTCTTCCCCCATGAGAGAGACTGCAAACATGAACTGAAAAATCTACACAAACAGGGGAACAAATAGCAAGCAAGTCCTTATTACAGTAGATTATCGTGGTTTTTTTTTTTCAGCACTATGCAGAAAAGCAGATGCCTCCTGAAAATGCAGCAGCTCCATTGAAAATCATAACATGCGTTTTTGCATGCGATTTCGCATTGTGGCAAAGCGCTGGTGAATTGCGCTAGGGTGCATCCGTCAAAGGCAAGAAAATTGTCCCTGCCCCCCTTCCCTCAAAAAAGCCCACACCATATACAAGTCTCTCTTAAAGTGAACCTTAAGCCAGGAAAAAAAAAAAAAAAATATATGAGTTTTACTCACCTGGGGCTTCTACCAGCCCCCTGCAGCAGTCCTGTGCCCTCGCAGCCACTCACTAATCCTCTGGTCCCCCACTGCCAGCTAGTTTCGTTTTTGCCGACAGGCCCGTCAGGACTGGCCACGCATAGCTTTTTCCGCATTCCCGACTGTAATTAGCGCTATTGCGGGCCGAAACGCGTACAAAAATACGCGTTGCCGCATTACGAACGCATAGTGAGTGGCTGCGAGGGCACGGGACTGCTGCAGGGGTCTGGTAGAAGCCCCAGGTGAGTAAAACTCATTTTTTTTTCTGGCTTAAGTGTCTCTTGCCGATTATCAGCACAATATTTTCCTGAGATGCCTTCATTTGATCAGATTTTTACAATCGAATTGTACAGAACACCACGCAGTATGTGGAGAAAATCAACGTGAAATGGATAGACGATTGGTGAAGGATGGGACTGGCTGGTATGACTGCCCATCATTCCCAATCACAGGCCCGATTCCAGGTCTACTTGCGCCAGGAATGTTAATTACACACAGCTCCCCCTACTGCACAGGCGATGCATTACACAAATGAGGAATAGTGAGGAGATGAAAAAACGCAGGACACAAATCACTAGAGAAGTTTTTTGCCAGCAGATTTGATTTACTCCTCCCACATTCGGTCCCTGGGTGGTCGTATATTGCTATTAGGTGGATTTAGTTTAGAGTGGGCTAACAGTAGGTCATTACTCACCATTTTGACTCCTCCCACTCTGAATATCATTATCGTCCTGCGTGACAGTGGGGGCGGGGCGCTCTCCCTGCTGTGACATCTTTTTCCTACAGAAAGAGAAGACAAGTTATGATTGGTTATGCCAGCTATTGGCTGTTTGCACAAGTGCTGCTGCAGTTGATTGGTCCATCTCAAAGCTGCATACATTTGCATAAAATTAGCATAACGTTTGCATCAACTTGAAATTATTAGCAACTCATTGACCATCCCTAGAATTTACTATGTAAACAAACAAGGCTCTGATCTGGATTGGATGGTGAATGGTGATGCTGAGGCGCACTGTATGGAAAGACGGGTTACCTGCGGGCGAGCTTTGCGTTCATCTCCTCCATCAGTCCGCCGCCGCCTCCTCCACCGCCTGTTGCAGCCCCTCCGCTGGTGCGGCTCACGTCCGGTTTGGCTGGACCAGCACTCACCGGGGATGTTCCTGCACCGTCCTCCTGTATAAATGGGACAATAGTGAGAAGTGTTCGGGGAAACAAGTCTGCGCTGCACGAGGGCCAAATACAGGGAAGCACCAAGGCAAAGGCAGTCACTGCGCAGGCAGAAACAAAGCAAGGGAAATACTAGGCAAAGGCAAGTCAGGCAGGTGCTAAGTGAGGGACGAAGCCGGAGAGGTGTCATGTGCCGGCTGAGGAGGTGCTTAGCAAGGGCCGAGGCCGGGGAGGGGCAAGGGCAGAGGCGGTGCCAGGCAAGGGCAGAGGCGGTGCCAGGCAAGGGCAGAGGCGGTGCCAGGCAAGGGCAGAGGCGGTGCCAGGCAAGGGCAGAGGCAGTGCCAGGCAAGGGCAGAGGCAGTGCCAGGCAAGGGCAGAGGCCGGGGAGGTGCCAGGCAGGGACCAAGGCCAGGAGGCACTAAGCAAGAGCAGAGTCCAGGGAGCTACCAGGCAGACAAAGGGAAAAAGTAGTTTCACTGGCAAATAAGAACACATCAAGTAAACAGTTCTATGTGGCGTTTGCAGGAAAGGACTCTGAGGAACAAACTGGAATTCTGCCAGAATACAATTCATCATTTAACAGAATTCTGATCAGTTGATTGGAGGACACCATGGCTTCAATTCACAAAGCATTAGCCCAGCTACGCAGAAAACAGCTGATTCTACAGAACATCTTATCAAATATCAATTCACAAAGATTAGAGCATGCTGTAAAACCAAGTGAGATGATAAGTATTTATCTCCAGTCTAGAGCTGTAGATAACCAACAATCTGCATTTGATAAAATATTACAGGAAAAGGAGACAGTCAATAGGAGGAGCCACCCATCCTGCTACTCCCTCCATTGGTGCCGATATACTGCCGGGCGGGACAATTGTAATTCCCCCAGGGAACGGAGAATATTGAAAGGGATGCCTCTCACTATTGTAATGCTCTCACAGCACAGAAGTGGGGGAACATCACATAGCAGGATACAGAGACCTACTCCACAGCTGGTCAGATTTCTACTAATTAACAAACAGGTCTTAACAAACAGCCCTTAGTGAATTGAAGCCGGTCAGTCTAATCGTTTTAAATTTTACCGGTTGAGTAAAAGTATCTCTCCTCCCCGTAGAATTACTCTCCACCCCCTGGAACAGTTTCCTCAGTAACATGCTCCTCCCACACTCATGCAACATTAAATACACTCACCTTCGCCACCTTCCTCAGCTTGGCTGCAGCCAGCGCAGCTGCCAATCCCCCGGCGCCACCACTACCAGCTCCACCCCCAGCCCCTCCAGTTGGCAGAGGAGGGGGAGGTGGAGGACCACCCCCAGAAGGAACAGGAGGACCACCTCCAGAAGGAACAGGAGGACCACCCCCAGAAGGAAAAGGAGGAGCCCCTGGAGGAGGTGGAGGACCCCCAGGAGCAGGTGGTGGTCCTGGTGGGGGTGGGGGACCAGGCGGGGCTGGAGGACCAGCTGCAGCTGGAGTAACTGGAGCAACTGGTGGAGTAAAAAGAAAAAAAAAAAATCAGGTAAGAGAGTAAAGCCACCAGATGGAAATCAAAAACATGACATCATTATTCATCATCATAATCCCAGCCCCCACAGCCACACCACCATAATGTATGGACAGTTTACAGGACCTCCAACTATATATTATAGGTGGAATGGTTGGTTTAGGCCTCTTTCCCACCAGGACGTTGCTTTTTAGGGGACGTTATAGGTCGCATAACATGCCCCTAACGCAACGCCTGGTGGTGTTGGAGGAGGGCGCTACCTAGAGCTGCGTTAAGCACCGCCTTTTTTGTCCTATGCGCTGCGGAGACCACGCGATCGGAACCCTCCGCATCACGTGGTCCCGCCAGCCAATCAGCGGCCGCTCCAGGAAGTAAATACTGCACGTCACACAGTGCAGTGAATATTAATTAGCCATGTGGCTTGCTCCAATAGCGGACTTTCCCCTCTCCTCACATTACTGAGCATGTGCAAACAGCCTAACGCGGCTAAAGCCACATATAACGTACAGCATGCTGCACTTTCTTAGAACGTCCAGCGTTACAATGTAACGCAAGGTGGGCACTGTGAACAGCCCATTGATTTTTCATTACTGTGCGTTGGGCTGTGTTACAGGCTGCTCTAACGTCAGCCTGTAATGTCCCACTGTGAAAGCAGCCTTAGATCAGTTGTGTGCAAGCTACGACCTCCGGTGCCTTTTTAGTGGCTCCCAAACATTTTAAAATGTATTAGTTGTGGCCCACAGGTGTTCAGGGCGCCTGCATGAAAACAAACAAAGGGCCAGTGCACACCAAAAAGCACTAGCATAACAGCAAATGCTCAGCGCTTTTGGAAGTGATTTTTTTCAGAGCTATTGTAAGCATGTGCCTGGTTATTTTCGAATTATGCCTAGCGACTTTTGGATCATTTTGGTGTATCGTTTTTTAATTTTTGTTACAGTGGAGCTGGAACTGAACAGCTTCTGTAACAAAAACGCTTGGAAAATCGCTCTGATCTAGCGCTTTTCAGAGTGATTTTCCACTTTCCTATACTTAACATTGAGGCTGAATTGCCTCAGAAATCAGCAGAAATGCTGAAGGACCCACGTTTGGGAGAAAAATCACATCGCTCTGGTGTGATCCAGCCATTCAAATACATTAGCCAAGCACTTTTCATAGCGCAAGCGTTTTTAAAAAGGCTCAGAAGCGCTCTTGGTGTGCAGCAGCCCAAACACCATACTCACCGGAAACAGCCACCTGCAAATGTTTTGGAGGGGGGTTCTCTGCCCAATTATGCTATATATTGATGCAAATATCTCTTCCATTGATACCTGTTGAACACTGCCATCTGCCTGTTGGCATTGTGTGGATATCTTGGAATTTAACGGTCAATCAAAGGTTGCTACATGTCATTCTTATCTGACTACAGTTAGTATTATTTACATATCTATCTCCAAAAGTAGCTCTTAAAGGGAACCTGAGGTGAGAGGCTACCCTCTTTATCCCCTTGTAAACAATGCCAGTTGCCTGGCAGCCCTGCTCATCTTCTGGCATACACAGTGTCTGAGTCAAAAACCTGGAACAAGCATATGGCTAATCCAGTAACACTTGAGTCAGAGTACGTGATTTGCCTATGCTTGTTTAGGGTCTATGGCTAAAAGTATTAGAGGCAGAGGATCAGGAGGACTGCCAGGCAAGTGGCATTGTTTAAAAGGAAATAAATATGGCAGCATCCATATCCCTCTCACCTCAGATTCCCTTTAAAGGGAACTCACAGTAAAAGTGATATGGAGGCTTCCTTAAAAAAAAAAAAGTTGTCTGACTGTCCTGCTATTTTTGGCATCAGTTGTGTCTGAATCACACACCTTAAACAAGCATGCAGCTAATCTTGTCAGAAACACCTGATCTGCAGCACACTTGTTCAGGGTCTATGGCTAAAAGTATTATATAGAGGCAGAGGATCAGCAGGACAGCCAGGCAATTGCTTTGTTTAAAAGGAAAAAAAATGTCAACCTTTGTAACACTCTCACCTCAGGCTCCCTTTAAGTTTTATTACTTCAACCCCCCCCCCCCCCCTTTCCCAGCAGTCTCAAAACCATCTGACTGGTTCCTGGTCTAAAAGGTTTGGGATCTCCTGGTTTAGATGGATGGATGGTCCGGTTTGGGAGTCCTGCATCAAAGGACAAGCAGTGATTTCCAATCAATTTTTGAACAACTGATTTCACCCAAAGTATTTGCACAATGCAGAATGCAAAATATTTGTTCTGTCTGTACAATCCCTGTCAGTCCCTAATAAGAATAATAATAGAACTGGATCAGATGAACATCTGTTTGCGGGTTGTTGTCCATTTGTGGCGGCCCCCTGATTTCCTGAACCTCTCATGTAGAGAGAAGACTCCTCCCCCTTACAGCTACAGGTTGAGAATCTGTGATTGGCTCACCTGGACTTTGGATTCGGACCTCTGGTTCTGGCTGTGGTCTGTGGAAAGAGGAGGAAACAGGTCAGACACATTATTACAACAAAAATATTGCCGTCAGTCAACGAGATCCCCAAACACAAGCCAAAAGTGACTAATGTGTTACTGAAGGATCTCAAGAGATTTTAAAACATCTCATGTAAGACAGCCTTAAAGGGGAACTGAAGAGAGAGGTATATGGAGGCTGTCATGTTTATGCCCTTTTAATCAATACCAGTTGCCTGGCAGCCCTGCTGGTCTATTTCTCTGCAGTGGTATCTGATTAAAACCAGAAACAAGCATGCAGCTAGTCTTGTCAGATCAGACTTATAAGTCTGAACCACTGAAACACCTGATCTGCTGCATGCTTGTTCAGGGGCTATGGCTAATAGTATTAGAGGCAGAGGATCAGCAGGGCTGCCAGGCAACTGGTATTGTCTAAAAGGAAATAAACATGACAGTCTCCATATACCTCTCTCTTCAGTTCCCCTTTAAAGGACAATTGTAGTGAGAGGTATATGGAGGTTGCCATATTTATTTCCTTTTAAAGGGAACCTGAAGCGAGTACAATTATTTTAAATAAACACATGATGTAGCTGCAAATGAATATTACATACAGTTCCTCTCAGAAGCTCACCATTTTCTTCTTACAGTGACCCCTTCCAGTTCTGACAAGATTTTGTCAGAACTGAAATAAACCAGTTGCTGTCAGTTATATATAAGCAGCTGAATGTGCAAGGTAATGTCCATGTTTCCCTATGGCTCAAGTGGGTGATATTACAGAAAGCTGTTAGGGGGTAACGGACATTTTTAAAATGGAAGACAGAGAATTCCTTTGATCACAGTGGACAAATGGGACGCAGGAGAGGAGAAAGGGAGAACTCATGTTAATCAATGGGCTAGTTCACACTTAATAGGTTTTTCGCGCACAGAAAAAAATAAAACGACTTCTGCATCATGATTTTTCCATATTTTGTCAGTTTTCTGTATCAATTACATTAGCTGCTGTGAAAAAAAACGCACACGTTTTTCTGCATAGCAACACACTTGGTGTACAAAAAAAAACAAAAAAAAAAAAAACATACGCAGAAAAACGCACGTTCCCTGCCTGAGAATCCCCCATAAGGAGATTAACTGGCTCAAAACCTGTCGGTTCTGTCAGATTTTAACTGCCCACTTTTTTTGCGACAATGGTCCTTTAGGCTACTTTCCCACCAAGACGTTGCGTTTTAGGGGATGTTATGGTCGCATAACGTGCCCCTAACGCAACGCATGGTGGTGTTGAAGTTGGACGTCAGATTGAGCTGCGTTATGCAGCTCTCAAAGCAGCCGCTCCAGGTTAGTGATAGGAAGTTCGGATCTTTTTAAGGATTCGGATCATTGAAAAGATCCGGATCTTTGAACCAAATAATTTGAATCATTTTACTAGGGAAGCAGACTGGGTGAAATGACTAGCAGGACAGGACTTTCCCTGCACTGTACATTCTGTATGTTCCTGTTTCTTCCAGACAGACATCCACTGTGAACCGAATCTTTCATTGTGATGATCTGGATTATTCGACTCACAAAAAAGATCCGAATCAAATGAATGATTCGTTCATGATCCGGACAACACTACAGTCCCACCACATTCTCCACAGTGCAGTGAATATTAATTAGCCATGTGGCTGGCTGCAGCGAAGGAGGAGGGGAGACCTCCTCCTCCAACATTACTGAGCATGTGCAAGCAGTCTAACGCGGCTTAGGCCAGTATAACGTACAGCATGCAGCACTTTGTTTAAACGTGCTGCGTTACTATGTAACGCATTGTGGGCACTGTGAACAGCACATCTTATTTTATAGTGCTGTGAGTTAGGCTGCGTTACTGGCTGCTGTAACGTGGGACTTTAACGTCCCCCTGTGAAACCAGCCTTTGTAACGTGGGACTTTAACGTCCCCCTGTGAAACCAGCCTTAAGGACAGGAGACAGAGGTTAGTGTTAGGATAGAAGAGCCACCATTACCTTCTGGGGGGCTCTGGTTCCTCGACTTTGGGGCCATTCAGAGGAGCCCAACCAGCACCTGCAAAAAAACCATAGTCACAAGGTGAGTTACAGGACATGTCCCCAAACTGATCACATGACACAGACTGCCACATTCTGATTGGATGAGCTTCACAGATCATTTTGTAAAATAACTCACCTGTCTCTAGAGCCTCAAGGGCCTGTGTCATTCCCATGGCAAACTGCCCCGCCTCCTCCTTGCTGCTGAAGTTCAGCCCCCACACCTGCCGGGCGTCCCGCCATTGATGGAAGTTGGGCGTCGCCTGGTTGTACTTCAGTCCTCTAACCAGAGGGCAGTTTATCACCACCTGCGAGGGGCAGAGGAGAGCGAAAGCACAATTACCCAGAATCATTTGCAAGACCCACGCAGGATATACACTTGCGGGTGGGTGGGATGGGGTTAAATTTTGATAGAAAGCACCACACCCATGGGTCGCATTAGGATGGATCCCCTTTGAGGAGGTCCTCCCAGATCCCAATTAAAGGACAACTGAAGCGAGAGAGATATGGAGGCTGCCATATTTATTTCCTTTTAAGCAATACCAGTTGCCCGGCTGTCCTGCTGATCCTCTGCCTTTAGTACTTTTAGCCATGGCCCCTGAACAAGCATGCAGCAGATCAGGCGTATTGTCAGATCTGGCAAGATTAGCTGCATGCTTGTTTCTGGTGTTATTCAGACACTACTGCAGCCAAATAAATCAGCAGGGCTGCCAGGCAACCAGTATTGTTTAAAAGGAAATAAATGTCAGCCTCCATATCCTTCCCACTTCAGGTGTACATTAAAGCGCACCCAACCGAGGTGACACCACTCAAACAACATTGAGGCCCCAGATTACACTATGAAAACGGAAGCCAGATTTGATGCACATAGCATTCTTTATTGCAAGTCCAAGCTGCATAAAATTAACATAAAATTTGTATCAGCTCAAAACATTAGCATCTTATTAACTATTTATAATCACGACCCAGTAATGTCGATTTGTGCTATATAACAAATGTTAACTACTTCCGGTCTGTGTTGGTGGAAATGTACGTCCTGCAGGTAGCTGCGCGTCTCTGACGGGACGTAGATGTCAATTGCTTTGCCGCGCTCTCCCGATGATCGCGCCGCTCTCCACCTGTCGCAGGCCCCTCTCTCTGCTGTCTGTATGACAGCAGAGCTTGGTGAGCCAGTCAGAAGACAATTTCATTGGCTCCTGACCGTGTGATCATTGAGGCAATCCTATTGGCTTACAATGATGGACAGGGTCGGGAGCCAATGAAAGTGGCTCCTGACTGACGCACACAGCTCTGCCGTCATAGTGACAGCAGACAGAGGGGCCTGCGGCGATGGGAGAGCGGCGTGACTGGCGTGTATGTGCAGCGACTCATCGGGAGGCGCCGTTTTGTGGTACCAGCAGTCTGTGGTCCTTAAGGGGCCAGAGACTGCTGGTACGCAAGAGATTAACTCCTTCCCGACTGGCTAACGCTGGGGGTGGTGGGAGGGTGGCGCCCCCAGGACCGCCTAACGCCGATCGGAGTCAAGTCCTGGGGGCGGAGATTAGTGGGTAATGTGCGCGCATCCCCGCAGAGTGGCGGAGCTCTGAAATAAAAAAAAAAACAAAAACACTTCTTTCGGTTGTACAGCGCTGCGATCTAGTGCAGCACTGTACAGGGGACAGCTTAGGCCCCGTTCACACTTGCGTTTTGGCATGCAAACGGACCGGATCCGGATCAGTCCGTTTGCATCAGGCATGCATCAGGCTGCCATCCGGATCCGTGTGGTAAAAATAGCGAAATTACTATTAAAATTGTTGGGGTCAGCAGAAGGTGCACCTGTAGAATCAGGTTCCTCCGCTGTAGGCCTCACCTCCACCTCCGACATACTGCCAAACAGCTCCAGCACGTCTGTCCCTGCTGCTCCACTCCAGACATGCTGGGCCCATGTGTCCCCATCCGAAATGGCCGCTAGAAACCGCATAGGAAGTGGGGTAGAACGTCAGGTGTTTGTAGCCAGTGTGTTCTGTGCTTTCCGTTTCCCATTGGTTTCTATTTCCGGATGGTGCAGTCAGGCTCCGGTCCGGGTGCGTGGGCCTGATGATCCGGACCCGAAAAATAGCGCATGTTGGAAAAGTGTCCGGAGTCCGGATCCGATCCGGCTCCGTTCTGTACGGAACGTACGCATGTGAACGTCCACATAGACTTTGCATTGCTATGCGGAACGTACGTTCCGTTTGTACAGTATACGGTCCGGATCCGATCAGGCGAATCCGGACAGCGAACGCTAATGTGAACCGAGCCTTAGTGACAAAGCTGTCCCCTCGAATAGCTCACAATGTGATCCCCTCTTGTAGGCTGATGCCTATGAGAGGGGATCAGTGACTGGATCTCGGGGGGGAGGTTTGAGGAGGAATGAAAATAAAATTTTAAAAAACGAAATTTAATTTAAAAAAATACAATTAAATTTAAACAAAACAAAACATTAAAAAAAAAAAAAAAAAAAAAAAAAAAAATCACAGCAGCAATCAGATGCCACCAACAGGAGGCAAGATTAATTTGTCGATCAGAAGCAGATTGGACATGCTAGAAATTATCGATCGGCCCCTCAATCTGATGGGAAGATTGCATGGTGTGTATAAGCCATAACATCCTTCTGTATCCTCACAAATGGCTGTTTGGCATCTTACCAACAGCTCCAGGTTGGAGATAAAATACAAAACATCTAATTTGTGTTACCGCATGTGTTAGCCTTTGTGAAGTGACGTTTGAGGTATTTACCTCACTAGTTTGGTTATTTACCTCACTAGTTTGGTTATTTACCTCACTAGTTTGGTTATTTACCTCACTAGTTTGGTTATTTACCTCACTAGTTTGGTTATTTACCTCACTAGTTTGGTTATTTACCTCACTAGTTTGGTTATTTACCTCACTAGTTTGGTTATTTACCTCACTAGTTTGGTTATTTACCTCACTAGTTTGGTTATTTACCTCACTAGTTTGGTTATTTACCTCACTAGTTTGGTTATTTACCTCACTAGTTTGGTTATTTACCTCACTAGTCTGGTTATTTACCTCACAAGTCAGTAACGTAGTATTCCATGTGGTAACTCTTTGTGAATTGAGCCCAATGACTCCAGTAATCGGTACAGACACTGAACCACATACCAGATTTTGCCGTTAAGAAGAGTCTTTCCAATTGGCTGATCTGTGGCTGGCAGTGGACAGTTGCCATTTGCAGCAGATCGGGGAGAGGGGATTGTAATGTGTTTGTGGGGCAGAAAGTCTGATATCACCAGATGGGTGACCCCCCCCCCCCCCCACACACACACACTTGTACAAAGTGGACGGTTTGCAGTGAAGCTGCTGAATGACGCCATGCACTCACTGGCTCCAGCCGACCCTATGGGCGTCAATTACCTAAGTGTCACCAGAAGGATCACAGCCCTGTGACAAATTCTCTCACCGAGAATAATAGTGATCACACTGATAATAGTGATAACGCTCCATAGACATCAGGGGCTAGTGCTGCAAAACCCACAGAATCACTTGTAGCCTGAGGGAAGGTGTGTGTGTGTGTGTGTGTGTGTGTGTGTGTGTGTGTGTGTGTGTGTGTGTGTGTGTGTGTGTGTGTGTGTGTGTGTGTGTGTGTGTGTGTGTGTGTGTGTGTGTGTGTGTGTGTGTGTGTGTGTGTGTGTGTGTGTGTGTGTGTGTGTGTGTGTGTGTGTGTGTGTGTGTGTGTGTGTGTGTGTGTGTGTGTGTGTGTGTGTGTGTGTGTGTGTGTGTGTGTGTGTGTGTGTGTGTGTGTGTGTCAACACTCGGATCGATCAGCCAGAGGGACAGGAAAGACAGAGGAAGCCATCTTATAGTCGTGCAGACATATTATTGGAGCCTCAGACCCACTTAGAGAACTATTCCAGGATCTCCACATTAATATTTCACAAGCTGTACAGTTTATAGCTGAACATTCCAGAAGAGAATGCCAGCCTGACTACGGCACAAACGAGGCACATGTTCAACATCTGCTGCCGCCACAGGCAGGGCACTGAGAGGAGCGCAGCACCCCAGGGCAGGGCACCGAGAGAAGCACCAGACCCCAGGCAGGGTATACAGAGGAGCACCAGACCCCAGGCAGGGTATACAGAGGAGCACCAGACCCCAGGCAGGGCACTGAGAGGAGCGCAGCACCCCAGGCAGGGTATACAGAGGAGCACCACACCCCAGGCAGGGTATACAGAGGAGCACCAGACCCCAGGCAGGGCACCGAGAGGAGATCTGTACCCCAGGCAGGGCACCGAGAGGAGAGCTGTAACCCAGGCAGGGCACCGAGAGGAGAGCTGTAACCCAGGCAGGGCACCGAGAGGAGAGCTGTAACCTAGGCAGGGCACCGAGAGGAGATCTGTACCCCAGGCAGGGCACCGAGAGGAGATCTGTACCCCAGGCAGGGCACCGAGAGGAGATCTGTACCCCAGGCAGGGCACCAAGAGGAGAGCTGTAACCCAGGCAGGGCACCGAGAGGAGAGCTGTAACCTAGGCAGGGCACCGAGAGGAGATCTGTACCCCAGGCAGGGCACCGAGAGGAGAGCTGTAACCCAGGCAGGGCACAGAGAGGAGAGCTGTAACCCAGGCAGGGCACCGAAAGGAGAGCTGTAACCCAGGCAGGGCACCGAGAGGAGAGCTGTAACCCAGGCAGAGCACCGAGAGGAGAGCTGTAACCCAGACAGGGCACAGAGAGGAGAGCTGTAACCCAGGCAGGGCACCGAGAGGAGAGCTGTAACCCAGGCAGGGCACCGAGAGGAGAGCTTTAACCCAGGCAGGGCACCGAGAGGAGAGCTGTAACCCAGGCAGGGCACCGAGAGGAGAGCTGTAACCCAGGCAGGGCACCGAGAGAGCTGTAACCCAGGCAGGGCACCGAGAGGAGAGCTGTAACCCAGGCAGGGCACCGAGAGGAGAGCTGTAACCCAGGCAGGGCACCGAGAGGAGAGCTGTAACCCAGGCAGGGCACAGAGAGGAGAGCTGTAACCCAGGCAGGGCACCGAAAGGAGAGCTGTAACCCAGGCAGGGCACCGAGAGGAGAGCTGTAACCCAGGCAGAGCACCGAGAGGAGAGCTGTAACCCAGACAGGGCACAGAGAGGAGAGCTGTAACCCAGGCAGGGCACCGAGAGGAGAGCTGTAACCCAGGCAGGGCACCGAGAGGAGAGCTTTAACCCAGGCAGGGCACCGAGAGGAGAGCTGTAACCCAGGCAGGGCACCGAGAGGAGAGCTGTAACCCAGGCAGGGCACCGAGAGAGCTGTAACCCAGGCAGGGCACCGAGAGGAGAGCTGTAACCCAGGCAGGGAACCGAGAGGAGAGCTGTAACCCAGGCAGGGCACCGAGAGGAGAGCTGTAACCCAGGCAGGGTGCCGAGAGGAGAGCTGTAACCCAGGCAGGGCACCGAGAGGAGAGCTGTAACTCAGGCAGGGCACAGAGAGGAGAGCTGTAACCCAGGCAGGGCACCGAGAGGAGGGGTGTACTACAGGCAGGGCACCGAGAGGAGAGCTGTAACCCAGGCAGGGCACCGAGAGGAGAGCTGTAACCCAGGCAGGGCACCGAGAGAGCTGTAACCCAGGCAGGGCACCGAGAGGAGAGCTGTAACCCAGGCAGGGCACCGAGAGGAGAGCTGTAACCCAGGCAGGGCACCGAGAGGAGAGCTGTAACCCAGGCAGGGTGCCGAGAGGAGAGCTGTAACCCAGGCAGGGCACCGAGAGGAGAGCTGTAACCCAGGCAGAGCACCGAGAGGAGAGCTGTAACCCAGACAGGGCACAGAGAGGAGAGCTGTAACCCAGGCAGGGCACCGAGAGGAGAGCTGTAACCCAGGCAGGGCACCGAGAGGAGAGCTTTAACCCAGGCAGGGCACCGAGAGGAGAGCTGTAACCCAGGCAGGGCACCGAGAGGAGAGCTGTAACCCAGGCAGGGCACCGAGAGAGCTGTAACCCAGGCAGGGCACCGAGAGGAGAGCTGTAACCCAGGCAGGGAACCGAGAGGAGAGCTGTAACCCAGGCAGGGCACCGAGAGGAGAGCTGTAACCCAGGCAGGGTGCCGAGAGGAGAGCTGTAACCCAGGCAGGGCACCGAGAGGAGAGCTGTAACTCAGGCAGGGCACAGAGAGGAGAGCTGTAACCCAGGCAGGGCACCGAGAGGAGGGGTGTACCACAGGCAGGGCACCGAGAGGAGAGCTGTAACCCAGGCAGGGCACCGAGAGGAGAGCTGTAACCCAGGCAGGGCACCGAGAGAGCTGTAACCCAGGCAGGGCACCGAGAGGAGAGCTGTAACCCAGGCAGGGCACCGAGAGGAGAGCTGTAACCCAGGCAGGGCACCGAGAGGAGAGCTGTAACCCAGGCAGGGTGCCGAGAGGAGAGCTGTAACCCAGGCAGGGCACCGAGAGGAGAGCTGTAACTCAGGCAGGGCACAGAGAGGAGAGCTGTAACCCAGGCAGGGCACCGAGAGGAGGGGTGTACCACAGGCAGGGCACAGAGAGGAGGGGTGTAACCCAGGCAGGGCACCGAGAGGATGGGGTGTACCCCAGGCAGGGCACCGAGAGGAGGGGTGTACCCCAGGCAGGGCACAGAGAGGAGGGGTGTACCCCAGGCAGGGCACAGAGAGGATGGGGGTGCCCCAGGCAGGGCACAGAGAGGAGGGGTGTACCACAGGCAGGGCACAGAGAGGAGGGGTGTAACCCAGGCAGGGCACCGAGAGGAGGGGTGTAACCCAGGCAGGGCACCGAGAGGATGGGGGTACCCCAGGCAGGGCACCGAGAGGATGGGGGTACCCCAGGCAGGGCACAGAGAGGAGGGGTGTACCCCAGGCAGGGCACCGAGAGGAGAGGTGTACCACAGGCAGGGCACAGAGAGGAGGGGTGTAACCCAGGCAGGGCACCGAGAGGAGGGGTGTACCCCAGGCAGGGCACAGAGAGGATGGGGGTGCCCCAGGCAGGGCACAGAGAGGAGGGCCGTACAGCAAAGAGGACACAGAAATACGGAGGGGGGGGCTTGTGGTACGACACTGAGCATCACCCTTGTGGTAGATGTGCTGGGGGCACGTGGCTGGTGGTCACTACTGAGCCTCAGCCTTGAGGTAGATGTGCTGGGGGCACGGGGCTCGTGGTCCGACACTGAGCACCAGCCTTGAGGTAGATGTGCTGGGGGCACGGGGCTCGTGGTCCGACACTGAGCACCAGCTTTGAGGTAGATGTGCTGGGGGCATGGGGCTCGTAGTCTGATACTGAGCCTCAGTCTTGCGGCAGATGTGCTCGGGGCTTATGGCTCGTGGTCAGACACTGAGCACCACCCTTGTGGTAGGTGTGCTGGGGGCACGTGACTCGTGGTCAGATACTGAGCCCCATCCTTGTGGTAGATGTGCTGGGGGCATGTGGCTTGTGGTCACCACTGAGCACCAGCCTTGAGGTAGATGTGCTGGGGGCAGGGGGCTCGTGGTCACCATTGAGCCCCATTCTTGTGGTAGATGTGCTGGGGGCATGTGGCTTGTGGTCCGACACTGAGCACCAGCCTTCAGGTAGATGTGCTGGGGGCACGGGGCTCGTGGTCACCACTGAGCACCAGCCTTGAGGTAGATGTGCTGGGGGCACGTGGCTTGTGGTCCAACACTTAGCACCAGCCTAGTGATAAATGTGCTGAGGGCATGTGGCGCGTGGGCAGCAGCACCAGCATCAGGCTCTGCAGCCAGGCAAAGCTCAGAGACAGATCTGCAGAGCTGCTCGACGTGTGAAAGCAGAAGCATCACTTCTGTGGTGTCCTGAGGTGTGAGATGCCTAGGAAGAAGTGATACCACCATCACAGTCCCATTATAGCACAACGCTTCATAAACTCCTATACATATATAGACATATAGGAAGACACACCACAGAGGAGGAACTAGAAAACTCAGACACGTTACAGGGCCACCAGGAGGATGCAAAACTATGGAGGACACCAGGAAGTTGAGACCCAAAAAAGTGAAAAAGTGGAAAAAGGGCAACAGGAGGCTGCGACACACTGTGGTGACACCAGGAGGCTGTGACCCGCTGTGGGGACACCAGGTGGTTATGACACACTATGGATGGAACCAGGAAGTTGAGACGCAAAAAGGGATGGAGACGGGGGTGCACAAGGAAGCTGTGACACTATACACTATAGGGGTGCCCGGTGGCTGTGACACACTAAGGCCTCAATTCACTAAGCTTTATCAAACACATTATCGAACGTTTGACAATTTACCTCATGGGTAAAGTCTAATTTTGAATTCACTGAGGTGTTATAGATTTAGTGAACGTTTTATCGATAAAACATTTAATAAATATAACACTTTAGTGAATTAAAAATTAGATTTTAGCCATGAAGTAAATTTTCAAACATTCGATAAAGTGTTTGATAAAACTTAGTGAATTGAGGCCTATGGAGGGAACCAGGAAGTTGAGACAAACTATAGTGTGGCACCAGAAATCTGAGACACTACAGTAGCACTAAGAAGTTTAGACACACTGTGGGGGCACGAGGTAGTTGAGACACACTATATGGTAGCACCAGGAAGTTAGAACACACTATGGGGGCACCAGGAAGCTGAGATGCACTGTGGGTAGTGTGGGCAGTGGGAAGCTACAAAACAATATGATACCAGGAAGCCATGTCACACTGCTGGATGGGGAGGGGGTGCTGGGAAACATTATGGGGTGGGGGGTGGGGGGTTACCAACAAGGAATGACATAAGGGAGGCTGAGGGACACTGAGAAGCACAGTTATTCTTGTCCTCAGGTTGGCACCCAGCACACTGAAGCTACCTGCCTGAAATGATCATTCGTAGTCATGGTGCCACCCACGGCCACAAGGGCCTGGGCCTAGGGCAGCTGCTTCTCTATGGGACAGGGGCTGCAAATGGAAAAGGGAGGCTACAGATGGGGAACAACACCTGGAACTGGGCGATCTGATGTCAAAAGGTAGCTGTATGAAAAAGTGGGGGCGGGGCACAAGAAAGTTTACCCATTGGCAGAAAAGTATAAATCCCACCTTGTGCCATGCACGCTGATCACAGCGCCATTTGTGGAACCCACATTATTATCTACCAGAGAAGCACACAGAGTGGGCCTTACCTGGTTGTCCTGCATCTTTCTCCCCACCACACGGAATGACTGCGCTGCCGGATTGTAGAAGATCTGGACTCGGCTGAATCCGGCAGCCCCCGTCCCGGCGTTAAGCCACTTCTTATTGGCATCATCATAGACCATAACCGTGGCTCTCGCCGTTATCACCGCCGTCTCGCTGCACAACATGGAGGAGAGGAAGGGCAGAGGTTATCCGGTGCACTTTACTAATATCGCATACATTTCCCAGAAGTCTGTGCTCTCCATCTACACATCCCATTACTGGGTTCCTTTATACTAGCATTACCAACACGAAGCAGGCTTTCACCACTAGTACAGGTTAGTATGTGTTGCATGACTGGGCCACACCCCTTTAGCACCTGCTCCAGTCTAGTTTATTTAAACCTCTAGGATAATGAGTGTATTTCCATGTGCGGGAGTATGTGACATGTAGGAGTATTTGTTTTAAAGCCATGTGACCTGCCTAAAGAACTGGAGCTCTCCTGATCCTCATACCTGAAGTGAGAGGGATATGGAGGCTGCCATATTTATTTCCTTTTAACCTCCCCGGCGTTTAATTTAGGCAAGATTTTTGTACCAAAAAAGGAGGTATCCTTTTTTTAAGCATTTTTTTTTATATTGTAAGCATTTTTGCGGCCTGCTTGCAAGTTGCGGTCTTGCAAGCTGTCTGCAAGTACGCGTGAAATATAATTACAATCGGAATTTTTTATATTAGGTCCAATACAGATGTTTGTTTTGTACCCAATAAAAAAAAAAATTGGATTTAGCCGCCCGATTTGATGATGCTGCATGCGCCCGACACCAGGGAGCACATGCAGCATCATCAGAGGAACATTGCGCCCGATTTGATGATGCTGCATGCGCCCGACACCAGGGAGCATATGCAGCATCATCAGAGGAACATTGCGCCCGATTTGATGATGCAGCATGCGCCCGACACCAGGGAGCACATGCAGCATCATCAGAGGAACATTGCGCCCGATTTGATGATGCTGCATGCGCCCGACACCAGGGAGCATATGCAGCATCATCAGAGGAACATTGCGCCCGATTTGATGATGCAGCATGCGCCCGACACCAGGGAGCACATGCAGCATCATCAGAGGAACATTGCGCCCGATTTGATGATGCTGCATGCGCCCGACACCAGGGAGCACATGCAGCATCATCAGAGGAACATTGCGCCCGATTTGATGATGCTGCATGCGCCCGACACCAGGGAGCACATGCAGCATCATCAGAGGAACATTGCGCCCGATTTGATGATGCAGCATGCGCCCGACACCAGGGAGCACATGCAGCATCATCAGAGGAACATTGCGCCCGATTTGATGATGCTGCATGCGCCCGACACCAGGGAGCACATGCAGCATCATCAGAGGAACATTGCGCCCGATTTGATGATGCAGCATGCGCCCGACACCAGGGAGCACATGCAGCATCATCAGAGGAACATTGCGCCCGATTTGATGATGCTGCATGCGCCCGACACCAGGGAGCACATGCAGCAGCATCAGAGGAACATTGCGCCCGATTTGATGATGCTGCATGCGCCCGACACCAGGGAGCACATGCAGCAGCATCAGAGGAACATTGCGCCCGATTTGATGATGCTGCATGCGCCCGACACCAGGGAGCACATGCAGCAGCATCAGAGGAACATTGCGCCCGATTTGATGATGCTGCATGCGCCCGACACCAGGGAGCACATGCAGCATCATCAGAGGAACATTGCGCCCGATTTGATGATGCTGCATGCGCCCGACACCAGGGAGCACATGCAGCATCATCAGAGGAACATGTGGTCGCCGAGGGACAGATAGCAACGAACGTGGAAGCAGAGATGGCAGAGAAGACATCGGGAATGCGCTCACAGGGAAGCCGCGAGGTGTCGGCGAGGGATCCGCACGCCAGCGACCCCGCAGGTGACTCATTGTAATTGCTGGATGGGCCAGACTCACCCTTACTATTACTAGGTAGATTGTTATGGATGAGTCAGGCTCATTCTTAAAGGGAACCGAGCACCACTTTTTTTCTGGTTCCTAATAGGAAATAGGGAGGATCACAGATATCCACAATTTCCCGAGTTTATTCAAATTTATGCAAATTTTTATGCAAATATGCAGCTTGAAACTGAACCTGGGTTTAAATTGGTACGTTTTCAAACTGCATACATTTGCATAAAAATTTGCATAATTTTGGAAAAAATTGCATCTTATTGATCATTCCTAATAAGAACATAGTAGGTTCATAATAGGAGTTGCCATGTTCCCCCTCCCCTTCTAGCTTCCCATTATTTAGAGGAAGGTGTGAAGATAGCATCTGTGACTTCTCTAAACTCTTTGTAGCACAGTGTCCTATCTACCCACCCCCCTGCTGATGAAAGTGCAACTATTGTGTGCAATAAAGAAATACATCAGTCCAATAAGGAAACTTCTGAGGTCGGCAGGCCTCGGAAGTAGCGAGATAAAACCCTTGGCTGAACTTTTAAATGTAAAAAGAAGAGGTAAAATGGAACCTTTTTTTATTATTTATGAGCCACATTGTTGGCATGCATATTAAATGTGCTATTGAGATGCTTTGAGTGCTAAAACTGGTGCTTGGTTCACTTTAACGCTAAGGAGGTTAAAGTAAACCCAAAGAGACCCAAAAGTATATAAAAAAAAAAAAATGCCTGGGATCCTCCAGAAAAATCACAACCGCTCTCCTCTTCATGCATGACTACGCACCTCCTGTAACGCTCGCTATCTCCTTTTGCTAAGTCAGAGCTAGCGTGACTTAGAGTAGCATATCGAGCGCTATAAACTTATTCCTGCTAATTGGCAATGGCGGCAGCTCCCCACGTCCTGCCCTGAGCCCCTGCGGGTCCAATCACACTTTGATTGGCCCAATAGGCTGCCTGTCAACTTTCCTGTCTGCCTGTCACTTCACAGGAAACTTGACAGGCAGCCTATTGGGCCAATCAAAATACGGGGATAATGTTCTTTAACCTCCCTGGCGGTGCATTTCTGTCTGGAATTAGGAGTCAAAAGTGGTAAATTTTTTTTCAAGAATTTTAGGCCTCCAAGTCCTAACCAAAATATAACAGAATGAAGACCTGGTAGACATTCTGCATATAAATATGAAGCCTCATCTACACGAGGCAATTTGACTTATCAATTGAGCTGATGCGGCTCGATTGATAAGATCCGTCAGGTCGGATTCCGCCACCGCCGATTCCCTGCTCATTCCCCACGAGGGGACAATGGCAGGGAATCGAGCAGAAGATAAGCAGCGCCGGCGGGGACGAGCGGGGCATCGAATCCAACTCACGCGCGGGCGAGTAGGGACGCGGCAGGTACACGCGGGGATGCGGAAGAGGCGATCCGGCGGCAAATCGAGCCGCCGGATCGCCTGGAACAAAAAATATATATGTATACACACACACACACACGTAGATATAGCCTGTCTGATCATCTTTTTTTTTTTTAAAATGAGTTCCTCCCTCCGCCCCCGGGTGACGTCACGCCGCTCCACCACGCTGATTGGCCGCAGGGTCCCCGGAACCTGGCGACCAGAGAAGCCGCAAATAGCCGGGGAGGGAGACTGGAGTTGGTTGGAGTCCCACTTGCGCACGCGACTCCAAAACAATGTGTAAGTATTGAAATTCTCTACCCCGACCTCAACTCGGGCTTACCGCTCTGGGCTACTTTGTCAGGTCAGGGTTCAGGTTGGGGTTACCGCCAGGGAGGTTAAAGTGATTGGACCCGCAGGGACTCAGGGCAGGACGAGTGAAACTATCATCTTTGCCAATTAGCAGCCATAACGTCGTAGCGATCGCTATGCTACTCTGATAAGGCACGATGACTCTGATAAGGCACGCTAACTCTGATAAGGCACACTAACTCTGATAAGGCACGCTACACGTGCAGTAAGGGGAGCAAAAGGAGATAGCGACCGTTACAGGCGGTAACACTCTATTTGTTATAGTGAATCAACCCCTAGGTTTTTTACATTATTTTTGCCTTGGGTAAAATTTAAACAATACCAGTTATCTGCAGTAGTGTCTGAATCACAAACCTGAAATGCAGCTAATCCAGTCAGACTTCAGTCAGAGCACCAGATCTGCTGCATGCTTGTTCAGGGGCTATGGCTGAAAGTATTAGAGGCAGAGGATCCGCAGGTCAGCCAGGCAACTGGTATTGCTTAAAAGGAAATGAATATGGCAGCCTCCCTATCGCTCTCCCTTCAGTCCTCCCTGCTGTATGGGTAGAGGTGTAACTACAAATCCCGACTCCCCCCAGCAAAACTTTGACAGGACCCCCCAATGTTTATGCTGGGAATACACCCTGAGATTTTTGGGCAGATAGATTGCTCGATAGATCATTTCTGACAGGTCCGGTCTGATTTCATTCGTTTTTCTGATCGAATGGAAATCGACCAGAAAAACGATTGGAAAAAAAAAAACAAACAAAAAAAAACCCCTCATTGTGTATTCCCAACATCATACCCTTCCCTTGTGTCGTGTATATAATGTATAGACCGCACTATAGGCCTCCCTCCAGATGGGAGTACCTGTGCGTGTACAGTGCTGTGTATATGATGTATAAGGCACACTCTATATCCCCCTTGAGCTGTTAGTGTGTGTACAGTGCTGTGTATATGATGTACTAGGCACACTATATATCCTCCTCCAGCTGTCAGTGTGTGTACAGTGCTGTGTATATGATATACTAGCCACACTCTATACCCCTCCAGCTGTCAGTGTGTGTACAGTGCTGTGTATATGTACTAGGCACACTCTATACCCCTCCAGCTGTTAGTGTGTGTACAGTGCTGTGTATATGATGTACTAGGCACACTCTATATCCCCCTCCAGCTGTTAGCGTGTGTACAGTGCTGTGTATATAATGTACTAGGCACACTATATATCCCCTCCAGCTGTTAGTGTGTACAGTGCTGTGTATATGTACTAGGCACACTATATACCCCCTCCAGCTGTTAGTGTGTGTACAGTGCTGTGTATATGTACTAGGCACACTATATACCCCCTCCAGCTGTTAGTGTGTGTACAGTGCTGTGTATATGATGTACTAGACACACTATATATCCCCCTCCAGCTGTGTGTGTACAGTGCTGTGTATATGATGTACTAGGCACACTATATATCCTCCTCCAGCTGTTAGTGTGTGTACAGTGCTGTGTATATGATGTACTAGGCACACTATATATCCTCCTCCAGCTGTTAGTGTGTGTACAGTGCTGTGTATATGATGTACTAGGCACACTATATATCCCCCTCCAGCTGTTAGTGTGTGTACAGTGCTGTGTATATGATGTATAAGGCACACTATATATCCCCTCCAGCTGTGTGTGTACAGTGCTGTGTATATGATGTATAAGGCACACTATATATCCCCTCCAGCTGTGTGTGTACAGTGCTGTGTATATGATGTATAAGGCACACTATATATCCCCTCCAGCTGTGTGTGTACAGTGCTGTGTATATGATGTACTAGGCACACTATATATCCCCTCCAGCTGTTAGTGTGTGTACAGTGCTGTGTATATGATGTACTAGGCACCCTATATATCCCCCTCCAGCTGTTAGTGTGTGTACAGTGCTGTGTATATGATGTACTAGGCACACTATATATCCCCTCCAGCTGTTAGTGTGTGTACAGTGCTGTGTATATGATGTACTAGGCACACTATATATCCCCCTCCAGCTGTCAGTGTGTGTACAGTGCGGTGTATATGATGTACTAGGCACACTATATATCCCCCTCCAGCTGTCAGTGTGTGTACAGTGCGGTGTATATGATGTACTAGGCACACTATATATCCCCTACAGCTGTTAGTGTGTGTACAGTGCTGTGTATATGATGTACTAGGCACCCTATATATCCCCCTCCAGCTGTTAGTGTGTGTACAGTGCTGTGTATATGATGTACTAGGCACACTATATATCCCCTCCAGCTGTTAGTGTGTGTACAGTGCTGTGTATATGATGTACTAGGCACACTATATATCCCCCTCCAGCTGTTAGTGTGTGTACAGTGCTGTGTATATGATGTACTAGGCACACTATATATCCCCCTCCAGCTGTCAGTGTGTGTACAGTGCGGTGTATATGATGTACTAGGCACACTATATATCCCCTACAGCTGTTAGTGTGTGTACAGTGCTGTGTATATGATGTATAAGGCACACTATATATCCCCCTCCAGCTGTTAGTGTGTGTACAGTGCTGTGTATATGATATACTAGGCACACTCTATACCCCTCCAGCTGTTAGTGTGTGTACAGTGCTGTGTATATGATGTATAAGGCACACTATATATCCCCTCCAGCTGTGTGTGTACAGTGCTGTGTATATGATGTATAAGGCACACTATATATCCCCTCCAGCTGTGTGTGTACAGTGCTGTGTATATGATGTACTAGGCACACTATATATCCCCTCCAGCTGTTAGTGTGTGTACAGTGCTGTGTATATGATGTATAAGGCACACTCTATATCCCCCTCCAGCTGTTAGTGTGTGTACAGTGCTGTGTATATGATGTATAAGGCACACTATATATCCCCCTCCAGCTGTTAGTGTGTGTACAGTGCTGTGTATATGATATACTAGGCACACTATTTATCACCCTCCAGCTGTTAGTGTGTGTACAGTGCTGTGTATATGATGTACTAGACACACTATATATCCCCCTCCAGCTGTCAGTGTGTGTACAGTGCTGTGTATATGATGTATAAGGCACACTATATATCCCCTCCAGCTGTGTGTGTACAGTGCTGTGTATATGATGTACTAGGCACACTATATATCCCCTCCAGCTGTTAGTGTGTGTACAGTGCTGTGTATATGATGTACTAGGCACACTATGGGCTTGATTCACAAAGCGGTGATAACTCAGTTATCACGCCTAAAAGACTTTAGGCGTGATAACCTTTGCACCACTGAGTTATCACCGATTTTTGCTGTAACTCGCGCGAAGTTTCCGCGCGTAGGTGCGCGCGCAAAGTCCCATAGGGCTTAATGGGAGCTTCGCGCGAAGCGGGGACGCTGCGCGCGCAAAACTTTGTGCGCGGAAAATTCGCGCGAGTTGCTTCTTATCATGCCTAAAGTGAGTTTAGGCGTGATAAGAGGCTTTTCACTGGCGTGCAAACACTTTGCACCGCTTTGTGAATCAAGCCCAATATATCCTCCTCCAGCTGTTAGTGTGTGTACAGTGCTGTGTATATGATGTACTAGACACACTATATATCCCCTCCAGCTGTTAGTGTGTGTACAGTGCTGTGTATATGTACTAGGCACACTATATCCCCCTCCAGCTGTTAGTGTGTGTACAGTGCTGTGTATATGATGTACTAGGCACACTATATATCCTCCTCTAGCTGTTAGTGTGTGTACAGTGCTGTGTATATGATGTACTAGGCACACTATATATCCCCCTCCAGCTGTGAGTGTGTGTACAGTGCTGTGTATATGATGTACTAGGCACACTATATATCCCCCTCCAGCTGTGAGTGTGTGTACAGTGCTGTGTATATGATGTACTAGGCACACTATATATCCCCCTCCAGCTGTGAGTGTGTGTACAGTGCTGTGTATATGATGTACTAGGCACACTCTATACCCCTCCAGCTGTTAGTGTGTACAGTGCTGTGTATATGATGTACTAGACACAGTATATATCTCCCTCCAGCTGTAATGGCCCATACTCACGGGCTACTTTTCTGGCCTGTCGCTAGCACACGGGAGCGTGTGCGCGACAGGCCGGCGACAGCTTGTCGCCAGGTCCCTCCACATACACACGCGGAAGTGGGACAAGGGATGGCGACTGAAGCTGTCGCTGACGTTCCTCCCCCCTGCCGGAAACTCAATGCTCCAGCTATTGGGTTGCTGTCGCTAGTCCGCATACACACGCGGACTAGCGACAGTTGCGGCGGCGACTGTCGCCATGCGATTGACTGCCGCCAATCGCCTGGCGACAGCAGCGACGAGCGACGGTTCGGGGTGTGCGCCTCATACTCACGGGCGACCTGTCGCTGCAACACGCGCGCGTCACGTGGTTGCGGCGACAATTGTAGCCCGTGAGTATAGGCCATTAGTGTGTGTACAGTGCTGTATATATTATATACTAGACACACTATATATCCCCCTCCAGCTGTCAGTGTGTGTACAGTGCTGTGTATATGATAGACTAGGCACACTATATATCCCCTCCAGCTGTCAGTGTGTGTACAGTGCTGTGTATATGTACTAGGCACACTATATATCCCCCTCCAGCTGTTAGTGTGTGTACAGTGCTGTGTATATGATGTACTAGGCACACTATATATCCCCCTCCAGCTGTTAGTGTGTGTACAGTGCGGTGTATATGATGTATTAGGCACACTATATATCCCCCTCCAGCTGTTAATGTGTGTACAGTGCTGTGTATATGATGTACTAGGCACACTATATATCCCCTCCAGCTGTTAGCGTGTGTACAGTGCTGTGTATATGAGGTACAAGGCACACTCTATACCCCCTCCAGCTGTTAGTGTGTACAGTGCTGTGTATATGATGTACTAGGCACACTATATATCCCCCTCCAGCTGTTAGTGTGTGTACAGTGCTGTGTATATGATGTACTAGGCACACTATATATCCCCCTCCAGCTGTTAGTGTGTGTACAGTGCTGTGTATATGATGTACTAGGCACACTATATATCCCCCTCCAGCTGTTAGTGTGTGTACAGTGCTGTGTATATGATGTACTAGGCACACTATATATCCCCCTCCAGCTGTTAGTGTGTGTACAGTGCTGTGTATATGGTGTACTAGGCACACTATATATCCCCCTCCAGCTGTTAGTGTGTGTACAGTGCTGTGTATATGATGTACTAGGCACACTATATATCCCCCTCCAGCTGTTAGTGTGTGTACAGTGCTGTGTATATGATGTACTAGGCACACTATATATCCCCCTCCAGCTGTTAGTGTGTGTACAGTGCTGTGTATATGATGTACTAGGCACACTATATATCCCCCTCCAGCTGTTAGTGTGTGTACAGTGCTGTGTATATGATGTATTAGGCACACTATATATCCCCCTCCAGCTGTTAGTGTGTGTACAGTGCTGTGTATATGATGTACTAGGCACACTATATATCCCCCTCTAGTTGTTAGTGTGTACAGTGCTGTGTATATGAGGTATAAGGCACACTCTATCCCCCCTCCAGCTGTTAGTGTGTACAGTGCTGTGTATATGATGTATTAGACACACTATATATCCCCTCCAGCTGTCAGTGTGTACAGTGCTGTGTATATGATGTACTAGGCACACTCTACCCCCTCCAGCTGTCAGTGTGTGTACAGTGCTGTGTATATGATATACTAGGCACACTATATATCACCCTCCAGCTGTTAGTGTGTGTACAGTGCTGTGTATATGATGTATTAGGCACACTATATATCCCCCTCCAGCTGTTAGTGTGTGTACAGTGCTGTGTATATGATGTATTAGGCACACTATATATCCCCCTCCAGCTGTTAGTGTGTGTACAGTGCTGTGTATATGATGTACTAGGCACACTATATATCCCCCTCTAGTTGTTAGTGTGTACAGTGCTGTGTATATGAGGTATAAGGCACACTCTATCCCCCCTCCAGCTGTTAGTGTGTACAGTGCTGTGTATATGATGTATTAGACACACTATATATCCCCTCCAGCTGTCAGTGTGTACAGTGCTGTGTATATGATGTACTAGGCACACTCTACCCCCTCCAGCTGTCAGCGTGTACAGTGCTGTGTATATGATGTACTAGGCACACTCTACCCCCGCCAGCTGTTAGTGTGTACAGTGCTGTGTCTCTGTGATGTGTGTTATGTAGCGATATGGGAAACACAAAACCACAATGTCTCATAGCTCTGCTTCCCCTTCCCTTACATCCCCTGTTGTGGTTTTATCCTTATAAGGCTGCAGGAGGGAGACGGAGATCGCACTGAATGCCGACAGGGTGAAGCAGAGGGGGGACCGGAGGCCTGAGGCACGGGTGTGTGTGTACTGAGGGGGTCTGCCTGTATACTGCCTGCTATATATACACCGTGTGTGTGTGTACCGAGGGGGTCTGCCTGTATACTGCCTGCTATATATACACCGTGTGTGTGTACGTCTATGTATATACATGCACAGCACAGACTCGCACACATCAGCACTAGACTAGGGCAGGGAGAATAGCTTGTGAGCTCCTCTAACAGACAGGTAAATACAGGATTATTCAGTGTAAGGCACTGTGGAAAGTGTCAGCACTATAAAATACATAATAATAATTATTATTACAGCAAGTGGGGCAGTGGCTCTGTGTGTTATAAGGAGGGACTCCGCACCTCTCAGCAGATCCTCAGTGACTCAGAGACAGAAATGGAACTGCTGATGATGGTGACAATACAAAATATGGGGGGGGGGGGGGGGGGGGGTCAGTATGGGCAATGGCAAGGTGTGCAACCTAGAACCCCCCCCTCCCCAATAAATTGGGTAATCAGAGGTGACCTGCAATTCTGGACTGGATAATCTATTCACTATCTGCTATTAACAGGCAAGTGACAGCCCACTTCTCCAGGGTCATATCAGAATATAGTAGTGGTGGCTGAGAGGTTAGTTAATCGGCATTCACTGCATCATGAAGTCAATTGTAACACTTCCATGTAGCATGCGGACCAACAGATTGTGCAGGTGAGCTCTCATACTACATGGAGGTGGTGTAATTGTCCAATTATTGGCCATTTCAAATTGAATGTGTATACCAGGCTTAAAGCCTTGCACACATTTAAATTATGATTGGCCAATCACTGACCGATTTTCCTGCCTCCATGTAGTATGAAAGTCATCAGATATTGAATACTTTGAGCAGATTGTGTACATAAACCCTCATACTACATGGAGGTGGTCAGATTGATCAGCGATTGGCGATTACAGTTTAGACTGAGTTATTTGTGCAGATCTATACTCTTATTTCTGGTACGTCTGTCCTACCACACACTGACCACCACCACAATATTGATTATGTCATTGATTGGCCAACTGTAACTGAAAGTGTGCATCGGGCATTAAGTTTGCTCACGTCTGCATCAACTTGGGAGTTATTTGCATCTCATTACCCATCTCTTGTCCCCAAAAATTCCCGCACCTCTCACTATGATCCGATATGGCCCAGGCTGTCCTCTGCAGATGCTGCGATTGATATCGCACACAGTCTATCAGTCCGATCCAAGTCCCTTTTTCTCCCGGGTGATATTTTCACATGTTATAATATAAAACGCCTTTTAAGCCACCAGCAAGCGTTTTGGCATTTTTTGTCGATTTAACGCCAAAAATTTACCATTCACACGTGGCGATTTTTTAGCGATCATGTTTTGCGGTTCTATAGCACTAAAACGCGATCACTGGGTAATCGCCTGAAAATACAAAATGCAGGCTACACGTTTAGCTTTCTTGGCGATTTGCGGCGATTAGCGCAAATCGCCCAAATGAGAAAGGGCCCATAGACTTTTATTACCCCAGTGCTTTGAAAAGCGATAGCGTTTGAGCGTTTTGTCGAAATCGCCGGCAAAACACTCAAGTGTGACTGGGCCCTGAAGGCTTGTTCCCACTGCAAGCGGTTTCGGCTTTTTTTTCGCCCGTGTGTGGTTTTTAAAAACGCCCCCCGACCAAGTGGACAATGAATGTCTATGAGAAGGTTCATATCAGGGCGTGTTGTGTGCTGTGCGGCTAGCAAAGTGGTGCGTGTACCGTTTTGGGGGCAATTCCGCCTCAATGGAAAGTATAGGAGAAACGCAAAACGCTCACAAAACCGCTTTGTGTAGCGATTGCGTATTGTATTTATTGTATTTATTTTTTTCCGGGTCAAAGAGTTCACTTCCTGACTTACAAAACCATTTGGAAAAAACGCTTAGAAAACCGCTAAACACAAAAACGAATTGCCCACCCAAGCGCCGGGAATCGGAAAAAAAAAAAAAAAAGAATGCCTCAAAAAAGCCTAACGCGGACTGACACGCGAAGGGAAAGCAATGTGAACAAGGCCTGATAGAACTTTTTCACCAACTTGTTGGCACTTTTTTAATTGTATTCTCCTGAAAAGTTATTTCAAAGAGAAGATTAAAAATTATCTTCTAGGAGAAAACTTAGGTGGCCATTCATCTAGCGAAAATGGGCAGATTCGACCAAGAGACAAATCTCATCGAATCTGATTAGAGAGAGATCTGTCCGCTGCCCGTACACCGCAGGCTAATTCCCGACCAATTTCATGGTGAAATCGATCCAGAATCGGCCTTCTGCGCCGCATCTGCCACCTCGCCCAGCACTGTCACCCTAATGTGCCCCCCTAGTACACAATGCATTACCTGTCTGTCCGCCGCTGGTGGCTGGATAGAGTACTCGTTAAGGGCTCTGCCTTTGACATGGGAGACCAGCTTTCAAATCCTGGCTAGGTCAAGTATCTATTCAGTAAGGAGTTCAAGGCAAGACTCCCTTACACTGCAGGGTGGCCTCTTGAGCGCGTCCCAGTGGCTGCAGCTCTTGAGCGCTTTGAGTCCGACAGGAGAAAAGCGCTATACAAATGTTCAGATTATTATTATTATTATTATTATTATTATTATTATTATTATTACATCCTTCGTCCATACACACACCCCATGTGGTTCCCGGGGTACACGAGCATGCGTGTGATGTCACAGACGCGCCCACGTAACTCTGGCAATCACGTGGGGTGCGTGTATGGACGGAGGACTGCACCTGGAGCCAGCGGCGGACAGAGACAGGTAATGCATAGTGTACAAGGGGGGCACATTGCACATTAGGAGGGCAGCGTCGGGGGGTTTCGTCGCTCGCCTGGATATCACTCACTGTTACCGTCTTACAACTGACTGAGCATCTTGCAACATGTCCAACCAATTCAGGCCCGAAATTGGTCGCATAGTTAATCGGGCATGCACTTGGTGACACTAATTTTCATCCGGTCATGGTCAAATCGCCCGATAAGTCGCCTGATGTATGGCCACGTTTAGGAGAAAAACTGAATTATGTTGGGAATAAACGGTTCGTTTCTGGCGTTTGATTCTACTCTCGATCGTTTTTGCCGCTCGATTCTGCAATCGATTTTCTTATCTTTTTCCATTCACTTCTATCAGGAATGGAGCATCGAAAGAATCGAAAGGGAGATCGGACATGTCAGAATTTATCTATCCAACCACCTAATCACCTCAAAAAACGAACCATGTATTCCCAGCATTAGACCGGAGCCCTCTGATTCACAAATGAGGGCTGAAACGCGTTTATCAATCTGTAAACAAACATAAGTAATAATATACAAGCACAGACAGCGCTGCAATCTAAAGGTCCGTACACATGCTAGATAAAAGTCTGTGTAAACAAAACGAACAACATCGCTCCAACGACATTACCCAGCAAAAAGAAACAAAAAGAAGTAGTTTAAACGACATTGTCCACACAGAGATTCCAAACGATTGTCTGTTTGAATACTACACGGAAAAGGAAAAAGGAAACGACATTTCACACGACATTCGTACACACTGGTCAACTGCACAATATCTGTCTAATAATCTTCTGAACTGATTTGTCAGTTGGATTGGGCAGAATCTATGATATATCGGTCTCTACTTTATTTTTTAAACAGATTGCTGCCTGATATGGTGATATCTGACGTTTCAAATGACCATTATCTACTGTGTGTACAGGGCTTAGGAACCCTGCAAAGAAATATTGACCAAATGACATCAACAAATGAACTCAGCCTGACCTGCAGCGGATCCGCTGATAATCCATACTGACTGATCATTATACATATACAGCCGAGATTTCCTATGTACACACACTGAATCATTCATGTCCCCAGGAGCTGACAATCTAACGTCCCCACCACAGCCCATTCCACAGAGGGGGGGAGGGGGAGCCAGGTGGCCTGCCAGTGTGTCTCTGGGGGATGATGGAGGAAACGGTAACACCCAGAGGAAACCCACAACCTGTAGGCACACACCTTATCTATAGACACACACACACGCACACTCTGCATACATCACATTCTATACACACAGGTATAGGGCACAGATAGCCGGGGGAGGGAGGGGGACATGCAAGAACATGACAAGTATGAGACTCACCTCATGGTGCAGAGAGAGAGGCGCCCCCTGCAGGCAGGAATGTGTCCCCTGTGCTGCCCTCACCTATCCCAGCATATCCCCCACCCCGGACAGTCCTCTGATACAAAGTATCACTGCTGTGCCTGATACAAAGTGTCACCTCCTGCCTGTCCCCTCCCTGCTGCAGTCACCTCCTGCCTGTCCCCTCCTGCCTGCCCCGAGCCTCAGTCTCCTGATCCCCTATAGATCTCAGCCTGCCCCCCTATAGATCTCAGCCTGATCCCCTATAGATCTCAGCCTGTCCCCCTCTACACCCCACTCTGTCACTTTCCACACCTGATCCCGCCCGCCTGTCACTTTGGGGACCCCAGTCTGTCTCTAGACCTCAGTCTCTCTCTCTCCCAGGCTGTCACTTCCTCTCTCTGGGCTCTGCCTTCCCTTAAAGGAACCACAGCTGATCTTACACGTGCCCCTCCTCTTCCAGGGTGACATCAGCGCAGGGCTGTGCCCCTCCCCCACCGCCTGTCTGCTTGCTGCCCCCAGGGGGGTATGTAAAGTGCAGGAGAGGGGAGGGGGGCAGGAAGGGGAGACTTACCTGGCGATACACAGGGGAACTCGTGTATGTGTGATGATAATGAGACCTCCTGTAGTCCACAGTGTTGCCCAACAATGGCAGCATGTAGCCTGGTATACGTGCAGGACAATGCTGGGTGTATACAGGAAATCAGGGAGGGCAGGAGATAGTGCAGGGTGAGCACAGTATATAGGAGGTAATGCTGGGGATACACAGGTGGTGACATTACTACAGTGGATATATATAAATATATATATCTATTAGAGCTCTTAGCACAGGGGACAATGCTGATGCCTTACAGGGAGTAATATCAGGTGTACACAGGTCTGGCAGTGCAGAAGATAATGCTGGGGGTCTGGCAGTATAGAGGATAATGCTGGGGGTACACAGGGAGTCTGGCAGTACAGAGGATAATGCTGGGGGCACACAGAGGGTCTGGCAGTACAGAGGATAATGCTGGGGGTACACAGGGAGTCTGGCAGTACAGAGGATAATGCTGGGGGCACACAGGGAGTCTGGCAGTACAGAGGATAATGCTGGGGGCACACAGGGGGTCTGGCAGTACAGAGGATAATGCTGGGGGCACACAGAGGGTCTGGCAGTACAGAGGATAATGCTGGGGATACAGAGGGGTCTGGCAGTACAGAGGATAATGCTGGGGGTACACAGGGAGTCTGGCAGTACAGAGGATAATGCTGGGGGCACACAGGGGGTCTGGCAGTACAGAGGATAATGCTGGGGGTACACAGAAGGTCTGGCAGTACAGAGGATAATGCTGGGGGTACACACGGGGTCTGGCAGTACAGAGGATAATACTGGGGGTACACAGGAAGTCTGGCAGTACAGAGGATAATGCTGGGGGTACACAGGGAGTCTGGCAGTACAGAGGATAATGCTGGGGGCACACAGAGGGTCTGGCAGTACAGAGGATAATGCTGGGGGTACACAGGGAGTCTGGCAGTACAGAGGATAATGCTGGGGATACACAGGGGGTCTGGCAGCATGGAGGATAATGCTGGGGTGACACAGAGGGTCTGGTAGTACAGGGGATAATGCTGGGGGGTACACAGGTGGTCTGGCAGTACAGGGGATAATGCTGGGGGTACACAGCGGGTCTGGCAGTACAGAGGACAATGCTGGGGGTACACAGAGCTTCTGGTAGTACAGAGGATGATGTTAGGGTTCACAGAGGCTCTGGCAGTACAGGTTATAATGCTGGGGGTCTGGCAGTACAGAGGATAATGCTGGAGGTTCAAGGAGGGTCTGGCAGTACAGAGGATAATGCTGGGGTTACACAGCGGGTCTGGCAGTACAGAGGGTAATGCTGGAGGTTCACAGAGGCTCTGGCAGTACAGGGGATTATGCTGGGGGTACACAGCGGGTCTGGCAGTACAGAGGATAATGCAGGGGGTTCACAGAGGGTCTGGCAGTACAGAGGATAATGCTGGGGGTTCACAGAGGCTCTTGCAGTACAGGTTATAATGCTGGGGGTCTGGCAGTACAGAGGATAATGCTGGAGGTTCAAGGAGGGTCTGGCAGTACAGGGGATAATGCTGGGGGTTCACAGAAGGTCTGGCAGTACAGAGGATAATGCTGGGGTACACAGCGGGTCTGGCAGTACAGAGGATAATGCTGTGGGTACACAGCGGGTCTGCCAGTACAGAGGATAATGCAGGGTGCGCACAGTATATAGGAGGTAATGCTGGGGATACACAGGTGGTGTAGGACTACAGAGGATATGGCTATATATACAGTGGGTTGAAAAAGTATTTGGCCCCCTTGAAGTTTTCCACATTTTGTCACATTACTGCCATAAACATGAATCAATTTTATTGCAGTTCCACATGAAAGACCAATACAAAGTGGTGTACATGTGAGAAGTGGAACGAAAATCATACATGATTCCAAACATCAGGCAATGCACTCATCAGGCAATGTCTATAGGCAACTGACTGCACTCAGACCAAAGGGGCTGAATAATTACGCACACCCCACTTTGCAGTTATTTATTTGTAAAAAATGTTTGGAATGATGTATGATTTTCGATCCACTTCTCATGTGTACACCACTTTGTATTTGTCTTTCACGTGGAATTCCAATAAAATTGATTCCTGTTTGTGGCAGTAATGTGACAAAATGTGGAAAACTTCAAGGGGGCCGAATACTTTTGCTAGCCACTGTATATAGTATATCTATCAGAGCTCTTAGTACAGGGGACAATGCTGTATGTATGCCTTACAGGGAGTAATATCAGGTGTACACAGGTGGTCTGGCAGTACAGGGGATAATGCTGGGGGTCTGGCAGTATAGAGGATAATGCTGGGGTTACACAGGGGGTCTGGCAGTACAGAGGATAATGCTGGGGGTACACAGGGGGTCTGGCAGTACAGGGGATAATGCTGGGGGTACACAGGGGGTCTGGCAGTACAGAGGATAATGCTGGAGGTACACAGGGGTCTGGCAGTACAGAGGTTATGTTGGGGGTACACAGGGGTCTGGCAGGACAGAGGATAATGCTGGGGGTGCACAGGGGGTCTGGCAGTACAGAGGATAATGCTGGGGGTGCACAGGTGGTCTGGCAGTACAGAGGATAATGCTGGGGGTACAGAGGAGTCTGGCAGTACAGAGGATAATGCTGGGGGTGCACAGGGGGACTGGCAGTACAGAGGATAATGCTGGGGGTGCACAGGGGGACTGGCAGTACAGGGGATAATGCTGGGGGTACACAGGGGTCTGGCAGGACAGAGGATAATGCTGGGGGTTCACAGAAGGTCTTGCAGTACAGGGGATAATGCTGGGGGTGCACAGGTGGTCTGGCAGTACAGAGGATAATGCTGGGGGTACAGAGGAGTCTGGCAGTACAGAGGATAATGCTGGGGGTGCACAGGGGGACTGGCAGTACAGAGGATAATGCTGGGGGTGCACAGGGGGACTGGCAGTACAGGGGATAATGCTGGGGGTACACAGAGGGTCTGGTAGTACAGAGGATAATGCTGGGGGTGCACAGGGGGTCTGGCAGTACAGAGGATAATGCTGGGGGTGCACAGAAGATCTTGCAGTACAGGGGATAATGCTGGGGGTTCACAGAGAGTTTGTCAGTACAGAGGATAATGCTGGTAGTTCACAGAGGGTCTGTCAGTACAGAGGATAATGCTGGGGGTGCACAGGGGGACTGGCAGTACAGAGGATAATGCTGGGGTTTCACAGAGGGTCTGGTAGTACAGAGGATAATGCTGGGGGTGCACAGGGGGTCTGGCAGTACAGAGGATAATGCTGGGGGTACACAGGGAGTCTGGCAGTACAGAGGATAATGCTGGGGGTACACAGGGAGTCTGGCAGTACAGAGGATAATGCTGGGGATACAGAGGAGTCTGGCAGTACAGAGGATAATGCTGGGGGTGCACAGGGGGACTGGCAGTACAGGGGATAATGCTGGGGGTACACAGGGGGTCTGGCAGTACAGAGGATAATGCTGGGGGTGCACAGGGGGTCTGGCAGTACAGGGGATAATGCTGGGGGTACACAGGTGGTCTGGCAGTACAGGGGATAATGCTGGGGTTACACAGAGGGTCTAGCAGTACAGAGGATAATGCTGGGGGCACACAGGGGGACTGGCAGTACAAAGGATAATGCTGGGGGTGCACAGGGGGACTGGCAGTACAGAGGATAATGCTGGGGGGTACACAGAGGGTGTGGCAGTATAGAGGACAATGCTGGGGGTACACAGGGGTCTGGCAGTACAGAGGATAATGCTGGGGGTACACAGGGGTCTGGCAGTACAGAGGATAATGCTGTGCGTACACAGGGATCTGGCAGTACAGAGGATAAGGCTGGGGGTACACAGAGAGTCTGGCTGTAGCGAGGATAATGCTTGGTGTACACTGGGGATATGGCAGCACAGAAGATAATGCTGGGGGTACACAGGGGGTCTGGTAGTACAGGGGATAATGGTTGGTGTACTCAGGGTCTGGATGACCACTGCCAAATCATCACATGTTGTGTGTTCAGTTTTGGGTCACGTGACCTCTGCCATGTCACAGGAATCTGAGTGACCACTGATTTGTCACAAGAGGCTGAGTATCCACTACTTTGTGACTGATATCTGTGTGACTACTGCCATGCCAAAAGAAGTTGATCTCTCCTACATCATAGCAGTCTGAGATTTCAGTCACTTACCAGATGCCTGTGTGACCACTGCTTTGTCACAGAATGCTGAGTGGTCACTTCTATGTCACATTAGGTTGAGTGACCACTACAATATCATACGAGTTTGAGTGGATGCTGCCATGTCACAGGAATCCCAGTGATCTATGGCAGTTATAAATATATCCAGGGTCGGACTGGGCCACAGTAGTACAGTTTTTTCCCTCGGTGGGCCCCGCCTCCAGGTCTCTGGTGGGCCCCCCCTCCTTGTCTGACAGAGCTCCAATTGCTGCCTGCAGCACAAAAATTCTCTTCTCAGTGCTGTAATCACTCATGCTGAGAGCAGTGGCGTAGCTAAGGAGCTGTAGGCCTCAATGCAAATTTTACAATGGGGCCCCCCAAGCACTCTATACATAACAATTGATACGACGCACCAAAACCTGCCAATGGCAACTACAGTGTCAGAGGTGCAAGAAAGGGATGGGAAATAGCTTGTTAATGATTACCACTGTTCAAAGTATCTATGGAAGTGATTATTATGAGCACAGGACCAATAGAGAGGTAATACTGTAGTTGAGGGAGGGCCCTTCGGGGCCCCTTTGGCCCAAGGGCCCCGATGCGGTCACAACCTCTGTAACCTCTGCGGTCGCAACCTCTGCAAAGTAGGACATTACTTTATATTGAAGGAGGGGACTCTATGCAAAGTTTTGTTGGGCAGCAGTGTCTCTGAATTACAATGCTGCTAAGATCATGTACATTTGGCCCTGTCCATAATACATCATGACCACGCCCACCGTCCGGTGCATGGTCACGCCCTTTTTTCACTGCAATCATGGGATGTGTGGGCCCCAGGTTGAAATTTCTTTGGTGGGCCCCCAGTGTCCCAGTCCGACCCTGAATATATCACAGGAGCCTGAGTGACCATTTTCATGGCTCAAAGGGCTACATGATCACTAATATATTAACAAATATACTACAGAAACCTAAATTACCACTGCTGTGTTATGGGATACTGAGTGAGCACTGCCAAACCAAAGGACAAGGACTGACCTCTGTTGTGGCAATGCAAAAGGACTCGGATCTCAAAGAGCTATATTCAGCGACAAGTGAGCTCGGTGTTTTATGCTGCTCGGTGTGGGAGGTTTGTGCTTTTTCGGCCGGTTGCTCAAGTAAGCAGTAAGCACATGTGTCTGGCATCAGGCAGTCCCTGCCGGTACCGGATACTGGGGACGTTGCTGTAGTTCCTTCAATTAAGATATAAATGATGTTGTGCATATGTATGATTGATGTCACTTCCTGGGGGTGGGTTATTTAATACCTGTTTGAACTGTGGGCGGTACACCTGAGGAAGGCCTCCGCCTTAAACATGTTGTGTTTTGACACTGAGCCGAAAAAAATATATATGATATAATGAATTGGTTGTGTACTATGAATAATTACTAGAAGATTAGCAGCAAAGAAAATATTCTCATATTCTTATTTTCAGGTATATAGTGTTTTTTCTAACATTGCATCACTCTCTAATATGTGCAGATTACACAACACTCAGCATTCAAAATGAGTCTTTCAGAGCAGTCTGTGAAGTAATGACCTCTCCTCTGTCAGAGGAAAAGGAATTTGTTTAGTAACAGTTGAGATAATAAAAGTCAGATAACAGCCCTCTCCATGACTTTGAAAGTCGTAGAGCTTAAAGTGAATGTTTACCGCTTAAAAAATAGAAAAGTCAGATACTCACCTAAGGAGAGGGAAGGCTCGGTCCTAATGAGCCTTCCCTCTCCTCTCCCGGTGCCCGGTCCCGCGCAGGATCCCCCGTGACAGTATTCGACCAGTTCGGTTAAATACTGCCACTTCCGCAGCCGAAGGGATGTTTCGGAAGCCTTCTGGAGCACTCGGGCTCCCGAAGACGGGCCGCTCCATACTACGCATGCGCGAGCGCCCTCTATGACGCACTCGTGCGTACGTAGTGTGGAGCGGCCCATCTTCGGAAGCCCGAGTGCTCCCGAAGACCTCCGAAGTCCCTGCGGCGGCGTAAGTGAACGGGGAAGCCAGCGCATCACCGAGGGCACCGGGAGAGGAGAGGGAAGGCTCATTAGGACCGAGCCTTCCCTCTCCTTAGGTGAGTATCTGACTTTTTTATTTTTTACGCGGTACCCATTGGCTTTAATGGCTTTTTTCCATAGAGATGGTGAACTGGAGTTTCTTAACACTTCCTGTACTGGAAACAATTAGACTGATGTATCTGATCTTAATGTCTTATTTCTTAGCTGTACTACACATACAAATCATAATATCATAATTTTTTTTCCGCTTCAGTGTCTCTTTAAATACAGCATGTCGCTGACCACAGCTCTTTGAGAGCCATGTCCTTCTTTTGAATTGTAAGGTTTTGCCGGTGCCATGTCACAGGAGGTGGAATCACTGCTGCCAAACAGGAGGTAGAGTGACTAGTACCAGGACACCTGAGGCTCGTGTCCAATTCCATATCACAGGAGGCGGGACATGTCCCGGACGGCCAAAAGCTCACGCCTGCCTTGTGCACACCTTGCCTTGGCAGCGGTCACCAGGTATCGGAGACACATGAGTCATCCTCACCACAGGCTTAAAGGGAATCTGAAGTGAAAATAAACTTATGATATAATGCACTGTATGTGTAGTACTGCTAAAATATAGAACATTAGTAGCAAAGACTAGAGTCTCATATTTTTTCCAGTACAGGAAAAGTTAAGAAACTTCAGTTATTTTTGCAAAAGAGCTTCTCTGAGCTCTCTGACCCAACTTGGGTTGACTACAGTGCTGTTTTCTGAAGCACTTATCTCAACCCGTCTCTCGCTGATTCTTGTTTGTTTGAAGGACAACTGAAGTTACCATAATATGGAGGCTGCTGTATTTATTTCCTTTTAAACAATACTAGTTCCATGGCTGTCCAGCTGATCTAAATGGCTGTAGTAGAATCTGAATAACACCAGAAACAAGCATGCAGCTAATCTTGTCAGATTTGCCAATAATGTCAGAAAGACCTGATCTGCTGTATGCTTGTTCAGGGGCTATGGCTAATAGTATTAGAGGCAGAGGATCAGCAGGGCTGCCAGGCAACTGGTATTGCTTAAAAGGAATTAAATATGTCAGCCTCCATATCCCTCTTGCTTCAGTTGTCCTTTAAAGTTTTACTGCAGAGCTAATGACCTTTTGAACTTTCCTGTTCTGTATCATAGTTTAAAATACAGATTATAGTTTGTAAACTGAAAGTATTAGAAAATAAAGCAATGTTATAAGAAAAAGCTGTATAACTGAAAATAATACATATGAGACACTTTTCTTTGCTACTAATGTTTTCGCTTCAGTGTCACTTTAAATGACAGGCTGGCCCCATATTAAAGTGTCAGCTTCATCTCTCTAGGTACGTACAGACATGAAACTTTTGATGGTTGAAATGACCGTTCATAATTGTTTTCCCTGCTGCTTGATGTCTGTACCTGCATAGTCATGTCTCATCATCCGCAGCCTTTAAAGCATAGGTGACCAATAATCCTTATTCCCTCTCCATAGCCTCTCTCTATAGGACAATTCATACATTGTCCTATCTCTACCCTCCTGCCTCTCCTCCCCTCTCCATAGGACAGTACATGTAGCCTCCTGCCTCTCCTCCCCTCTCCATAGGACAGTACATGTAGCCTCCTGCCTCTCCTCCCCTCTCCATAGGACAGTACATGCAGCCTCCTGCCTCTCCTCCCCTCTCCATAGGACAGTACATGCAGCCTCCTGCCTCCCCTCTCCTCTCCATAGGACAGTACATGCAGCCTCCTGCCTCTCCTCCCCTCTCCATAGGACAGTACATGCAGCCTCCTGCCTCTCCTCCCCTCTCCATAGGACAGTACATGTAGCCTCCTGCCTCTCCTCCCCTCTCCATAGGACAGTACATGCAGCCTCCTGCCTCTCCTCCCCTCTCCATAGGACAGTACATGCAGCCTCCTGCCTCCCCTCTCCTCTCCATAGGACAGTACATGTAGCCTCCTGCCTCTCCTCCCCTCTCCATAGGACAGTACATGCAGCCTCCTGCCTCTCCTCCCCTCTCCATAGGACAGTACATGCAGTCCCCTGCCTCTCCTCCCCCCTTCCATAGGACAGTACATTCAGCCACCTGCCTCTCCTCCCCTCTCCATAGGACAGTACATGCAGCCTCCTGCCTCTCCTCCCCCCTTCCATAGGACAGTACATTCAGCCTCCTGTCTCTCCTCCCCTCTCCATAGGACAGTACATGCAGCCTCCTGCCTCTCCTCCCCCCTTCCATAGGACAGTACATGCAGCCACCTGCCTCTCCTCCCTTCTCCATAGGACAGTACATGCAGCCTCCTGCCTCTCCTCCCCCTTCCATAGGACAGTACATTCAGCCTCCTGTCTCTCCTCCACTCTCCATAGGACAGTAGATGCAGCCTCCTGCCTCCCCTCCCCTCTCCATAGGACAGTACATGCAGCCTCCTGCCTCCCCTCTCCTTAGGACAGTACATGCAGCCTCCTGCCTCTCCTCCCCTCTCCATAGGACAGTACATGCAGCCTCCTGCCTCTCCTCCCCCTTCCATAGGACAGTACATTCAGCCTCCTGTCTCTCCTCCACTCTCCATAGGACAGTACATGCAGCCTCCTGCCTCTCCTCCCCTCTCCATAGGACAGTACATGCAGCCTCCTGCCTCTCCTCCCCTCTCCATAGGACAGTACATGCAGCCTCCTGCCTCCCCTCTCCATAGGACAGTACATGCAGCCTCCTGCCTCCCCTCTCCATAGGACAGTACATGCAGCCTCCTGCCTCCCCTCTCCATAGGACAGTACATGCAGCCTCCTGCCTCTCCTCCCCTCTCCATAGGACAGTACACGCAGCCTCCTGCCTCTCCTCCCCTTTCCATAGGACAGTACACGCAGCCTCCTGCCTCTCCTCCCCTTTCCATAGGACAATACATGCAGCCTCCTGCCTCTCCTTCCCTCTCCATAGGACAGTACACGCAGCCTCCTGCCTCTCCTCCCCTTTCCATAGGACAGTACACGCAGCCTCCTGCCTCTCCTCCCCTTTCCATAGGACAATACATGCAGCCTCCTGCCTCTCCTTCCCTCTCCATAGGACAGTACATGCAGCCTCCTGCCTCTCCATAGGACAGTACATGCAGCCTCCTGCCTCCCCTCCCCTCTCCATAGGACAGTACATGCAGCCTCCTGCCTCTCCTCCCCTCTCCATAGGACAGTACATGCAGCCACCTGCCTCTCCTCCCCTCTCCATAGGACAGTACATGCACCCTCCTGCCTCTCCTCCCCTCTCCATAGGACAGTACATTCAGCCTCCTGTCTCTTCTCCCCTCTCCATAGGACAGTACATGCAGCCTCCTGCCTCTCCTCCCCTCTCCATAGGACAGTACATGCAGCCCCCTGCCTCTCCTCTCCTCTCCATAGGACAGTACATGCAGCCTCCTGCCTCTCTTCCCCTCTCCATAGGACAGTACATGCACCCTCCTGCCTCTCCTCCCCTCTCCATAGGACAGTACACGCAGCCTCCTGCCTCTCCTCCCCTTTCCATAGGACAGTACACGCAGCCTCCTGCCTCTCCTCCCCTTTCCATAGGACAGTACATGCAGCCTCCTGCCTCTCCTTCCCTCTCCATAGGACAGTACATGCAGCCTCCTGCCTCTCCTCCCCTTTCCATAGGACAGTACATGCAGCCTCCTGCCTCTCCTCCCCTCTCCATAGGACAGTACATGCAGCCTCCTGCCTCTCCTCCCCTCTCCATAGGACAGTACATGCAGCCTCCTGCCTCTCCTCCCCCCTTCCATAGGACAGTACATTCAGCCTCCTGTCTCCATAGGACAATACATGCTTTTTTCTTATTTCTCCTTCCCACTCCATAGGTTAGTACATTCATTACCTTCTCTATAGGACCATTATAGCCCCTCACACACTCCAATGAGTTCTGGGTCACCATGAGCTCGCTGGTTAGTCTGGACCTCTGGGTGTTACAAGCCCTACTCCATAGAGCCAAATTAATCCATGCCATGCACTGATGAGGATCAACCAATCCGAAACAGTCTGTATGCATGTTGGATTATTATGGCTCTGTACAAATTAACAAGCTGACACATCATTGCACTCCAGTGGATCTGGAGGTGTGTTTAACTTCTAAGGGCAAGAATGGTTAATTTGCATATATTCAGCAGTGATGCACTGGGAGACATCTCAAGCTCACTCCAACCTGAATTATCGCAAATTCTTTATGTTTTAAGAAAGCAAACTTTTGTTTTCTATAAGACAATACATGCTTACTGCTGCCTCTCCTCCCCCTTCCCTGTCCATAGGACAGTACATGGAGGCTCCTGTCACCTCTTTGCAGGACACTACATATAGCCTTGCATAGAGCCTACAGGAGGCCGTATAAAAATGGGTTGCGGTTTAGACTGTGGCCCCTGGCTTCTGAAACCATATTTAGAAAATATTTCTTCACATTTTGCTTCCCTACCAACATTTTAATTATTTATTCATTCACTTCATAGGCTGAACCGTCAGAGAGTGTAGGCCAATCCTGGCTGGAGTACCTCATACAAGTACATAACAGCGCCAGTACCCTACGATCCCACAGATCACATCTGCTGTATGCCAGTCTGACATGTGGTTGATCATATTTAATTGTCATAGAGAGATAAAATAACTTCCTTCAAGAGGCACTGTAATGAACATATCATAATAAATAAAATTGTGTTTTGTTTTTTTTAACATTATTCATTTATAGATTATTTAGTCAGTGTTTGCCCATTGTAAAATCTTTCCTCACCCTGATTCACATTCTGAAATGTATCACTGGTGGTGACATCTTTAGTCCTGACAGGTGATCCGTACGGAATGTTCGTTACTGAGAGTTCTATGCACAGAGGAAGATACTGCTTGCTTGGCAGTTGTAAAAAGCTGTCATTTCCCATAATGCAATGAGGTTCACAGACAACAAACTGTCAGGACCATGGTCATGACATCACACTGTGGGAGGAGTTTCACCACAATATCAGTAGTAGATGATCTATTCGAAAAAAAGGTAAAGGTTTGTCATGGGAAAGGGGGTATCAGCTACTGATTAGGGTGATGTTCAATCCTGGGTTAAAGTTCCTCTTTAAAGTAAACCTGTGAGGTTTACGAAACACAAATTTAGATACTTACCTCGGGAGGGGGAAGCTTCTGGATCCTCCTGAGGCCTCCCTCAACCTTCTCCACCAGGCCATTCCAGGACTGAGACCCCCTGAAGCGCAGCTGCACTGTGCGAACCACGATCAGTCTTGGCTTTTCCCGCCAAAGCCAAAGCGGGTGTGTGCTACTGCGCATGCAAAGGGCGGGGCAGTGCTGGAGCCGCCCTACAGAGGAGGACGGGAAAGCCCCTTTAGGATCCAAAGGTTCCCCCCATACTAAGGTGAGTAGCCGTTTGGGCACTTTTTATCTCACAGTTTCCTTCAAAATATGCAGTACTCATTGTTCAGACCTAGTTGAGTTTACAGAGTCTGAGAAACATTGCCAACTGGGGCACACCACGCTCATAGCTCTTCTAGTGTCAGGCGGAGAAGTTGTGCCTCCCCTGGTGCTAGTAGGAGGCCTTCTTGTACATTCAAGTCTCTGGATCTTCTCCACGTTGTGGACAGCAGGAGTTGTGCTGTGGCTTTATAGCCCGTGAGGCGAACAGAAAGGTTGCGCGGTTGGTTGGTAGGGTTGATGGCCACCAAGAGAGTGGAGCAGCCCCAGCGATGTACTATGCCGTAGGTGGAGTTGTCAGCCATAGGTTGTAACCAGCCAGCATACAGGGCGGGGTGCTGGTGTCGCCTGAAGAGCAGAAGTTCAAGCCAGGATGGTGGTGGTTGTGTCTGCAGAAGAAAATGGTGGTGAGACCATAAAGAATATTCACACCCTTCTCAGATCATCATCAGTGAAACGTGAGGTTGCATACTTAATATACATCTCAACCCCATCGGCATTGAAATATCCATAGTCTCCAACCACTCCTCCTTTTTATCTAACCCCCAAGTTGACGCACCTGGCTGAGTGGCAATATCGCCGTTCCTGGAAGAGTGGCTGCCATAAATTGTCGTAGTTCCAGAGAGCTTCCTGAAGACACCTACCGAAAAAAATACAACTTCACGACCCGTCCAGAGAAAGCCCTCCACACTCCACCCCATCCCTGACTGTGACCTCTCACCTGCCAGGCCGTATTCTGGACCTGTGAACATTCAGTGACCTTTGCCGAGTCCCACCTGGGTAAGGAACAGGTGCATAAGAGAACAGACTTGTTGCTGGCTGTTTCTTCACACAGCCAATCGGGAAGCAGAATGAACCTGATGGTAGAGGTGTATTAGAAATGATTGGTGTTTATGTCATAGTTCTGTGGTGGTGTGGGCTATGAGGAAGTCACCTGTCCTCTCTGGCAACGATGTCCATGTCCTCCTGCAGAAATTGCGACACCTGGGAAGAGTCAGCAGAAACAGTGAAAGTTATAGCTGCAGAAATATTATGGGTGGGTGGGGGTCATCAGTTATTGTACACGAAAGTCACAGACATGTGGGTGTAGGGCAGCCCCATTCAATCATCTGGGGAAGGTGAAAAAGGCCTCCACAATCACTGGATGAAAGTTGGAACAAACCATTTCATCATGTTTGGCTGCTAGCAAGTTATGAAGACCCAAATGGCCATTTGAAATATAGAAATGTGTCCAACACTTATCTGTAACCACAACATAAAACAGAGAAACCGAGAGCCCAATATAGTGTAGTATGTATTGGATCAGGGAGAATTAGTGTGGAGTAAGTATTATACTTACAAACATGGGTTACCGTTTAGGCAACCACTATATAGGCAGGTGGGGAGATTAGACCTGTCTCCACTCAGGAATAAGATGTCGCTCTCTGAAGAAGGAAAGGAGGGTTTGTCACCCTTCCAACCACCAAGGGTGGATATCTTGACAAGTAGATGTACAGAGGCGCCAAAAGGATAAAATATGCTAAAATGTTTAAAATATTCGGGTGGCGGCGGTGGACCGGCCACTCCGAAATAGACTCGATGCTGTCGCTTAAGATAAAGACAATTTATTCACATACTCCATGAACAGAACCGCAACACGTTTCACGGGTATATTCCCGCTTCCTCAGGCAATAAACAGATAGGAGTACACAGTACAGTCTCAAGGTCACGAATAGCGCCTCTCTCAGAGCGCCTCTCTATTCGTGACCTTGGGAATATACCCGTGAAACGCGTTGCGGTTCTGTTCATGGAGTATGTGAATAAATCGAGTCTATTTCTGAGTGGCCGGTCCACCGCCGCCACCCGAATATTTTAAGCATTTTAGCATATTTTATACTTTTGGCGCCTCTGTACATCTACCTGTAACCACAACAGGTGGACAATCCCTGTGGACCTCTCATGTAGCAGATCAGAACTCTACAAACGTGAATAGAAGGTGATAGAAGCCTCCACAGACACTGGATGAAAGTTAGAACAAATTGTTAAATTATGTTTGGCTACTAGCAAGTTATGAAGACCCAAATGGCCATATAGAAATGTGTCCAACACTTATCTGTAACCACAACAGGTGGACAATCTATGTGGACCTCTCAAGTAGCAGATCAGAACTCTACAAACGTGAATAGAAGGTGATAGAAGTCCCCACAGACACTGGATGAAAGTTAGAACAAATTGTTAAATTATGTTTGGCTACTAGCAAGTTATGAAGACCCAAATGGCCCTTTGAAATGTAGAAATGTGTCCAACATTCATCTGTAACTAGGACAGGTGGACAATCTCTGTGGACCTCAAAGTGCAAATCTGAACTCTACAAATCCTCAAATTACCTGTGTGCGGGCTGCGGACTATAGCATTGCTTCTATAGCCACGCCAAACTCGGGCGCTAAGCGGCCGGTGCTGTGCATCGAGAACAGGCATCCCGCCCTCTGCCCCCCATCCTCACATTCCTCTAGTTTTTATGTGGAATGTTCTCACCATCCTCAGTGAACTTCGCTGCCCTCCTGATAGGCTGAACCCCGACACCCCATCCTGTATCCAGCTGTGCAGCGCCTCCTGTATGTGAGAAACAGAATATCAACTGGCAGTGTATTCACTGACACACAACAGGTGTAACACTATCCAACATACAAAGAGTGACACCCTCACTGATGCACAACTTGCCTAACACAAAAGCACAGGTGTGAAACTCTAACACAAAACAGACACCCTCACTGACAGGCAAGATGCTCAACACCATTAGTGAAACGTATTCTGCAATATCCCACATGAATAAATTTGTTTGTGATTTTTTTTCAGGTATTTTTTGAGTGATTTTTGTGTGCAAGTTTTTACTTTTTTTGTGCACCTTTCTGTGATTTATTCATGCACACCAATGAATTTATTGGCATGAAAATGTATCTAATTTACAACATTTTTTGGTTTGCCATTGACTCCCCTAAATTGTCCTACAATTGTGCCATTGACTTGTTGCTTGATCCACAGCATGGTAGAGTTTACACACCCTCCCACCTATTGACTAAAACCATGTCCCAATACACCTGGCAGAACTAAGAGAGAGGTTTCTTCTGCTAATCTACTTCTCCAGAAGGAGCTAGGTTTTCTTCATGCAAAAGAAAATATTCCTTATCGGGGCCTACAGAAAATAGTGCTCTTTATCTTTAGATTCATCTGTGGAGAAGAGAGGCTACCTAACATCAATACCTGGTGTGGCCTTCATGAATGTTTGGTCAAGAGCTTTGACTCCCTTCATATGTTAAGCTCAATACTCACCTAAAAATGGATCGGGGAACCTCACAGCAACGCGTCCTGATGAACGAGGTTCCACAATCCACCTTCCTGCCCATGAGAACATTCGAAGGGGCGCGAGTGGGAGCACGTATTAGTACGTCACTGCGAGCTGGGTGCAGGGAGAGCTGAATAATGGTTCACCCTGCTGCTGCTCAAATTCCTGGTGTAGCAAGTCATCGTAGCAACTCAGAGGGAGAAGTAATTCGGGGTCGGGCGATTGCCGGAACCCCGAGTTACGCTTGTGAAGGGTGAGCACGATAGCACCAAAACCACCTGCTTTGAGTGAATGGGAGGTCAAACAATCACGGTACTTTGCACAGGAGTCGGGGGGGGGGGGGGGGGGATCTTGTAGATCTGCCGTGACAGTTGTTATCGCTGCTCATTGCGAAACATCGTTTGTGTAAACACGCGCCTACCCAAGATATGAGATTGTGGAACCTGTCGTCTGAAAAAATCACTCTAAAAATCGCGTAGTGAGTACGGGCATTAGAACCCTGTAAATTACATCTTCTGAGACCTTCTCTACAATTTTGTTATAGTTTACCTGGATATTTAGATTTTTTCCTCTGGTCTGGAAGAACGTTAAGAACATGTAAAGACTGCTATCCTGGTTCTCGGACACAGGTATCGATCTCCAATACTTAAGGGCAAAGTCAGGCCGTCTTTATTTGAACTTTTTAAAATGTCATTCCTGAGGTACGTTAGTCCTGCCAAAGACCTCTACTTGGATCTTTACAGAATTTCTGCCACACTGGGCTGGATTCCACCTTAGGGCCGCAAAGCCCTCCAGAGGTTCCTGAGTCACAGACTTCCTGTCCCAGATCAGCTGAGAAGTCAACCTGTGACTATCCATCCGGCTCAATCTATCCTGCAGGTGTCCTGCTCACATTTTTCCATCCAGCTCCTGCTCCCTCTACGCCCTAGCACAGAGGTGGGCAAACGTTTTTGCAATCGGGCTGCATTCCTCTTGAATGCGGCCCAAACCTTCTCGCTCCCTCCCTCCTGACTTGTGTGGCGAAGGAGCGATTGGGTGTATCTCACCCAAACGCTTTTTCCAGCGTTGATCTTCATGGCAATAGTGGCGTGATGTGCTGGTAGGTAATGACGGTAAGCCACATGGTGCTGCCATTGCCATGGAAATTGCAGCTGGAACGAGAAATTTGGTAATGTTCCTTCTTTACGTCTACTTTACTTCTACCTCTTCGTGCTCTGTGCATATATCTTACCGAGGGATGGGAGGAGTGAAGGGGAGAAGGAGGGGAATGCGGCTTCCTATCAGTGGGCTGCCTTCATAGTGACCGTGTGTCCGTGTAGAACAAACAATATTTGGTCAGGTCCTGCCCTAGCACTTCAGAACTCTGCAGGACCTGACCAAATATTGTTGTTCTACCTGCAAGAACCAAGTTTCGGGATCTGGTATAGCTGGTACCTTTGGTCCACCACCCCTGTGTCATCAATACAATACAAAAGAAGGAGATGGCACACCACTGGCTTACAACAATCGTGTATTAGAGCAAAAGGATGCCACATGTTTGGGTTGGAGCCCTTCTTAATGTATACCTCGTTCTATGCTCACTACACCGCCAACTCTCCAAAGGTCTACTCTTTTACCACAATGCTAAGTAGCCACTGATTTCCGACCACTCCTCCGACCACAGGGCTGGCTTCAAGGGAATTTTCCAACATGTCCCACTACCCTTTTGTTCAATAAACTGTCCAGAATGAATCAAAAGTAACTGATCGTGGTTTCTACATGGTGTCTGGGAAAAAAGGGCGCCGGGTTTTTAACGATAAGCATGGATAACGTTTAAAAATGTATTGTACTGTATTTCGTTTAAAATTAATGTTTTTAAAGTTATAAATCATTAAATAATGTGCATTAAATCGGCAATTGTAAAAACGTTAATCTTTCGTTTAAATACTGAAACGTATAATAACGTTAAAAAAAAAAAAATTACTAAGTAACCCTCCCTGTACCTACCCCTAACCCCTAGACCCCCCTGTTGATGCCTAAACCTAAGACCCCCCTGTTGGTGCCTAAACCTAAGACCCCCCTGTTGGTGCCTAAACCTAAGACCCCCCTGTTGGTGCCTAAACCTAAGACCCCCCTGTTGGTGCCTAAACCTAAGACCCCCCTGTTGGTGCCTAAACCTAAGACCCCCCTTTTGGTGCCTAAACCTAAGACCCCCTGTTGGTGCCTAAACCTAAGACCCCCCTGTTGGTGCCTAAACCTAAGACCCCCCTGTTGGTGCCTAAACCTAAGACCCCCCTGTTGGTGCCTAAACCTAAGACCCCCCTTTTGGTGCCTAAACCTAAGACCCCCTGTTGGTGCCTAAACCTAAGACCCCCCTGTTGGTGCCTAAACCTAAGACCCCCCTGTTGGTGCCTAAACCTAAGACCCCCCCTGTTGGTTTTTTCGTTTAAAAATAATTTTTTTAAAAAAAATGTACTGTTTTTCGTTTAAAAATAATGTTTGGGGAAAAAATATTGTACTGTTTTTCGTTTAAAAATAATATTTAAAAATGTATAAATCATTAAATAATGTGTAATCATGAGAAGCAGTAATAAAACATTAAGTCTCCGGGCGCCGCTTTTAAAACGTTATTTTTCACCGGCGCCCTTTTTTCCTATCGGGCGCCCATTAAACGATATTTATTATAGGAGTGAATGGCGGCGCCCGATTTGTCCACTAGCCTCAGGCGCCCGAATTTACTGTTTCCGTCCATTTCACTGTCCACCTTCCTGCAGATCTCTGCCTCTGGAGACATCTCTTGGTATATGCATGCCGCCTAGTGGCAACTTATGAGAAGTGCAGTTCTAGTTCCCTGCTGATTATTACTGGTTTAGCAAGGCTGTTCAGGTCACTGCATGGGTAAGGTAGGCATAACTGCATGATACTTAAATAGATTAGACATCAGATCCAATACAAAATATCACATCTAATGACAACTCTGGTATTACAATCAGTATTACGATCTAGTATTGTTTGGACCTACTGGTCCTTTGGTCAATCAATTCCATCGATTCAAGAGCACATAAGAGCCACGGGCAGGGGGTGTGGCAAGGATCCTAAGAGATTCAGGGCACTTTTGGGCACTCCAGACGAAAAATGGGTGTGGCCATGCACCAGAATGTGGGGGTGGTCATGGGGTAGGCCTGCCCAGGAAAATGTTGGAAGAAGCCCCCTCTCCATTAATACATGCTGGGCGCTGAGGTACCTCCTAGTGATGGGAATTCCGGCTCTTCTTGGAGAATCGGCTCTTCTGAATCGGCTCCCATTAAAGAGCCGGCTCTTACGGCTCTCAATCGGCTCGTCATTAAATATCACTAGACGCCACTCAGAATCGGAGTAAAAGCCCCGCCCCCGTCTCCATGACAACTCCAGACTGCTTCTCTCGCAATCCCTCCTGCTACTGCTCTGCTCCATACACTCCTATAAGCTGCACGAGGAGGACTACATCTCCCAGCATGCCTCAGCGCCCTTTATTACACAGCAAATCAGAGCTGTGTGGGGCGGCTGAGGCATCGGCTCTTTCAAAACTGAGAGCCGGCTCTTGTCGTTCACAGCAAAGAGCCGGCTCTTAGAGCCGGCTCGTTCGCGAACGACCCATCACTAGTACCTCCATGGGGCATGCTGGGTGTTGTGGAGACATGCTGGAAACTGTGGTGCCTGCAGCCTCCATAGGGAGCATGTATCATTGTGTGTCCTCACTGTTCCATAACTTCCCCCCCCCCCCCCCCCCCCCAGCAGAGTGACACAGCGGGAGGAACTACTCAGTCTGGTGGTGACATCCTCTGTACCTAGCATTTCTCCCCATAGCATCTGAGAATCAGATGCTAGGAGCTCTAGCATCTGATTCATTCTCAGACACTAGGGGGAGAAGCCTGGAAGAGAAGAGGTCTGCAGAATCTGGAGACCCAGTAGCCGGAGGTGAGTACTGCCGACAGCTACCTGGGGTGGGGGACATTCAGGGCAACCCAGAATAGATCCGGGGCACGTGCCACTGATCTTTGGGGCTAGCAAATCCCCTGGCCAACGGGCAGCACAAAGCTAGCAGCTGCCGCAGGACGACTGATAACGGAACAGAGTTCTGTTAGCGCAAAGTAGAAGAGTAGAAAAACTATCCATATCTGGAGGAAGTTGGTTGTTAAAGCATAGCTTCCAATTGTTGCTCTTTCGGAGATACTGTCCCTCTTTGGGAGCCCTGTCCCTCTGTCCCTCTTTCCTCCTCATTTGTCCCTCTTTCTATGTAAATATATATATTTCTCTACTAAAATATATGTTTGACTCTAAACTTTTTTCCCATCCTTTAAATTGATATATTACTTAAAGGGATACTGTAGGGGGGTCGCGGGAAAATGAGCTGAACTTACCCGGAGCTTCTAATGGTCCCCCACAGACATCCTGTGCCCGCGCAGCCACTCCCCGATGCTCCGGCCCCGCCTCCAGTTCACTTCTGGAATTTCTGACTTTAAAGTCAGAAAACCACTGTGCCTGCGTTGCCGTGTCCTCACTCCCGCTGATGGCACCAGGAGAGTATTGCACAAGCCCAGTATGGTCTTTGGTCTGCCCAGTACGCTCCTGGTGCCATCAGCGGGAGCGAGGACACGGCAAAGCAGGCGCAGTGGTTTTCTGACTTTAAAGTCAGAAATTCCAGAAGTGAACTGGAGGCGGGGCTGGAGCATCGGTGAGTGGCTGCTCGGGCACAGGATGTCTGCGGGGGACCATTAGAAGCCCCGGGTAACTTCAACTCATTTTCCCCCGACCCCCTACAGTATCCCTTTAATTTTAAAATGTAAAATACAGGGAAATTAACCAGAATAGAAAGGACCAGTGTGGTTTGAATTATAAAACAACATATTTTTCTTATTACGGTAAATCTTTATCGTATGCGTGACTAGGGGTGTGGCGAGGCGTGATCAGGGGTGTGGCAGGGGTGTGGCTTAAGTGTCCCTCTTTCTCATCCCAATAAGTTGGGAGGTATGGTTAAAGGACAACTGTAATGGGATATGGAGGCTGCCATTTTTATTTCCTTTTAAACAATACCAGTTGCCTGGCTGTCCTGCTATCCCAAGGGCCACACCACACCGCCAAAAACAGGCCTTCAGGAATAACCCTGTTAGTACACGGTAATCCCCGTCTGGAAGCCGGCCAAGCAGGTAGAGACGTGCGTGGAAACGTATTGCTAAAATACGCTTTCGTGCATGCGTAAAAGATGCGGAGGGCATTTTAACACACGCTTCGCCGTAGACTTACATGACTTCTGGTCCACTGCACGTCACTGCAGGCCAACGCAGAACCACACGGTAACATAGGTTTGCTCTAACGTCGGAGATGCGGCGAAAACGTCACTTCAGTTGCATCGATCCGCACCATGTCTGTGTGGAAGTCCCCATAGACTTTTATTGCCCTGCGGTGGGGTGCTGTAAAATAACGCACCGCCCCAGTGTGAAGGGCCCCTTATACTTTCAGCCATAGCCCCTGAACAAGCATGCAGCAGATCAGGTGTTTCTGACATTATTGTCAGATCTGACAAGATTAGCAGCATGCTTGTTTCTGGTGTGATTCAGACACCAAGTAGACCAGCAGGGCTGCCAGGCAACTGGTATTGTTTAAAAGGAAATAAATATGGCAGCCTCCACATTCCTTTCACTACAGTTGTCCTTTAAGCTGATCTACCACAAATTGTACAGTGTATGGCTAACATAACAGGTATATCTAGCTCCTGACAATGATCGGCAGGTGTGACACCCTCATGATACACATTGCATACCCCAAATTATCACACATTCAGAGACACTACAGATAGTGACAAACCCCTGCATGTAACAAGAATATAAATCCAGGTTCCCACCTTCATCGTCTGCACCTGGCTTGAATTATATTCCTCCGACACCTCAATGTCCAACACAAGGTGGAGACCTAGAACATTGGGAGGCAAAGAGGTCACATACTGAATACTGGGGACACAGAGGTCACACACTGAATACTGGGGACACAGAGGTCACACACTGAATACTGGGGACACAGAGGTCACACACTGAATACTGGGGGACACAGAGGTCACACACTGAATACTGGGGACACAGAGGTCACACACTGAATACTGGGGACACAGAGGTCACACACTGAATACTGGGGACACAGAGGTCACACACTGAATACTGGGGACACAGAGGTCACACACTGAATACTGGGGGACACAGAGGTCACACACTGAATACTGGGGACACAGAGGTCACACACTGAATACTGGGGACACAGAGGTCACACACTGAATACTGGGGACACAGAGGTCACACACTGAATACTGGGGACACAGAGGTCACACACTGAATACTGGGGACACAGAGGTCACACACTGAATACTGGGGGACACAGAGGTCACACACTGAATACTGGGGACACAGAGGTCACACACTGAATACTGGGGACACAGAGGTCACACACTGAATACTGGGGACACAGAGGTCACACACTAAATACTGGGGGACACAGAGGTCACACACTGAATACTGGGGACACAGAGGTCACACACTGAATACTGGGGGGCACAGAGGTCACACAGTGAATACCAGGGGGGGGGGCACAGAGGTCACACAGTGAATACCAGGGGAGGGGGGCACAGAGGTCACACATTGAATACTAGGGGACACAGAGGACACAGACAGAACATTGGGAGGCACAGAGGTCACACACTGAATACCAGGGGACACAGAGGACACAGGCAGAACATTGGGAGGCACAGAGGTCTCATACTGAATACTGGGAGGAAGAGGACGCGATATGACAAGTGGGGAGGGAAACAGAGTGGTGGACGCTCCGGTCTTGGTCTCTAGACAGTTGGTGAGAGTGTGTGGAAGGGGGGGGCCCATCCTCACAAGTTTTCCTCAGGTGGCTAAGAGTCTTAAACCGGCCCTGCTTGCAAACCATCTCCCGGGAGCGGAACGTGTTTGTAAGTAGGGAACCGCCTGTATAAGCTATTTTTTTCCAGCAGCGTAATAAAAGGGTGCCTGGAAATGTGGGTGAATATCGGTAATTTTACCGATTATATACTATTAAAATGTAAAGATGGATCATAAAATATTGGTATTAAATACCGATATTTTACCATAGCTAAACCTAACCCTACTCTCACACAGATCCCTCCTCCCGATGTCTAACCCTAGCTATACCCCCGCACAAACATCCTACCTGACCCCTAACCCTAAACACCACACCTAACCTTAATCAAACTAATTTTTCAAAATAGCGGCATTGAGGGGTAATTTGGGTGTCTATAGAGGAGCCCAAACTTCTGCCACTAGGGCCCAAATTTCCTGCTACTGGACTGAGTAGCATAACAATGATATAACGGGAAATTGAGGGGGGGGGGGGAGGGGCAGTTGTTTAGAAACAGCCCTGTTAGTAGGCTTCTGACTAAGTGAGGGTCCCTAAATTATGGTGGTGCGTCCGCACACACACTCACCTACGCACTAGCGACGGTCGGGGAGAAGCAATTAATTCTAAGGTTAATCTTATGGTTACGTTATACGACTGTACGCAGTCAGCTTGGAAATGTCCCAATCAAGTGCGGCAACTGCCTCGTTTAAATAAAACTAAAAACTAACATGAACTTGGAGTTATCAACATCTCATTGACTGGAGACACTCTTAGGGCCCTTTCACACACAAGCGATTAGCGGGCGATTTCCGCGAATCGCTAAAGTGCTAGTGCTATGTTACCCTATGGGTTACCCTAACGGGCGTTTTGCAATTGGCGCCAATCGCAAATGTGTTACCTGCAGCATTTATGGAGTGATTCAGAAGCAATCGCAGTACAATGCTTATTAAACGTTGACCACAATCGCTCTGAAATTACGAAAGTGTCCAGTGATTTCACCACGCTAATCGTGGTAAAATCACTCGGGTAAAACGCTAGCTGGCCATTAGTGTCCTTAGCTGCAGGAGATAACGCCTGGTACACACTTTCAATTATAATTGGCTAATCACTGACCAATTTTACCACCTCCGTGTCTTATGAGGGTCGACAGATATTAAATACTATGAGCAGATTGTTTAGGTAAACCCTCATACTACATGGTGGTGGTAAAATTGGTCAGTGATTGGCATAATCTTAGTTGAAAGGGTGTACCAGGCTTAAAAAAAAAGCGGACCTGAACTCAGAACTTCCTCTCTGCTCTAAAAGATAAGCAACAGCATAATACACTTTAAAGAAAAACATTTCTTTGTTACAGCTGATACAAATCCTGCAATACATATGCAGTGTGTTTACTTCCTGCTTTCATGAAAGCAGACATAAGGCTTGGTTCACTAAGACGAATATTATGCCTTATCAAAGTTAGCACGCCTTATCAAAGTTAACATGCCTTATCAGAGTAGCATAGCGAACTTATGCCTGCTAATTGGCAATGACGAGAGCTCCACTCGTCCTGCCCTGAGCCCCTGCGGGTTCCTTGCGCTCGCTATGCTACTCTGATAAGGCATGTTAACTTTGATAAGGCGTGCCATTTGTCTTAGTGAATCAAGCCCATAGGGTTAACATCCTGTGTTTACAAATTAGCTGCTCTGCTGAGGCAGCCAGCTGACACAGCTGAGAGATCAAATTACACTTGGGTGATTAATCGCAGAGAAATAGACAGGCTAAATTCTCTAAATACATACAGGGTGTATTTCCCTATTTTTTACCTTCTGTCCTGTGCAAGAGTTCAGGTCCACTTTAAAGGGAACCTTACGTGAGAGGGATATGGATGTTTCCTTTTAAACAATGCCAGTTTCTTGATCTCTTGGCTGCAGTAGTGGCTGAATCACACACCTGAAACAAGCATGCAGCTAATCCAGTCTGACTTAAGTCAGAACACCTGATCTGCATGCTTGTTGAGGGACTGTGGCTAAAAGTATTATAGGCAGAGGATCAGCAGGAGAATCAGGCAACAACTGGTATTATCTTAAAAGGAAAAATCCATATCCTTCTCAGCTTAGCTCGCTCACAAAGGGATATTACAGGTGTGACTTACCAGATCGCTGTCCCTCGACCACCAGACTCCTGACATTGTCGCCCACTTCCTGCAGCCTCACGATGATCCCACCACAGCCCAGTCGCGATGCCTCAGTCATCCTGTGACTCAGAGCTGCAAGGCAAGCAGAGGTCTTCAGATAGGACATTCATCATGACCAGATCCCACCACCAGAGCGATCTGACGAGGAAACCTAGGTGCCCACCTCACACATCACCATTCTGGGCCTAAATTGGAATTTGGAATCCCACAAAATTTGTGCGTGGATCCCTAGCTCTTGTGGCGTGGTGTCACACTCACGCGTCCATCCCCTCACATCCCTCTCCATTATTCAGTACACAGTACTTGGATGGGACCTGAACAGCACGTCTGTACATGCATTCTAAAATGGTCACCCCCCAAAATAATTAATAGTATGTTTTGATTGGCCAATGATTGTTCAGTGTTTGCCCATTGTAAAATCTTTCCTCTCCCTGATTTACACTCATTTATCACATGGTGACATTTTTACTGCTGGCAGGTGATGCCACTGGAAGGAGATGCTGCTTGCTTTTTTTTTTTGGCAGTTGGAAACAGCTGTTATTTCCCACAATGCAACAAGGCTCCCACAGTGTGATGTTAGGACCATGGTCCTGACATCACACCGTGGGAGGGGTTTCACCACAATATCAGTCATACAGGCCCCCTGATGATCCGTTTGTGAAAAGGAAAAGATTTCTCGTGGGAAAGGGGGTATCAGCTACTGATTGGGATGAAGTTCAATCCTTGGTCATGGTAGAAAAGACATTCTGTACATAAATAATGCATTATATGCTAGCAATGTGCAGGCAGAATTACTGATAAAAAGCCCCGTACCCTTTTATAACTTAGGTCTTCCAAAATGGTCATTAGTGATCATTTCAGGCACTTTTTCAATCTGTATACAGATGTCTGCTGAAGACTTCTGACTACCCGTTATTGATTGGGTTGCTGGAACGCTACGCCGGATCACTATTCCGCTCATTGTACTCCTCCCCTATCCACAATGCAGAACGGGTTGGCTGACAGATAGCTGAACAGCGTGTTTGCATGGTAAAAGTCTATCCAAAACTATTTAGAATGATTACTTTGGGTGAACAATTATTGTGCATGTGAATAAGCCTTAATACAATGTAATCACCTGATTGATTTGTGGCCTGCAGCTCTGTGTAGGAGCAGAGGACTCTTTGCTGGTACCAAAGAGAGCTGGGTGGAGGCTGGTAAGCTTTCACCAGAAGGAAAACCGCCATTCCAATCATAACAGCCAAGCAAATCCAGAATAGGAACAATAGCCTGTGCCGGAGACGCTCCCAGAAGACAGAATCTTGCTCCATATGATGAGGAGGATCCAGGAGAGGCTGCAACTCTTCCATGGTGAGTTTCTTCTGATATTTCCTTCAAGACCCTTTATTGCCGCCTCCTTCCCTCTACTACTAACTTCTCTGGACTTTTCCTGTTGCCTCTAGTTTTGTGGAGCCTCTCCTTGTGCCTCCTCTTCTTAGAAGGCCTTCTTCTGCCTCCCCTCTCTGGACCTCTCTCCAACCACCTCTGCCCCAGAGCTCCCTCTACTGTCTCTTCTTCTCAAGAGGCCTTCTTCTGTCTCCTCTCCCTGGACCTCTCTACAACCACCTCTGCCTCACAGCTCCCTCTACTGTCTCCTCTTCTTACAAGGTCTTCTTCTGCCTCCCCTCCCTTGACCTCTCTCTAACCACCTCTGCCCCAGAGCTCTCTCTACTGTCTCTTCTTCTCAAGAGGCCTTCTTCTGTCTCCTCTCCCTGGACCTCTCTACAACCACCTCTGCCTCACAGCTCCCTTTACTGTCTCCTCTTCTTACAAGGTCTTCTTCTGCCTCCCCTCCCTTGACCTCTCTCTAACCACCTCTGTCTCAGAGTTCCCTCTACTGTCTCCTCTTGTTAGGAGGCCTTCTTCTGCCTCCCCTCCCTGTAATTTCCCTAGGATTCTTCTGTTCCTCCTCTTGTCTTCCTCCTGTTTACCTCCTTTTAACTATAGGCTCTCTATTGTATCCTCTTCCCCAAAGGCCCTCTCCTATATTTTATTCTTCCTTGATAAACTCATCTTTTGCATTTTCTTCTCTAGATCCTGTCTCCTGCCCTTTCTTCACTTACTATGTCTACTCAGGCCCCCTCTCCTGTCCTTGCTGCCTCTCCCTCTAAACCCTCTTACTTTGTCTGGTCTCCTGACTGCTGTTCTCTAGCACCCTTGCTGCCTCTCTTGCCCTGAGCCCCTCTCTTGCATATTACCTGGGTGCTGCTTTTCTCTTATAGTCAGCTATTTGCTGACCAGTAAATCACCAGACGGTGTGAAGTGAGGGATGGGAGATGGCGACATTCTACACCTCCCATGACAAATATCTATCCAGCTGGAACTGGAAGTGACCTTGTTAGACAACAGGCGAGGCTCGTGCTTTGTGGCCCTGATTAAGAACATGGTCCAGCCTGTAATAAAGGTGGATTGATTTACTCTAGATGACAGGCCAATCCGGTCAGAGACCTCAGTACGGTCTCCAAACATTTTCAAGCAGATCCATCTGTAATTTCCCTGGATGATGTCATCTTTTATAGCACGTGTCATAAATACATGCATATAAATAAATGTATGGACACATACCATGGGACTTCAGCTTTTGATAGCACTTGAATGGAAGAACAATTAGGGCTGTAGTGTCAGTACAAAAATTATCCAACTCAACTCCTCAGTTTATGAAACCACAATTACGACTCTGTGTACCCAAAATTGCTCCGACTTCTCGACACCCTTGCAGGGCTATGGAGTGGGTACAAAAATGTATCCGACTGAGACATTTATGAAACCTCCAACTCCAGGTACCCAAAATTACTCCAACTCCTCAACTCTGACTTCACAGCCCTGTCCACAACACAGAGTAAGCACTCAAGTTATAAAGTCCGAGGAAAAAGTGAGGTCTTATCTTCCTGCCATATGGTTATCGCCAATGTGTCAGAAATTCTTTTTCCGTAAAACAAATAAAAACTTAGCTTATTTTCACACCTAGAGTTTCTGAGGACACTCTTTAGGCTTCCTGACAGAATCTATTTTGACAATTCCTGGTATTTTGGGTAGAGCAGCATTTTTGTACACTGGAGAGACAAGAATTATGACACCAGCTTCTTCCACTCTCTGCAAAGGTCCACTCTACATATACTCCAACCTGCAGGTTATTAGTCTTTTCCGTGCCATAAACCTGCCCCCTCAGACACCATCCTGGACTCAACATCTTGTGTTTCCTCCTCCTCTGTGATAGACAGTCCCCAAAGCTGTGGGTCTCTAAAATAGTGATAGCAATCTTGTAAATAAAGGTCAAAAACGACCCAGTGACCCAGACATTCTTTTCTTTCAGCTGGGACATCCAGGCCAGGGAAGCTCACAAGCTGTACCTTGTATTCCAACAGATTCCCAAGCCCATTTTGATCCACAAGCACTCTCGCTCCACATTGCTGTGGTTTTTCAGTGAAGGTAAAGACCACTAGGTGCTCTTCCCCTACGAACTTCTTCGTGGGGTACATTGCTCAGGCAAACATGGGGGGGGGGGGGGGGGGGGGCTGCGCTCAGGTGCCGTTTTGGGGGACAGGAGGGGTTGTAACATGAGGGGAGAGCTCATGCTGGAACTTTGTTTGCGGGGGGGGGGGGGGGGGTGATTTCTAGTTACGCCCCTGGCTGCATGCTTGTTTCAGGTGTGTGATTCAGCCATTACTACAGCCAAAGGGATCAACAGGACTGCCGGGGAACTGGTATTATTTAAAAGGAAACATCCATATGCCTCTCAGTTAGGCCCAGTGCACACCAAAAACCGCGAGCAGATCTGCAAAACGCAAGAGGTTTTTGAAGCAGTTTTCAGAGTGATTCTAGGCATGTCTAGAGAGGTTTTCTAAACATGACTAGCGTTTTTTGGAGCGTTTTTGTGTAGATTACAAATATTGTTACAGTAAAGCTGTTACTGAACAGCTACTGTAACAAAAACGCCTGGAAAACCGCTCACAGCCCTAGTGCACACTGACTGAGCGGTTTTAGGTGCGATCCGCCGGCCGCATCCGCCTGTAAAAACGCTTGGCTAATGTATTGCAATGGGATGGTGCACACCAGCGGTTTGAGGTTTTTTCCAAACCGCAAACGTGCCTCCTGCTGCACGTTTGCAGTTTTCTGAAGCATTTCGTCCTCAATGTAAAGTATAGGAAAACCGCAAACCGCTCTGAAAAACGCTAGATCAGATCGGTTTTCCAGGCATTTTTGTTACAGAAGCTGTTCAGTAACAGCTTTTAATGTAACAATATATGAAATCTGCTTCACAAAAACGCTCCAAAAAACGCTAGGCATGTTTACAAAACGTCTCTAAACATGCCTAGAATCGCTCTGAAATCAGCTCCAAAAACCGCTAGCGTTTTGTGGATCTGCTAGAGGTTTTGGTGTGCACTGGGCCTGATATAATGTTTTTCAGAGCGGTTTTCCACGTTCCTATACTTAACATTGAGGCAGAAACGCCTCAGAAATCTAAAAAATGCTGCAGCCGAGTTTGCGTTTGTGGAAAAAGCGACCCGCTCCGGTGTGCACCATCCCATTCACTTTCATTAGCCAAGCGGTTTTCCCCCTGCAAGCGTTTTAAAAACAGCTCCAGAACCGCTCTGGTGTGCACCAGCCCTATAGGTTCCCTTTAATCACACTGCAATGCTTCAGAATAGTCACACCACACACTGCGGTGAGACCATACAGTGAGGCATACAGTGCCATGAAAGTATGCCTCACTGCCAATGTAAACAAGCACATTAACCTCTAAATACAGTATGTTACAGCGTCAGAACAACATCGCAAATAATGTGATAGCCCCATAGGACTATCATTGAATTTTCATGCAATGCTTTTGTCCACTGTGTGAGGCGACACAATGGTGTGAAAGGACCCTTGCCAGAGAGAACCCTCTGTTTGTAAAGCACGCTTACTATCATAACACCATGATTAATCACTAGATGGCGCTGTGGGATTTCCGGCTATCGTGCTGTATGAATTATGTTGTTTGTGTGCTATTCTTATGAACTGTATTCTGTGTAACCAGTAGTGGGACAATAAGGCGGTAACTTTGCTTTCTAAATATGGCGCTGTTACAGGCATGTGCAGGTTTTGGTTGTGGCTGTGCTTTGTAAATTGGGGGAACTATCGCTTTATAAATAAGTCAGTGTTATGGAAATAACGGGGAATTACAAATAGGTAGCTGGGATTTTGCTTTATAAATAGCGGAATTATAAACAGGGAGAATGTTAGTGACATAAATACAACTGTAGTTTTATCCCTCAGCTGTGTCAGCTGGCTGCCTTGGCAGAGCAGCTAATTTGTAAACACAGGATGTTAACAATATGTATTCTTTCATGAAAGCAGGAAGTAGGCACACTGCAGATTTATTGCAGGATTTGTATCGGCTGTAACAAAGAAATGTTTTTCATTGAAAGTTGTTAGGTTGTTGCTTATCTTTTAGAGCAGTGAGGAAGTTCTGAGTTCAGGTCCGGTTTAATATCTAAGGGTAGGTGGTGAATCTGCCTTTTTAAATAGGGAGCTGGACTGGTATAGTGAAGAGTGACCATGCTTTATAAAGGACAGGGATGTTACGTCACCGTGATGGTTTTATAAATATGGGGAATGATAAACAAGTGAGCATGCTTTTTAAACAGGGGTTGTTGCTGTTGTGACGGGTGATAGTTATACTTTACATTGGCCTCAATTCACTAAGATCATGCTGGAGATAATAAGGCAAGAGAAAACTTACCACCACACGTGAGAGAGTTATCTTACCTCTTCATTCCTTAAGTTACCTCTCCTGTAGTTAATTTACCTCCTCTGTAGTTAATTTACCTCCTCTGTAGTTATTTTCACATGCAGCTAATTAACAGCCTGTCTTTAACTCTGGAGTTATTTTAAGGATTGGAGAGTTAACTTAAAGACAGAAGAGTTAACTTTAGGCTTGCCTGAGGTAAAATGTTTCCTGAATACTACATGCCTTATCACCATGGTAACAACTCTAGAAGAGTTATTAAAGACAGGAGATAAGTTTAGTGAATTGAGGCCATTTTATTGTGATTTATAAATTGGTGGGTGTGACATTGTTGGCAGTGCTTTACAAATATACACAGGTTTTCTAGCAGTGAGGCCTGGAAGTTCCAGGGGTCTAGTCCTGGAAAAAGAAGTGAGTGGACTCACCCCAAAAACCTGTGGGCTGAACCGGAAAATGGGCGTGGTTAAGCATAGCGTGGGCGTGGTCATGGGTGGGGCCAAATATACATGGCCTTAGCAGTGGTATAAAAGGACTGCCAGGGGACGTTTGAGCTCTGCCGTAGTGTATCCCCAAAAAGTAGATGTAATCTGACAGCATTTCACCAAAAATACACATAATCTGGCAGAAGTTCCTCCAAAATACAGATAATATGGAAGTGGTTCCCCCAAAATAGACAATCTGGCAGCAGCAGTTCCCCCAACATACACATAATCTGGAAGCAGTTCCCCAAAATACGCGAAACCTGGTAGTGGATCACCCAAAATACATGTAACACCCAAAATACATGTAATCTGGCAGCAGTAGTCACCCAACATACACAATCTGACAGCAGTTCCCCAAAATACATGTAATCTGGCATCATCGGTTCCCCATAAATACAAATCTGACAGCAGTTCCCCCAAAATAGGTACCCCCAGTATAGCTAGCCAGGTCTATAGGTGTCCCCAGTATAAGTAGCCATGTATACACAGTTGTCCCCAGAATAGGTTGCCAGGTGTATAGATGTCCTTAGAATAGGTGGTCAGGTGTATAGATATTCCCAGAATAGGTGGCCAAGTGTATAGATGTCCCCAGAATAGGTAGCAAGGTCTATCGGTGTCCCCAGTATAGCCAGGTGTCCCCAGTATATGCAACCAGGTGTTCAGGTGTCCCCAGTATAGCCAGGTGTATAGGTGCCCGCAAGTATATGTAGCCAGGTGTATAGGTGTCCCCAGTATATGTAGCCAGGTGTATAGGTGCCCAGTATATGTAGGCAGGTGTATACGTGCCCAGTATATGTAGCCAGGTGTATAGGTGTCCCCAGTATATGTAGCCAGGTGTATAGGTGTCCCCAGTATATGTAGCCAGGTGTATAGGTGTCCCCAGTATATGTAGCCAGGTGTATACGTGCCCAGTATATGTAGCCAGGTGTATAGGTGTCCCCAGTATATGTAGCCAGGTGTATATGTGCCCAGTATATGTAGCCAGGTGTATAGGTCTCCCCAGTATAGCCAGGTGTATAGGTCTCCCCAGTATATGCAGCCAGGTGTATATGTGCCCAGTATATGTAGCCAGGTGTATAGGTGTCCCCAGTATATGTAGCCAGGTGTATACATGCCCAGTATATGTAGCCAGGTGTATATGTGCCTAGTATATGTAGTCAGGTGTATATGTGCCCAGTATCTGTAGTCAGGTGTATAGGTGTCCCCAGCATATGTAGCCAGGTGTATAGGTGTCCCCAGTATATGTAGCCAGGTGTATAGGTGTCCCCAGTATATGTAGCCAGGCGTATAGGTGTCCCCAGTATATGTAGCCAGGCGTATAGGTGTCCCCAGTATATGTAGCCAGGTGTATATGTGCCCAGTATATGTAGCCAGGTGTATAGGTGTCCCCAGTATATGTAGCCAGGTGTATACATGCCCAGTATATGTAGCCAGGTGTATATGTGCCTAGTATATGTAGTCAGGTGTATATGTGCCCAGTATCTGTAGTCAGGTGTATAGGTGTCCCCAGCATATGTAGCCAGGTGTATAGGTGTCCCCAGTATATGTAGCCAGGTGTATAGGTGTCCCCAGTATATGTAGCCAGGCGTATAGGTGTCCCCAGTATATGTAGCCAGGCGTATAGGTGTCCACAGTATATGTAGCCAGGTGTATATGTGCCCAGTATATGTAGCCAGGTGTATAGGTCTCCCCAGTATAGCCAGGTGTATAGGTCTCCCCAGTATATGCAGCCAGGTGTATATGTGCACAGTATATGTAGCCAGGTGTATAGGTGTCCCCAGTATATGTAGCCAGGCGTATAGGTGTCCCCAGTATATGTAGCCAGGCGTATAGGTGTCCCCAGTATATGTAGCCAGGCGTATAGCTGTCCCCAGTATATGTAGCCAGGTGTATAGGTGTCCCCAGTATATGTAGCCAGGGGTATAGCTGTCCCCAGTATATGTAGCCAGGGGTATAGCTGTCCCCAGTATAGGTAGCCAGGCGTCTAGCTGTCCCCAGTATAGGTAGCCAGGCGTATAGGTGTCCCCAGTATATGTAGCCAGGTGTATAGGTGTTCCCAGTATATGTAGCCAGGTGTATCGGTGTCCCCAGTTAATGTAACCAGGTGTATCGGTGTCCCCAGTATATGCAGCCAGGTGTATATGTGCCCACTATATGTAGCCAGGTGGTGGTGATTGTTGGTCATAAATTGGGGAGCTGGTTACGGGTGGTGGTGATTGTTGGTCATACATTGGGGGGCTGGTTACGGTGGTGATTGTTGGTCATACATTGGGGGGCTGGTTACGGTGGTGATTGTGGTTCATACATTGGGGGGCCGGATATGGCGGTGATTGTTGGTCATACATTGGGGGGCTGGTTACGGTGGTGATTGTGGTTCATACATTGGGGGGCCGGATATGGCGGTGATTGTTGGTCATACATTGGGGGGCTGGTTACGGTGGTGATTGTGGGTCATACATTGGGGGGCTGGTTACGGTGGTGATTGTGATTCATACATTGGGGGGCTGGTTACGGTGGTGATTGTGGGTCATACATTGGGGGGCTGGTTACGGTGGTGATTGTTGGTCATACATTGGGGGGCTGGTTACGGTGGTGATTGTGGTTCATACATTGGGGGGCCGGATATGGCGGTGATTGTTGGTCATACATTGGGGGGCTGGTTACGGTGGTGAATGGTGATTGTTGGTCATACATTGGGGGGCTGGTTACGGTGGTGATTGTGGTTCATATACATTGGGGGGCCGGATATGGCGGTGATTGTTGGTCATACATTGGGGGGCTGGTTATGGTGGTGATTGTGGTTCATACATTGGGGGGCCGGATATGGCGGTGATTGTTGGTCATACATTGGGGGGCTGGTTACGGTGGTGATTGTGATTCATACATTGAGCAGTGATTGTGGTTCAGATATTGGAGGCTTGGTCATGGTAGACAGTGATTGGTGAATGAGCAGAGAATGGAGGGGGAGTGTCAGATGAACGTTCCCTCTGCCATGCTAGATTGGAGCTCTTTGTATCAGGTGCTATGATGATGGCATGAGTACTAGTGAGAGCTCCTCCATCCCCCCCCCTCCCCTGGTGGTGGTCCTTTGTGTCTCCGGCCCCTCCCCAGCCCCTCCCTCCTCCTCTCCATCAGTGTGTGCGGTGTGTGTATCCAGTCCCCAGCATCCGTGTGCGCTCCAGAGGATGCGATGAGCGGCACCCCCGGCTGGGCACAGTGTACATGGTGTGCCTGGTGCTGTGCGGGGGGCACAGAGGGACATGGGACACGTCCTGTCATTCACACACTGCAGTGAGTAGTGCAGCCTGCCTGCTGTGTCATTGTTGTGTCTTGAGCCTCATTGTGTGGATGCAGCCAGACTGGGAGGGGGCGCATGTGGCTGCTGCTATCTGTGTCATGTGTGTACATGTATCCTTTTATATATGTGTGTATATAATAATAAATATGTGTGTGTGTGTGTGTGTATATATATACATACATATATATATATATATATGTGTGTGTGTTTGTATGTATGTATGTTGTTCAATTATAAAAAAAAAGTGTGTGTAAAAAAAATTATATATACATATACACACAACCATTATATCTTGTAATGTCTCTTTATCTATATAGATAGATAGATAGATAGATAGATAGATAGATAGATAGATAGATAGATAGATAGATAGATGTCAAGGTCTATGTATATTACTGTGTAGTTACTGTGTATGTGTATATTCGTGGATATATGTACACGTGTGTGTGTGTGTGTGTCATGCAGTTGTATTGTGTTTATCCACATGTGGCATTAGGCATGTGTGCAGGCATGTATACACGTGTGTCATGGTGTATGTATATCGCTGTGTAGTTACTGTACACGTGTGTCATGGTGTATTATTGTTGAGTATTTACCGGTATATAGATCCAACATCTTCTACAGCGCTATATACAGTATATTGTCTTGTCACTTAGCTGTCCCTCAGAGGAGCTCACAATCTAACCCCTACCATATGTCTATGTACAGTATGTATCGTGTAATGTATGTATCATAGTCTAGGGCCAATTTAGGGGTAAGCCAATTAACTTATTTGTATTTTTTTGGGATGTGGGAGGAAACCGGAGTTCCCGGAGGAAACCCATGCAGACACGGGGAGAACATACAATTATTCATATATTGCTGTGTAATTACTGTACACGTGTTTCCTGGTGTATGTATATTCTTGTATAGTCACTGTACATGTGTGTCCTGGTGTTTGTATATTCCTATGTAGTTACTGTACATGTATGTCCTGGTGTATGTATATTCCTGTGTAGTTACTGTACATGTGTGTCCTGGTGTATGTATATTCCTGTGTAGTCACTGTACATGTGTGTCCTGGTGTATGTATATTCCTGTGTAGTCACTGTACATGTGTGTCCTGGTGTATGTATATTCCTGTGTAGTCACTGTACATGTGTGTCCTGGTGTATGTATATTCCTGTGTAGTCACTGTACATGTGTGTCCTGGTGTTTGTATATTCCTGTGTAGTTACTGTACATGTGTGTCCTGGTGTATGTATATTCCTGTGTAGTCACTGTACATGTGTGTCCTGGTGTTTGTATATTCCTGTGTAGTTACTGTACATGTGTGTCCTGGTGTATGTATATTCCTGTGTAGTCACTGTACATGTATGTCCTGGTGTATGTATATTCCTGTGTAGTTACTGTACATGTGTGTCCTGGTGTATGTATATTCCTGTGTAGTCACTGTACATGTGTGTCCTGGTGTATGTATATTCCTGTGTAGTCACTGTACATGTGTGTCCTGGTGTATGTATATTCCTGTGTAGTCACTGTACATGTGTGTCCTGGTGTATGTATATTCCTGTGTAGTCACTGTACATGTGTGTCCTGGTGTATGTATATTCCTGTGTAGTTATTGTACATGTATGAGCTGGTGTATGTATATTCCTGTGTAGTCACTGTACATGTGTGTCCTGGTGTATGTATATTCCTGTGTAGTTATTGTACATGTACGTGCTGGTGTATGTATATTCCTGTGTAGTTACTGTACATGTGTGTCCTGGTGTTTGTATATTCCTGTGTAGTCACTGTACATGTGTGTCCTGGTGTTTGTATATTCCTGTGTAGTCACTGTACATGTGTGTCCTGGTGTATGTATATTCCTGTGTAGTCACTGTACATGTGTGTCCTGGTGTATGTATATTCCTGTGTAGTCACTGTACATGTGTGTCCTGGTGTATGTATATTCCTGTGTAGTTATTGTACATGTACGTGCTGGTGTATGTATATTCCTATGTAGTCACTGTACATGTGTGTCCTGGTGTATGTATATTCCTGTGTAGTTATTGTACATGTACGTGCTGGTGTATGTATATTCCTGTGTAGTCACTGTACATGTGTGTCCTGGTGTATGTATATTCCTGTGTAGTCATTGTACATGTATGTGCGGGTGTATGTATATTCCTGTGTAGTTATTGTACATGTATGTGCGGGTGTATGTATTTTCCTGTGTAGTCATTGTACATGTATGTGCTGGTGTATGTATATTCCTATGTAGTCATTGTACATGTATGTGCGGGTGTATGTATATTCCTGTGTAGTTATTGTACATGTATGTGCGGGTGTATGTATATTCCTGTGTAGGTATTGTACATGTATGTGCTGGTGTATGTATATTCCTGTGTAGTCATTGTACATGTGTGTCCTGGTGTATGTATATTCCTGTGTAGTCATTGTACATGTGTGTCCTGGTGTATGTATATTCCTGTGTAGTCACTGTACATGTGTGTCCTGGTGTATGTATATTCCTGTGTAGTCATTGTACATGTATGAGCTGGTGTATGTATAATTCTGTGTAGTCATTGTACATGTATGAGCTGGTGTATGTATATTCCTGTGTAGTTACTGTACATGTGTGTCCTGGTGTATGTATATTCCTGTGTAGTCACTGTACATGTGTGTCCTGGTGTATGTATATTCCTGTGTAGTCATTGTACATGTATGAGCTGGTGTATGTATATTCCTGTGTAGTCATTGTACATGTATGAGCTGGTGTATGTATATTCCTGTGTAGTCACTGTACATGTGTGTCCTGGTGTATGTATATTCCTGTGTAGTCATTGTACATGTATGAGCTGGTGTATGTATATTCCTGTGTAGTCACTGTACATGTGTGTCCTGGTGTATGTATATTCCTGTGTAGTCATTGTACATGTATGTGCTGGTGTATGTATATTCCTGTGTAGTCACTGTACATGTATGTGCTGGTGTATGTATATTCCTGTGTAGTCACTGTACATGTGTGTCCTGGTGTATGTATATTCCTGTGTAGTCATTGTACATGTATGAGCTGGTGTATGTATATTCCTGTGTAGTCATTGTACATGTATGTGCTGGTGTATGTATTTCCATATGAGGGCTGCGAATTGTACAATTCTGGGCTGGACAGATGATTGGAGAATTCGGGATATCCCCTGCCCAATCCATGAGCCAGGAAGATATTTTTAGGAGCCGGCTGGACTGACAAATAAAGGAAACCTCCAATGTTAGGAGCCAGAAGTCATTTTTAGGCTAGTTTTGTACATGGTGCACCATTGCATCTTCTATGTTTCCCATCCATCATATGACATCACTATATGCTTCCCTTCCATCGTATAACATCACTCCATGTTTCCCATCCATTATATGACGTCACTCCATGTAATCTCTTCAACATATGTCACTCCACATTTCTCCTTCATTATATGATGTCACTTTACGTAATCTCTTCATTACATGATGTCACTCTATGTGTCCCCTTCATCATATAACATCACATCATGGGCTGGATTCACTAAACCGTGATAACTCATATCATGGCTATGCTAGCGTTTTCGCGTTTCACATGCAATCGCAAATTAAAATTCATGATTGCGTGAGGAAATTCAAGATTGCGCACGAAAATTTGTGATTGCGTGCGAAAACGTTAGTGCGGCCGTGATATGAGTCCCCACTATCATATGACGTCACTCCATGTGTCCTCTTCATCATATGACGTCACTCCATGTGTCCTCTTCATCATATGACGTCACTCCATGTGTCCCCACTATCATATGACGTCACTCCATGTGTCCTCTTCATCATATGATGTCACTCCATGGGCCTGATTCACAAAGCGGTGCAAACTTTTTCGCGGACTTTTGCGCGTGCAAAGTTCCGCGATTCGCGCGATCGCGGACGCAAAAGTCCGTGAGCGCGCGAATCGCGGCACTTTGCGCGCGCAAAAGTCCGCGAAAAAGTTTGCACCGCTTTGTGAATCAGGCCCCATGTGTCCACTTCATCATATGATGTCACTCCATGTGTCCCCACTATCATATGACGTCACTCCATGTGTCCTCTTCATCATGACGTCACTCCATGTGTCCCCACTATCATATGACGTCACTCCATATGTCCTCTTCATCATATGACGTCACTCCATGTGTCCGCACTATCATATGACGTCACTCCATGTGTCCTCTTTATCATATGACGTCACTCCATATGTCCTCTTCATCATATGACGTCACTCCATGTGTCCCCACTATCATATGACGTCACTCCATATGTCCTCTTCATCATATGACGTCACTCCATGTGTCCCCACTATCATATGACGTCACTCCATGTGTCCTCTTCATCATATGATGTCACTCCATGTGTCCCCACTATCATATGACGTCACTCCATGTGTCCTCTTCATCATATGACGTCACTCCATGTGTCCTCTTCATCATATGACGTCACTCCATGTGTCCCCACTATCATATGACGTCACCCCATCATGGGCTTGAGTCACTAAACCGTGATAACTAAAATATCACACCTTATCAAAGTTATCACACCTTATGAAAAGATATCACACCTTATCAAAGTTATCACGCCTTATCAAAGTAGCATGGCGAGCGCTACGAACCCGCAGGGGCTCAGGGCAGGGAGAGTGCCATTGCCAATTAGCAGGCATAAGTTTGTAGCGCTCGCTATGCTACTCTGATAAGGCGTGTTGACTTTGATAAGGTGTGACATCTTTGATAAGGTGTGATATTTGAGTTATCACGGTTTAGTGAATCATGCCCCATGTGTCCCCTTCATCATATGAAGAGTTTAAAGCTAGGTCAGCACACCTTGCTTTTAATGCAGTATCCATTTATTACATTCGTCAAAACAAGTTTCACAATTGTTTTTCGGGGCCACGCAGGGTCCCCTTCTTAAAAAAAAAGTGCATACAAAAACGTTTTTGTCTGCACTTTTCTGAAGAAGGGGACCCTCCATGACCCCGAAAAACAATTGTCAAGCTTGTGTTGATGAATGTAATAAACGGATACCACATTTAAAGCAAGGTGTGCTGACCTACCTTTGAACTTTGTTACTGACTTATCTGGGTGACGTTCCTTAGCACCCGAGGTTATGCTCCGGCCTTACGGGTAAGGTGTGCAACCCCAAAATCTATTTTGTACTCCATCATATGATGTTACTCCATGTGTTCCCTCCATCATATGACATCCTCTCCATGCTTGTGTCCCCTCCTTCGTATGATGTCACTGCCTGTGTCCCCTCCGTCGTATGATGTCACTCAATGAGACTCTTCACTATATGATACAGGAGAACAGAGGCGCCAAAAGGATAAAAGGAAGCTAAACGAGCTTAACCTCCCTGGCGGTTAATTTTTTTTGCCACATGGGCAAAAATCCTATTTTTTTTTTTTGTTTTTTTTTTTGTTTCATGTAAAGCTACCAGAGTGGTAGCTACATGAAACACCACTAGAGGGCGCATGTGTCCCTCTAGTGCGATCATCGCCGGCACTAATAGCAAACAGGGGAGCGCGTATATAACGCGTTACCCTGTTTGGCTTCTCCTGTCGCCATGGCGACGATCGGGATGACGTCATGGACGTCAGCCGACGTCCTGACCTCAGGCGCATCCGATCCGGCCCATAGCGCTGCCCGGAACTCATTGGTCCGGGCAGCGCAGGGCTCTGGCGGGGGCCCTCTTTTGCCGCTGCGTGCGGCCGATCGCCGCAGAGCGGCGGCGATCAAGCTGTGCGCGCGGCTAGCAAAGTGCTGGCTGCGCGCACAGCACTTTGAATGGGGCGAATCGCCCCAGTACAGCCTGAGAAATCCTCCTGCGCGGCATAGCCCGAGCTCAGCTCGGGCTTACCGCCAGGGAGGTTAAAAACCAAATTCTTGGTAAATAGAGGAGGTAGTGGTGGACTTACCTCCTCCAAGTAGACACACAAAGACTGTAGTAAAGACAGTCAATATATTTTATTTATGAACTCCAAATATGCAACGCGTTTCGCAGGTTTGATCCCGCTTCATCAGGCAATAACAACGGAGCAATAGCATATGTGATCAGTAGAAGAGCCAGGCACCTCTGTGTTTTTACTTCACTACATGATGTCATTCCATACGTCTTCTCTACCGTACATCACTCCGATTGTCCCCATGTTGTCTCTGTTCATTCATACAGCTATTACTATTTATTATAACAAAATTCTGATCTAAGTTTCTGTATATGTTCTTCTTCCACAGAGGACGCTCCATCCACTGCCTCCAGCACCCCTGATTCCTGCCCTGCAGACGGTACAAATGCCTTCCTTTACATACTATCACCTGACTTATCATGCCTGCGTCCGTGCCTATGTTAGTGACATCACATGGCAGGCGGGGTGAGCCTGCCAGCGATCCGCCAGGCGGATCCAAGTGACCGCTGACGACTTTGGAGGCTGTTGTACACACGCCAGATTATCAGTAGAGGCATTCATTATTGGCCATCTCAGACAACCATTTCACCTCGAAGGGTTTTTAAAAATTATGAAAATGTATTTCATTTTTCTATGGGAAGGTATATAATAGGGTATTTGGATGTGGTTTTAATTTTTTGCCACTAGATGGAGATACAGAGTGAGTGTGTTCTAAAAATAGAAACAGAACCAAGTGTTTGTATTTGTTTATATTTGTGTAAATACAGGAAGGATACGTGCTTGGGGACGTGAAATGTGTCTATGGCATATGCTGGCTGGCCCAGCTGTCACTTCTCCTTTACCTTCCCTTGCCCAGTAAAGGTATCACAGGTGTCCCTTAATACTAAGAATACCTCTGGGTACCTAATGCTAAGTAGCTACAGGTGCCCCTGATTGAAGGGAGAGCTCATTGGTGGATTGCCGAGAGCCAGTGAGTAACCTCTCATTTCCACTCTGCTTAGGACTCTGCATAGAGAAGAAGGGAGGGAGGCGCTAGGGTAGGGGAGTGAGCCGCCTTTCCGTCATCAGGTGCCTGTAGGCACATGCCTACACTGCCTTATGGTAAATCCGGCCCTTCATACAATGTAAACAAGGGGTGACAGACAGAGAGGTAGCAAACAGTTATACAACATAGCACAAGGTTATACATGCAAACAGGGTAAAAGATGCATGATCATACAATTTTACAGAGACCCAGCAATTCAAGTTTGCGTTAGTCCATGGGAAGGGGGTCATAGCTGGGGTTGCAAGATCAAGAAGGACACAATAAGGGAGGGGAGAGGCCCTGCCAAAGGCTTACAATCTAAAGGGTGGGGGAGGGACACAAGGTAGGACCGTGAAAAAGGTGCTTGGTTGAGAGAGTTAAAGTGTGGTAGATGGGGCTAGGCCATTTTAAAGAAATGTGTTTTGGGGGCTTGCTTGAAGGTGTTGAAGGAAGGGGCAAGTCTGAGGGGGGGGGGGGATTTCCAGAGTTCCATAAAGTGGGGGTAGCTATGGAGAAGTCCTGTAGGTGTGCATGGGAATGAGAAATGCATGAGGCAGTCAGGTGGAGATCACTGGAGGACCGGAGGGGGCGGGCAGGTATATATCTGTTACAGCCATTACAGCATAATTATCCGCCATCTTGTCTAGTGATGATATTGTGTCATGTGATGTCTCTCATGCTGTGTCTTCTGTCCCCCCCTCTGCTGCATTTCCGGCTCCTCATGTTTGTGTGTGACACCAGAAGTACACACGCCAGACTCCGCCCAGCCATCCCCGACGGACCAGTGTACGTGTAACGCCATTTTTTCTTCACACAGAGGTGCAGGGCGGGATTTACTAAAGGTGACATTCAAATAAACCAAGCTTTATTCATAACAAACATCTAGAGATGTGTATGATTGAATACTGGAGACGATTTTCATCTTAGTAAATGACCCTCACTGCCACCTCCCAGAGCAGAGTCTGGGCTTTCTTGGCCACTTACCCTGTGTTTTATGGTGATTTCAGGTGACCCTGATGATTGTACGGCGGTGACACTCGCCGATCTGTGGCCCTTATCTTCACCTCAGGATCCTACGTTTTCCTATATAACCATCGGGAGCTCAGTCCCTTTACCTCGCGCCACCACCCGGACCCGCAGGGGCCGTGCCCCCCCGAGCAGAGGGCAGCTGTTACGGAAAGAGGAGCCTGAGGAGGACATGGTATCATTTGTTCTTCTTGAGAAGGCCTGTCACATCACCCCAGCTCTGCCACAACTCAGGAGCTACGAGGAGGAAAGGACACAGGTGGAGATGTCAGAACAGCCGTGGGTTCTTCCAGCTGTGGGTAAGATCATTGTAACTGGGGTGATACTTAGTAGACTATGACACTATGGTGAAGTTGTATAGTGATAGTGGAGGGTGTCAGGACCCAGTTATGCTTTGTATAGTGATGGTGCTGGTTGTCAGGGTCAGTGTGTGGGGTGTAGCAGTTGTATAGTGATGCTGCTGGTTGTCAGGGCCAGTGTGTGGGGTGTAGCAGTTATATAGCGATGCTGCTGGTTGTCAGGGCCAGTGTGTTGGGTATAGTAGTTGTATAGCAATGCTGCTGGTTGTCAGGGCCAGTGTGTGGGGTGTAGCAGTTGTAGAGTGATGGTGCTGGTTGTCAGGGCCAGTGTGTGGGGTGTAGCAGTTGTAGAGTGATGGTGCTGATTGTTAGGGCCAGTGTGTTGGGTATAGTAGTTGTATAGTGATGCTGCTGGTTGTCAGGGCCATTGTGTGGGGTGTAGCAGTTGTAGAGTGATGGTGCTGGTTGTTAGGGCCAGTGTGTTGGGTATAGTAGTTGTATAGCAATGCTGCTGGTTGTCAGGGTCAGTGTGTGGGGTGTAGCAGTTGTAGAGTGATGGTGCTGGTTGTCAGGGCCAGTGTGTGGGGTGTAGCAGTTGTAGAGTGATGGTGCTGATTGTTAGGGCCAGTGTGTTGGGTATAGTAGTTGTATAGCGATGCTGCTGGTTGTCAGGGCCATTGTGTGGGGTGTAGCAGTTGTAGAGTGATGGTGCTGGTTGTTAGGGCCAGTGTGTTGGGTATAGTAGTTGTATAGCAATGCTGCTGGTTGTCAGGGCCAGTGTGTGGGGTGTAGCAGTTGTAGAGTGATGGTGCTGGTTGTCAGGGCCAGTGTGTGGGGTGTAGCAGTTGAAGAGTGATGGTGCTGGTTGTCAGGGCCAGTGTGTGGGGTGTAGCAGTTGTAGAGTGATGGTGCTGATTGTTAGGGCCAGTGAGTGGGGTATAGTAGTTGTGTAGCGATGCTGCTGGTTGTCAGGGTCAGTGTGTGGGGTGTAGCAGTTGTAGAGTAATGGTGCTGGTTGTTAGGGCCAGTGTGTTGGGTATAGTAGTTGTATAGCGATGCTGCTGGTTGTCAGGGCCAGTGTGTGGGGTGTAGCAGTTGTAGAGTGATGGTGCTGGTTGTTAGGGCCAGTGTGTTGGGTATAGTAGTTGTATAGCGATGCTGCTGGTTGTCAGGGCAAGTGTGTAGGGTAATAGTAGTTGTATAGCGATGCTGCTGGTTGTTAGTGCCAGTGTGTGGGGTGTAGCAGTTGTATAGTGATGGTGCTGGTTGTTAGTGCCAGTGTGTGGGGTGTAGCAGTTGTATAGTAATAGTGCTGGTTGTCAGGGCCTGTGTGTGGGGTGTAGCAGTTGCATAGCAATGCTGCTGGTTGTTAGGGCCAGTGTGTGGGGTGTAGCAGTTGTATAGCAATGCTGCTGGTTGTCAGGGCAAGTGTGTAGGGTATAGTAGTTGTATAGCGATGCTGCTGGTTGTCAGGGCCTGTGTGTGGGGTGCAGCAGTTGCATAGCAATGCTGCTGGTTGTCAGGGCCTGTGTGTGGGGTGTAGCAGTTGCATAGCAATGCTGCTGGTTGTCAGGGCCTGTGTGTGGGGTGTAGCAGTTGCACAGCAATGCTGCTGGTTGTCAGGGCCTGTGTGGGGTGTAGCAGTTGCATAGCATTATTGGTGGTTGCTAGGGCCAGTGTGTGGGGTGTAGCAATGCTGCTGGTTGTTAGGGCCAGTGTGTGGGGTGTAGCCATTGCATAGCATTATTGGTGGTTGTTAGGGCCAGTGTGTGGGGTGTAGCGATGCTATTGGTTGTCAGGGCCTGTGTGTGGGGTGTAGCAGTTGCATAGCAATGCTGCTGGTTGTTAGGGCCAGTGTGTGGGGTGTAGCAGTTGCATAGCATTATTGGTGGTTGTTAGGGCCAGTGTGTGGGGTGTAGCAATGCTATTGGTTGTCAGGGCCTGTGTGTGGGGTGTAGCAGTTGCATAGCAATGCTGCTGGATGTTAGGGCGTGTGTGTAGGGTGTAGCAGTTGCATAGCGATGCTGCTGGTTGTTAGGGCCAGTGTGAGGGGTGTAGCAGTTGTCTAGCGATGCTGCTGGTTGTCAGGGTCAGTGTGTGGGGTGTAGCAGTTGCTTAGCGATGCTGCTGGTTGTTAGGGCCAGTGTGAGGGGTGTAGCAATGCTATTGGTTGTCAGGGCCTGTGTGTGGGGTGTAGCAGTTGCATAGTGATGCTGCTGGTTGTCAGGGCCGGAGTGTGGGGTGCAGCAGTTGCATAGCAATGCTGCTGTTTGTTAGGGTCAGTGTGTGGGGTGTAGCAGTTGCATAGCATTATTGGTGGTTGTCAGGGCCTGTGTGTGGGGTGTAGCAGTTGCATAGCAATGCTTTATAAGGGCCAGTGTGTGGGGTGTAGCAGTTGCAAAGCAATACTGCTGATTGTTAGGGCCAGTGTGTGGGGTGTAGCAGTTGCATAGCAATACTGCTGGTTGTTAGGGCCATTGTGTGAGGTGTAGCAGTTGCATAGCATTATTGGTGGTTGCTAGGGCCAGTGTGTGGGGTGTAGCAGTTGTATAGTAATAGTGCTGGTTGTTAGGGCCAGTGTGAGGGGTGCAGCAGTTGCATAGCAATGCTGCTGGTTGTCAGGGCCAGTGTGTGGGGTGTAGCAGTTGCATAGCATTGCTGCTGGTTGTCAGGGTCAGTGTGTGGGGTGCAGCAGTTGCATAGCATTGCTGCTGGTTGTCAGGGCCTGTGTGTGGGGTGTAGCAGTTGCATAGCAATGCTGCTGGTTGTCAGGGCCAGTGTGTGGGGTGCAGCAGTTGTATAGCGATGCTGCTGGTTGTCAGGGCCTGTGTGTGGGGTGCAGCAGTTGTATAGTGATGCTGCTGGTTGTTAGGGCCAGTGTGAGGGGTGTAGCAGTGGCATAGTGATGCTGCTGGTTGTTAGGGTCAGTGTGTGGGGTGTAGCGATGCTATTGGTTGTCAGGGCCAGTATAAGGGGTGTAGCAGTTGCATAGCGATACTGCTGGTTGTTAGGGTCAGTGTGTGGGGTGTAGCAGTTACATAGCATTAGTGGTGGTTGTTAGGGCCAGTGTGTGGGGTGCAGCAGTTACATAGCATTAGTGGTGGTTGTTAGGGCCAGTGTGTGGGGTGCAGCAGTTGCATAGCGATGCTGCTGGTTGTTAGGGCCAGTGTGAGGGGTGTAGCAGTTGCATAGTGATGCTGCTGGTTGTTAGGGCCAGTGTGTGAGGGGTGTAACAGTTGCATAGCGATGCTGCTGGTTGTTAGGGCCAGTGTGAGGGGTGTAGCAGTTGCATAGTGATGCTGCTGGTTGTTAGGGCCAGTGTGTGAGGGGTGTAGCAGTTGCATAGTGATGCTGCTGGTTGTTAGGGTCAGTGTGTGGGGTGTAGCAGTTGCATAGCATTAGTTGTGGTTGTTAGGGCCAGTGTGAGGGGTGTAGCAGTTGCATAGTGATGCTGCTGGTTGTTAGGGCCAGTGTGTGAGGGGTGTAGCAGTTGCATAGTGATGCTGCTGGTTGTTAGGGTCAGTGTGTGGGGTGTAGCAGTTGCATAGCATTAGTTGTGGTTGTTAGGGCCAGTGTGTGGGGTGCAGCAGTTGCATAGCGATGCTGCTGGTCGTTAGGGTCAGTGTGAGGGGTGCAGCAGTTGCATAGCGATGCTGCTGGTCGTTAGGGCCAGTGTGAGGGGTGTAGCAGTTGCATAGCATTGCTGCTGGTTGTCAGGGCCAGTGTGTGGGGTGCAGCAGTTGTATAGTGATGCTGCTGGTTGTTAGGGCCAGTGTGAGGGGTGTAGCAGTGGCATAGTGATGCTGCTGGTTGTTAGGGTCAGTGTGTGGGGTGTAGCGATGCTATTGGTTGTTAGGGCCAGTGTGAGGGGTGCAGCAGTTGCATAGCAATGCTGCTGGTTGTCAGGGCCTGTGTGGGGTGTAGCAGTTGCATAGCAATGCTGCTGATTGTCAGGGCCTGTGTGTGGGGTGCAGCAGTTGCATAGCGATGCTGCTGGTCGTTAGGGCCAGTGTGAGGATTGCAGCAGTTGCATAGCATTAGTGGTGGTTGTTAGGGCCAGTGTGTGGGGTGCAGCAGTTGCATAGTGATGCTGCTGGTTGTTAGGGCCAGTGTGTGAGGGGTGTAGCAGTTGCATAGTGATGCTGCTGGTTGTTAGGGTCAGTGTGTGGGGTGTAGCAGTTGCATAGTGATGCTGCTGGTTGTTAGGGCCAGTGTGTGAGGGGTGTAGCAGTTGCATAGTGATGCTGCTGGTTGTTAGGGTCAGTGTGTGAGGGGTGTAGCAGTTGCATAGTGATGCTGCTGGTTGTTAGGGTCAGTGTGTGTGGGGTGTAGCAGTTGCATAGCATTGGTTGTGGTTGTTAGGGCCAGTGTGTGGGGTGCAGCAGTTGCATAGCGATGCTGCTGGTTGTCAGGGCCGGAGTGTGGGTCGTGGACGTTGTGTAGCGATGGTGTAGAGTGTCATTACTGAGTAATGAGGTGTTACATCTACGCAGTGACGTTATTTTCAGTTTATCTTGGGAGGACTGTCAGGGCAGCCCTGGAAGTTCCAGAGAGTAATCTGATTATCAGAGCATCCTCATAAAGCAGATTAATGTCTCAGCGAGTGTCGTAAGAGGGGCTCCCTCAGATTATCTGAGTGACGTGGCTCTCGTTGAGCTGGACACAGTTATTACAACTTAGCATTAATAATGATATAGTCATTGGACTGGCATTGAGGTGCGCTCCGTGTGGCTGTTTGCCTTTTCCTGACGGTGATTATAAGCTGTTTATTACCTCTCCCTCCTTCCCCTGCCCTCTGATTAGGAGTATCTGTTACACCTTGACGTATGGACACCTGTGAGCTCTCATATCCCTTCTGACGGGAATAGGCGCTCTGCCGTTCCGGAATGTGGGGTAAAGAGCACAGGTGTCAAACTCGAGGCCCGTAGGCCGAATGCAGCCCTTATTGCCATTTAATGTGGCATTTTCTGACATGCATTAGTAGCAGGGAGGGATGCAGCATTGAGCATGTAGCTGTCAGGGAGACCCAAAGCAGCACTGGAGAGGGAACAGACACCCATAGAGTGGCAGAGCAGAGTACAGACACCCCACAGACCGGCAGAGTGCAGACACCCCACAGACCGGCAGAGTGCAGACACCCCACAGACCGGCAGAGTGCAGACACCCCACAGACCGGCAGAGTGCAGACACCCCACAGACCGGCAGAGTACAGACACCCCACAGACCGGCAGAGTACAGACACCCCACAGACCGGCAGAGTACAGACACCCCACAGACCGGCAGAGTACAGACACCCCACAGACCGACTAGCAGAGTACAGACACCCCACAGACCGGCAGAGTACAGACACCCCACAGACCGGCAGAGTACAGACACCCCACAGACCGACTAGCAGAGTACAGACACCCCACAGACCGACTAGCAGAGTACAGACACCCCACAGACCGACTAGCAGAGTACAGACACCCCACAGACTAGCAGAGTACAGACACCCCACAGACTAGCAGAGTACAGACACCCCACAGACAGACTGGCAGAGTACAGACACCCCACAGACAGACTGGCAGAGTACAGACACCCCACAGACAGACTGGCAGAGTACAGACACCCCACAGACAGACTGGCAGAGTACAGACACCCCACAAACCGGCAGAGTACAGACACCCCACAGACTGACTGGCAGAGTACAGACACCCCACAGACCGGCAGAGTACAGACACCCCACAGACTGACTGGCAGAGTACAGACACCCCACAAACCGGCAGAGTACAGACACCCCACAGACTGACTGGCAGAGTACAGACACCCCACAGACTGACTGGCAGAGTACAGACACCCCACAGACTGACTGGCAGAGTACAGACACCCCACAGACCGGCAGAGTACAGACACCCCACAGACCGGCAGAGTATAGACACCCCACAGATTGGCAGATCACAGGCCCCCAGAGTAGCAGCTCAGGGATTGCAGTTGTATTGCTCAGAAAGCGTGAATAGTGATTACAGAATTAGGGAGGCTGTAAAGGGGGATTATCACCCCTCCCCCGGCCACATATCACACTGATCCTCCAAAATCTACTCTGATCCTTTGTCAGCCAAACAATACACAAGAGAATGTGCGGAATCCCCAGCACCTGTTTATGGGCTGGCAATGTTATTATTCACACCAGTGTACGGCTCTGCCTGTATCACTCTCATTGTCTCACAGCATTATGGGCCCATTCACACTACGGCCATTAGTGGAAGATTCCCGCTTATCGCCAAAGCGCTTTTATAACCCTATAGCAGTGATCTCACTGCCGCGATTGCTGCTAATTGTGGGCGTTTCGTGATTAGCGGTAATCTCAAAACTTGTTACAGGAAGTCAAGCGATCACGCTTCTTTGCGCAGAGTCGTCAGGTAACTTAAAGATCCATTTTCATTCGATTCAATAAAATTATCGAATAGGATGGTCGATCGGGCCACAAAATCGATATATGTGTAGCCACCTTAAGTTACCAATTATTTGATGCAGCAATCACAGCTAGTTTTTTTTTTTTCTTTAAATAAATGTGCTCTTTCCTTGGTTTTTCAATTTACTATGATTTGTGGAGTCAAATGATAGATTTCTGGCATTAGCGGTATTTGGGTGTCATCACTGGATTGAGTGACATCATAGTCTGACATCATTAGCATATATACCACTGAGTGGCCAAAAATTAAGTGACACCCTAATAATGAGCTGGTCCACCTTAAAGAGAAACCGTAACCAAGAATTGAACTTCCTCCCAATCAGTAGCTGATACCCCCTTTCCCAGGAGAAATCTATTCCTTTATAAAAAAGCATCATCAGGGGGTTCTGTATGGCTGATATTGTGGTGAAACCCCTCCCACAGTGTGATGTCACGACCATGGTCCTGACATCACACTGTGGGAGCCTTGTTGCATTGTGGAAATAACAGCTATTTTCAACTGCCAAAAAAGCAAGCAGCATCTCCTTCCAGTGACATCACCTGCCAGCAGTAAAAAAAAATGTCACCATGTGATAAATGTCAGAATGTAAATCAGGGAGAGGAAAGGTTTTACAATGAGCAAACACTGACTTAGGCCCCATTCACACTTGCGTTTTGCCTTGCAAACGGACCGGATCCTGATCGGATCAGGATCCAGTCCGTTTGCATCAGGCATGCATCAGGCTGCCATCAGGATCCGTGGGCAAAAAATAGCGAAATTAAATAAAAAAATGTTGGGGTCAGCAGAAGGTGCACCTGGTGCACCTGTAGAATCAGGTTCCTCCGCTGTAGGCCTCACCTCCACCTCCGACATTCTGCCAAAACAGCTCCAGCACGTCTGTCACTGCTGCTCCACTCCAGACATGCTTGGCCCATGTGTCCCCATCCGAAATGGCTGCTTGGATACGCATAGGAAGTGGGGTAGAACGTCAGGTGTTTGTAGGCAGTGTGTTCTGTGCCTTCCGTTTCCCATTGGTTTCTGTGTTCCGGATGGTGCTGTCAGGCTCCGGTCAGGATGCGTGGGCCGGAGATCCGGACCCAAAAAATAGCGCATGTTGGAAAAGAGTCCGGATCCGATCCGGCTCCGGTACGTACGGAACAGACGCGTGTGAACGTCCGCATAGACATTACATTGCTATGCGGAACGTACGTTCCGTTTGTACAGTATGCGTTTCGGATCCGATCCGGAAAATCCTGATAGCGAACGCTAATGTGAACCGGGCCTAAATCATTTATACATAATTATTGAAAAATGAAGCACTTTTTTATTACATTATTTTCACTGGAGTTCCTCTTTAAAGTGTACGAGAGATGACTACATGTAAAAGTTGTATACATACCTGGGGCTTCCTCAATCCCTATCCGCACTGATCGCTCCCACGCCGCTGTCCTCAGCCTTCTTGATCTTTGATAATTTCCGTCATTTTGGCCAGTTGGCGAATCCGCAATGCACTCCTCCTTATCGCTCCCATGGCTGGGCGCGGTCTTCATATAACTCTCCCAGCTGCCGGAACAAGACAGAGGAGCGCACCGCACATGCGCTGACTAAACTGAACTGGCTGAAATGACAGGAGTCAGGCCCTGTTACCGAAGATCAAGAGGACGGCGGCGTGGGAGCGATCCGTGCGGATAGGGCTTGAGGAAGCCCCAGGTATGTATAAATCTATTACATGTAGTTGTCTATGGTTTCCTTTAAAGCGGATCCCAGATGAAAAACTAACTATAACAAGTAACTTGTCTGTATATGTTACCTAAAGTTTACATAGTTTACACAGCATATCTAGCTGCAAACGGCTTCAACAGTGTATGATTATTTCATAGGTATATGTATTGCAAAAGGGGTACCGGAGCAGAAATCAGACAAACAAAATTCGAGAGTCAGAAGACTCAATATAAACCAGGTTAAAGATCGAAAATGTTAGCAATAACTGCATGCACCATGTCAGCGAGTAATAATAAACATAGAACAAAGAATTGAACTGACTCTTGGGTGCATGCAGAAATATTCTTAATTATTTATTTTGAATAATTTAATTAGATCAATAAAGTAAAAAAAGATTAAGTATCAAAAATTGCATGGATATACAGACACAATACACAACAAATACATAACAAATACACACATACAAAAACACTCTTAAAAATTGGACAAAATATCCCAATTGAAGGGAGGCTGCAGTCCTCCTGACCTGGCCAGTTAAATGGTTTCTGTGGTGCTCACAAAGTGACACTGTCACCTAATGAGCAATTGTAACCACATATATTGGTAACTCAAAATTGCAATTCACCAAGCTCCAAAAAATGCTCTAAAAAGCTCAAAAAATGCTCTAAAAAGCTCCAAAAATGCTCCAAAAAGCCCAAAAAATGCTGAAAAATGCCCATATGCAGCCAATCAATTAATTGCTGGAAAGAGTCCCGCCATGTATTATGAATGCAGGTAGTCCTGGACCCAATCGCAGTCACCCAGGAAGTCCACAAATCCGTGGGACTAATGTGTGCAGTCACCGTAGTGTAAAGCCTCTCTTAGCCCAGAGAAAAAGTTCCAGCACAGACAGGGATATCAATACATGCATCAAAACACCAATGTGGATGGTTCAAATGTAATCCAAGATGCAGTTAGATCAGCAGACATTGATAGCAGCAAAGCAGGCAAGCTGGGTTAGCTGGATTAGAAATCAGCAGTTTGGGAGCAATTAGGATGGTTCAAATGTAATCCAAAATGCAGTTAGATCAGCAGACATTGATAGCAACAAAGCAGGCAAGCTGAGTTAGCTGGATTAGAAATCAGCAGTTTGAGAGCAGTTAGGAGGCAGTTCACAAGCGCTGCATGAAATAATGCATAGTTACCATCCAATGTGGATGAGCCCAAGGAAGTACAGGCCTCTAATCCAAAATGCAGTTAGATCAGCAAACATTGATGTAAAAACACTTGGTAGTGGCAAAGCAAAAAAGCTAGATTAGCTGGATTAGCAAGCAGCAGTTTCTGGGCAGTTATAAGGCAGTTCATGAGCGCTGCATGGAGTAATGCATAGTTACCATCCAGTGTAGATGACCCCAGGGAAGTACAGGGTCTCTGGCTTACAAGAAGATTGCTGGGATACAGTCCATGAATAGACGCATAAGTGTCGACATGTTTCGCCGTTGCCAATGACGGCCTCTTCCAAGACAGCGTCCTTACAGCTCTCTAATCACTGACAGACTGTGCCGAGTATTTCAGCTCTAGACCACGCCCATCTCCACCCACATGGTACACCTGATCAGCTGCAAGAGACAGCCAATCACAGACGCACGGTGTCACACGCCGCCCAGCGCACCAAGGCGCATGGAGACGGACGTAAGCACACCGTGCGTCCCAGCATGGGGCGCAAACGAAAGTTCAGCGTCCCATTGACGGCGAGCAGGGGGAGAGGAGGGAGGCATGCAAAAAACCTCGGCACAGCATGGCATTTACCGTTTGATACCAGCATCCACACACGGAAAACATAATCAATCAAAATAAACATACAAAACAACCTAAGAAAACAAAACAAAGACAAAAAGGCATCCCGAGGGGCCCACACAAATATTCAAATCAATATTTATATACTAGTACTATTATCCATCTTAAACAGAGGCTCAAAGATTAGACCATATAAATGTAAAAACAGTATTCTCAACTTATGTGAACCTACATAACACATTCCTATTGTAATAAGTGGGACCCATGCGCATAAACAAAGGAGGGAAAGAAAGGAGACAGGGGAGAAGGAGGAAGGAAAAGGGGGGAGGGAAAGGGGAAAGGGGAAAGGGGAAAAAGGGGGGGAGAGAGGAGGGAGGGGGAGGGGAAAAAGGGGGAAGAAAAAAAAAAAAAAAAAAAAAAAAAAAAAAAGGTAGTAAGGGAAAAGGAAAGGGAAGGGAAACCTAAGGGAACACCCGCTAGGGAGGGTGCAATTGAGCAGAGTACAAAAAACACACCAGGATACAGCCAACCTGCTAGGACGGCAGGAAAGCACCATATTGCACTGCGTCATTTAGACCTTTGCCCTTGGTGGCATTTAATTCATAAATCCACCTAAGTTCAATCTGTAGAAGTCGTTTGTCAACATCCCCACCTCTTTCATGTGGGTGTACTCTGTCTAGACCTACAAACCTAATGTAGCTAGCATCACCCCTATGTGTCATGTGGATGTGTCTAGAAATTGGGGACCTAAAGTTACACCCCCCAATGTCGCCCGTGTGTTCTTTTATACGTTCTTTAAATGCCCGACTGGTTTTTCCCACATAGAAGCATCCACATCTACACGTGAGTAAATACACAACACAAACAGTGTTGCAATTTACAAAGTGGCGTAGTTTCCACCTACGCTCATTGGGAAGCACCACCTCAGGCCCTATTGTCAGATATCTGCAGTAAGCACAGCCACCACAGCTATAGGTACCCACTGTGGTGCAGTGCCTACGACGACCACTACGACAAAAATGACTGGAGGTCAAGGTATCTCTCAGAGTCCTTGATCGTCTGAATGTAATTTCCGGTCTAAAAGACACATAATCCCTAACTGAAGGATCGCAGCGAAGCACATTCCAATGTCGGCCCAGAATCTCATATAACTGGTGTTCCTGATCGCAAAAACGTGTAATCAGACGTGTTTTGCTATCATCATTCCTATCAGCGGTCTTCGGGCCACCAGGGGGTCTCAAAAGATCTGTCCTGGTTGACTCCCGAGCCCTGCGATATGCTTTCTTAAGCCATTTATCTTTATAACCCCTTTCCAGAAATTTCCGACGTAGGACTTTGGCTTCTCTTTCAAAATCCTCATCTCTTGAGCAATTTCGACGGATTCTCAAATATTGCCCAATGGGAATGCCACGAATCGTGTGTTTTGGATGTGAGCTATCTGCTCTAAGGAAGGAGTTCGTCGCCGTCTCCTTACAATATAATTGCGTCGTAATATATCCGTCTGTGCTCACATTGATCCTTAAGTCAAGAAAAGGTACCGTTGCAAAGTCACAATGCATTGTAAATCTAAGATTGTAGTCGTTAAGATTCAACCTCTGTACAAATTCATCCAGGAGATCCCTCCCACCTGTCCAGAAGACCAAGATATCATCTATGTACCTGTGCCATGACACAATATGGCACAGGTACACAATCAACGAATCATTACCAAATAAACCGCGTTCCCACTCCCCCAGGTACAGGTTCGCAAGCGACGGCGCACAAGTTGTGCCCATCGCCGCGCCCTGCACCTGGAGGTAGTGGCAGCGGTCAAATATGAACACATTGTTCTCCAGGATAAATGACAACAACTGCAAAATAAATTGATTGTGAGCATATTCCTCCGTGCCCAATTCCAAAAGAAATCTACTAACTGCCTCTATCCCCTTTTGTTGGGGAATGCTGGAATAAAGGGCCTCAACGTCCAGGGTGACTAAAAGAGAACCAGGGGGCAACTGTAAGCCCTCCAGAATAGTCAGCAAATGTGAGGTGTCCTTAACATAAGATGGAAGGCGGTGGACATGGGGTTGGAGAAAGTGATCAACATATATACTGATTTTTTCGGTAAGCGCACCACAACCCGAAACAATCGGTCGTCCAGGGGGTTTTAATATATTTTTGTGGACCTTTGGCAATGCATAAAAAGTGGGAGTGACTGGATTATCCACCTTCAGAAAATTTGCCGTTTGTGGGCTGATAATCCCCACATGTACAGCATCATCAATTAGTTTAAAAAGTGCCCCCTGGTTCTCCACCACCCTGGACGGAGAGACCCTCCGATAACACTCTCTCTGCCCTAGAATTTTCTGACACATATAGGTATACTGCTCCACTGTCATAATAACAACATTTCCCCCCTTGTCAGAGGGCTTGACTATAAGGTTCTCTGCTGATTGGAAATCCCGCAGAGCCTCAATTTCTTGCAAACTTAGATTAGATGACAGACTAGGCTCCAGCCACAATTGGCGTATATCTTTTTCCACCAAATGTACGAATGTCTGAACACCCGGACAAAGGGAGAAAGGGGGAAATGACGTAGATCTCCTTTTAAAGGTTGTGTTCCGTCCAGATATAGACTTATTCGCAGCTGAATCTTCGTCAGCTGTGATCCACCCACCTTCATCCCCAAGGTCTATAAGAGTCATTAAGGTTCGATAGTCTTTGTTGGTCCATTCCTTCCAATCCTTAATCACTCCCCCCAAGGGAGCGTCCGCCTTCCTACCATGCAGGCTCTTCAATACCAAATTACGGCAAAAAATGTGCAAATCTTTAGTAAATTCAAAGCGATCAAGAATACGACTTGGACAAAAACCAAGGCCTTTTTTAACCAAAGTTTCAAGGCCAGGTTGTAATTCAACCTTAGACAGATTAATAACCTGCATAGAGTGGCGGGTGTCCCCAAGGGCGGACGGGATCAAGGTACCGTCGCTAGGACTCAGGTGTTGCCTGGGTTCAGTATGTCGTTGACCAAAAAAGAAGAAGAGGATGAAGAAGAAGAGGAAGCCGAAGCTGAGGACACCCCCGGACCACCGGAGGCCCCCTCCCTCTCCTCCCCCATATCCTCCGAAGTACATCCTGATAGATATTTCTTAATAGGGCCCTCCTTTTTAGGGTATCTTTTCTTATCTTTTATGGGTTTAGAGTCCCTTTTGATATCTACCTTAGTTGATCTAGTCTGGGGACGACCGATGGAATTGTCACTAGGGATCGATCGGGGCAGGGACTGTTGACTATCTAGTGATGAATCCGAATCCTCAGGAGCACTTGATATCGGGGTTTCAGGCTGTCCAGAACCTGATGGATTCAATATTGGAGGTTTGGGATCCTTAGGTTCAAATGGTTTTTTATTTTTATTTTTATTCCACCTGTAGGCGTAACCAAAACGATATGCAGCCCTATCCTTTTCGAATTTATTATCCCTTCTGGTCACTATGTCCCGATTATATTTTTCTATATGTTTTTTCAATTTTTCACTACGATCAGTAAACAAGGAGTGGTCCCTAACGGGATCCAAGGACTTTAACGTCTCAGAAATCTTTTTATCTATATTTTTGAGATCTTCCTCCTCTAGTTCCTGCATTAGGGTAAGACTGACCCTGGAACATGCTTCTAAATTTTCTTCCCACTTTTTCTTAAAATTCTCCGATAGGTCACGCCTATAGGGGAAGATTTGTATACGGAGCCACAGTGGTACTTTTGAATCGTTTAGATAATCACGATTATATTTAATATTCCACCAGATTCTGGATTTTTGTTCATAGAGTCTTTCCAGTCTCCTGAACCCTGTATTAATTGCACGTATATCACTTCTTGTCTCCCTCTCCCTGATGCATTCCTCATCCACCTGCTGCACTATCTCCTCCCACTGCAACATGTCCCATCCACCAAGAAAGACACCACTAGTGTAAAACAACAAATATTAATGCGCATGGGTCTCCTAATATGGTCTAATCAAAAAAAGCCTCAAAAAATGTTTTTTGTGTCTATCTGCTCCGGTCCCCAGGGGCTAAACCCCAGATTGAGAAGTATATGTATTGCAAAAGGGGTACCGGAGCAGAAATCAGACAAACAAAATTCGAGAGTCAGAAGACTCAATATAAACCAGGTTAAAGATCGAAAATGTTAGCAATAACTGCATGCACCATGTCAGCGAGTAATAATAAACATAGAACAAAGAATTGAACTGACTCTTGGGTGCATGCAGAAATATTCTTAATTATTTATTTTGAATAATTTAATTAGATCAATAAAGTAAAAAAAGATTAAGTATCAAAAATTGCATGGATATACAGACACAATACACAACAAATACATAACAAATACACACATACAAAAACACTCTTAAAAATTGGACAAAATATCCCAATTGAAGGGAGGCTGCAGTCCTCCTGACCTGGCCAGTTAAATGGTTTCTGTGGTGCTCACAAAGTGACACTGTCACCTAATGAGCAATTGTAACCACATATATTGGTAACTCAAAATTGCAATTCGCCAAGCTCCAAAAAATGCTCTAAAAAGCTCAAAAAATGCTCTAAAAAGCTCCAAAAATGCTCCAAAAAGCCCAAAAAATGCTCAAAAATGCCCATATGCAGCCAATCAATTAATTGCTGGAAAGAGTCCCGCCATGTATTATGAATGCAGGTAGTCCTGGACCCAATCGCAGTCACCCAGGAAGTCCACAAATCCGTGGGACTAATGTGTGCAGTCACCGTAGTGTAAAGCCTCTCTTAGCCCAGAGAAAAAGTTCCAGCACAGACAGGGATATCAATACATGCATCAAAACACCAATGTGGATGGTTCAAATGTAATCCAAGATGCAGTTAGATCAGCAGACATTGATAGCAGCAAAGCAGGCAAGCTGGGTTAGCTGGATTAGAAATCAGCAGTTTGGGAGCAATTAGGATGGTTCAAATGTAATCCAAAATGCAGTTAGATCAGCAGACATTGATAGCAACAAAGCAGGCAAGCTGAGTTAGCTGGATTAGAAATCAGCAGTTTGAGAGCAGTTAGGATTAGGAGGCAGTTCACAAGCGCTGCATGAAATAATGCATAGTTACCATCCAATGTGGATGAGCCCAAGGAAGTACAGGCCTCTAATCCAAAATGCAGTTAGATCAGCAAACATTGATGTAAAAACACTTGGTAGTGGCAAAGCAAAAAAGCTAGATTAGCTGGATTAGCAAGCAGCAGTTTCTGGGCAGTTATAAGGCAGTTCATGAGCGCTGCATGGAGTAATGCATAGTTACCATCCAGTGTAGATGACCCCAGGGAAGTACAGGGTCTCTGGCTTACAAGAAGATTGCTGGGATACAGTCCATGAATAGACGCATAAGTGTCGACATGTTTCGCCGTTGCCAATGACGGCCTCTTCCAAGACAGCGTCCTTACAGCTCTCAAATCACTGACAGACTGTGCCGAGTATTTCAGCTCTAGACCACGCCCATCTCCACCCACATGGTACACCTGATCAGCTGCAAGAGACAGCCAATCACAGACGCACGGTGTCACACGCCGCCCAGCGCACCAAGGCGCATGGAGACGGACGTAAGCACACCGTGCGTCCCAGCATGGGGCGCAAACGAAAGTTCAGCGTCCCATTGACGGCGAGCAGGGGGAGAGGAGGGAGGCATGCAAAAAACCTCGGCACAGCATGGCATTTACCGTTTGATACCAGCATCCACATCGTGTGTGGATGCTGGTATCAAACGGTAAATGCCATGCTGTGCCGAGGTTTTTTGCATGCCTCCCTCCTCTCCCCCTGCTCGCCGTCAATGGGACGCTGAACTTTCGTTTGCGCCCCATGCTGGGACGCACGGTGTGCTTACGTCCGTCTCCATGCGCCTTGGTGCGCTGGGCGGCGTGTGACACCGTGCGTCTGTGATTGGCTGTCTCTTGCAGCTGATCAGGTGTACCATGTGGGTGGAGATGGGCGTGGTCTAGAGCTGAAATACTCGGCACAGTCTGTCAGTGATTAGAGAGCTGTAAGGACGCTGTCTTGGAAGAGGCCGTCATTGGCAACGGCGAAACATGTCGACACTTATGCGTCTATTCATGGACTGTATCCCAGCAATCTTCTTGTAAGCCAGAGACCCTGTACTTCCCTGGGGTCATCTACACTGGATGGTAACTATGCATTACTCCATGCAGCGCTCATGAACTGCCTTATAACTGCCCAGAAACTGCTGCTTGCTAATCCAGCTAATCTAGCTTTTTTGCTTTGCCACTACCAAGTGTTTTTACATCAATGTTTGCTGATCTAACTGCATTTTGGATTAGAGGCCTGTACTTCCTTGGGCTCATCCACATTGGATGGTAACTATGCATTATTTCATGCAGCGCTTGTGAACTGCCTCCTAACTGCTCTCAAACTGCTGATTTCTAATCCAGCTAACTCAGCTTGCCTGCTTTGTTGCTATCAATGTCTGCTGATCTAACTGCATTTTGGATTACATTTGAACCATCCTAATTGCTCCCAAACTGCTGATTTCTAATCCAGCTAACCCAGCTTGCCTGCTTTGCTGCTATCAATGTCTGCTGATCTAACTGCATCTTGGATTACATTTGAACCATCCACATTGGTGTTTTGATGCATGTATTGATATCCCTGTCTGTGCTGGAACTTTTTCTCTGGGCTAAGAGAGGCTTTACACTACGGTGACTGCACACATTAGTCCCACGGATTTGTGGACTTCCTGGGTGACTGCGATTGGGTCCAGGACTACCTGCATTCATAATACATGGCGGGACTCTTTCCAGCAATTAATTGATTGGCTGCATATGGGCATTTTTGAGCATTTTTTGGGCTTTTTGGAGCATTTTTGGAGCTTTTTAGAGCATTTTTTGAGCTTTTTAGAGCATTTTTTGGAGCTTGGCGAATTGCAATTTTGAGTTACCAATATATGTGGTTACAATTGCTCATTAGGTGACAGTGTCACTTTGTGAGCACCACAGAAACCATTTAACTGGCCAGGTCAGGAGGACTGCAGCCTCCCTTCAATTGGGATATTTTGTCCAATTTTTAAGAGTGTTTTTGTATGTGTGTATTTGTTATGTATTTGTTGTGTATTGTGTCTGTATATCCATGCAATTTTTGATACTTAATCTTTTTTTACTTTATTGATCTAATTAAATTATTCAAAATAAATAATTAAGAATATTTCTGCATGCACCCAAGAGTCAGTTCAATTCTTTGTTCTATGTTTATGATTATTTCATCCTGTGATACAATGAGAGCAGCCATGTTCTGTTTGTCACAGGCTGCTATCAGCTATCAGGAGATGCTATCAGCTTGCCTGTGTGTAAATTCAGCCCCCTCTCCTCCACCCCTCTGCCTCTGAAATCTCGGGCTAGTAACCTCCTCCTGCCCAGACTGAGCTCCCATAAGCCCTTGCTACAGTGCCAAGGCACAAAAGGAGCTGTGGGCGAGGCTTGTTTAGTTTATAGGGAATTAGAGTATTAAAATAAAAAAAAAAGTATTTGGCTTGAGGAATGCCCTATAAACAATAGGAAAGGAACACAATTATGCAATGAGTAAAAGTTTATCTCGGATCCACTTTAAGCTCTGATCACAGACAATATACTTCTTGGCATAGACTCAACAAGATGCTGATACCGTGGCTGAGGAATGTTGGCCCATGCAGAAATAATGGCAGCTCTAAGTTGGGTCAGATTGGATGGTGGCGTTTCCAAGTTTTGAAGTGGCCATGGAAACAGGTTAAACTCTGACTGATGTTCCTGAAACCAATTTGAGACCAATCGAGCACGGCAATAGGTGTCTTTTTCTGTGATACCAAAGGCACTCTTGATGGTTTCCTGCTGCTAAAGCCCATCTTTTGCAAAGTCCACCTTGTGGGATATGCTTTGTGATGCACCTGCATTGGATTCAGCTGTAGTTTGTCGTGTTGTTGCCCTTCTGTTCCTATGCCTGCTACTCGCCTTCCACCTCTCTCGTTCACCAGCCTTTTTCGACCAGAATAGTCCTTAACGCTTGAAGTTTCTCAGCTGCCACTCTCTAAACATCCGAGAGGCTGTTGGGCAGAAAAATCCTAAAAGAGTCATTGTTCCAGAGATGCAGCACCAGCTCTTCTTGCTGCAACGATCATCCATTTTTCAAAGTCACTTAAATCTTTCGTCTTACCCATTTTTACATAAAAGGACAACTTTTGTGAGACGTATATTTAGGCTGCCATATATATTTCCTTTTAAGTAATACACATTGCCTGGCAGTCCTGCTGATCCTCTGCCTCTAATACTTTCAGCCATAGACCCTGAACAAGCATGCAGCAGATCAGGTGTTTCTTACATTGTTGTGACCAGATTAGCTGCATGCTTGTTTCTGGTGTTATTCAGACACTACTGCAGTCATATAGATCAGCAGGGCTGCCAGGCAACTGGTATTGTTTAAAAGGAAATAAATACGGCAGCCTCCATGCCCCTTTTGCTACAGTTGTCCTTAAACATCCCTGATAGCTATGTCCGAAGCTGAGTGCTCCTTATACAAGCAACTCTGCTTCGTTATGCATATACACTGATGGACTGGTTTACTTGCAGGGCAGCTTACTGGCTTAGTGCATAGCACTCTTGCCTTGCAGCGCTGGGACCCTGGGACCCCAGCCATGTCAGCATCTGCAAGGAGTTTGTATGTCCTCCCCATGTCTGTGCGGGTTTTCTCTGAGCACTCTAGTTTTCTCCCACATCCCAAAAACATAACAATAAGTTAATTGTCCTCCCCCTAAAATTGGCCCCAAACTATGATACAGACTTATGACTATGGTAGGGATTAGATTGTGAGCTCCTCTGAGGACAGTTAGTGACAAGACTATATAGACTCTGTAAAGTGCAGTGGAAGATTCCGGTGCTATATAAACTCTAAATAAGGGGTGTCTCTAATTGTTTGGCCACTCAGCGTATATAAGTCTTACCTCCAGTGAGAATACACCCATGTCTAGTTTTATGACAGGGAATTTGGAGAGTTTATGATGTGTTTTGGCTGAAGGAAGCTCCAGTGTCTTATTATACAGGATGGGGGGGCTTCCCTGAGTGGCTATAATTATCCTGCCCCCTCCCCCTCAGGGTGTCACACACTCACACACAGCTGTTGGCCACACGGTCACTCGGCGGCCATCAGACACCCAGCCATGAGGAAAGCGGGTGAGTGAGGCTGGGGAGACCGGGGAGAAGAGGGGGATAGAGGGTTTGGGGGGGAATGTGAAATAGTGGGGGGAGGGGGGCTGTGCACCTGCTGCTGTCACTACTACTGATCCCCACTGAGACAGACCGAAAATAATCCCTCCGTATCGCAGCATGAAATGGCCCATCGCAGACTGCCAACAAAACCCCCTCGTCCCAATCCTTAACATTATGCTCCCTCACCTGCCTCATACCATGCTGACCACCAAGCCACATACTGTATCCGTAACATTATGCTCCCAAACCTGCCTCATATACCAGTGCATAGCATGCTGACCACCAAGCCACATACTGTATCCGTTACATAATGCTCCCTCATCTGCCCCATACCATGCTGACCACCGAGCCACATACTGTATCCGTTACATAATGCTCCCTCATCTGCCCCATACCATGCTGACCACCAAGCCACATACTGTATCCGTTACATAATGCTCCCTCATCTGCCCCATACCATGCTGACCACCGAGCCACATACTGTATCCGTTACATAATGCTCCCTCACCTGCCCCATATACCAGAGCATAGCATGCTGACCACTAAGCCACATACTGTATCCGTTACATAATGCTCCCTCACCTGCCCCATATACCAGAGCATAGCATGCTGACCACCAAGCCACATACTGTATGGGTAACATAATGCTCCCAAACCTGCCTCATAGCATGCTGACCACCGAGCCACATACTGTATCCGTAACATTATGTTCCTTTACCTGCCCCATACCATGCTGACCACCGAGCCACATACTGTATCCATAACATTATGTTCCTTTACCTGCCCCATACCATGCTGACCACCGAGCCACATACTGTATCCTTAACATAATGCTCTCTCACCTGCCTCATATACCAATGCATAGCATGCTGACCACCAAGCCACATACTATATCCTTAACATACTGCTCCCTCGCCTGCCTCATATACCAGAGCATAGCATGCTGACCACCAAGCCACATGCTCTATCCGTAACATATTGCTCCCTCGCCTGCCTCATATACCAGAGCATAGCATGCTGACCACCAAGCCACATACTATATCCTTAACATTATGCTCCCTCACCTGCCCCATACCATGCTGACCACCGAGCCACATACTGTATCCGTTACATAATGCTCCCTCACCTGCCTCATATACCAGTGCATAGCATGCTGACCACCGAGCCACATACTATATCCTTAGCATAATGCTCCCTCACCTGCCTCATATAGCAGCTAATAGTATACTGACCACCAATCTACATAATATAGCAGCTAATAGTATACTGACCATCAATCTACATAATATAGCAGCTAATAGTATACTGACCATCAATCAGTATAATATACTAGCTAATAGTATGCTGACCACCAATCTACATAATATAGCAGCTAATAGTATACTGACCATCAATCTACATAATATAGCAGCTAATAGTATACTGACCATCAATCAGTATAATATACTAGCTAATAGTATACTGACCACCAGTCTACATAATATCAGCTAATTATATTCTGGCCACTGACCTACATAATATATTGGGTAGTAGTATACTAATCACCAGTCTGCATAATATACTGGCTAATATTGTCTGATAGTAAGTATACTACTAGCTAGTACATCATATAGCCTGACGGTCAGTATACTAACTAGCTAGGGGGGCCCAGAAACCGCAGGGGGCCCTGTGGGGGAGAAGTTTCTTTTCCCTGTCCTGAGTGACTGACAACTAAGCGCTTGTAGAAAAAAAAAACGTTCTGCTCTTTGCAAAATTGTCCTTATGACTAAATATGGTCAGCCACTGATAAGGAATCGTACAAAGTTTTGCAGACAAAGATTTGTAGACAGTCCCTATTCAGTGTTCAGCAGGCTCTTGTGTACAGCACCCCCGCCCCCAATCTCTCTACCCCCTCTCCAAGTGCTGTGTATTGTAATGATGCTGGGGGAGTCTGGGCACTGAGAGAAAAAGCTTTCTTCTCTTTGCACAATTGTTCTAATGACTGCATCGGTCTTGTGTACAAACACAGAACATTTATATTGCGCTTTTTCTCAAAGCGCCAGAGCTGCAGCCACTAGGAAGCACTCTATAGGCAGTAGCAGTGTTAAGGAGACTTGCCCAAGAAACTCCTTACTGAATAGGTGCTGGCTTACTGAACAGGCCAAGCCAAGATTCTAACCCAGGTTGCCTGTGTCAGAGGCAGAGCCCTTAACCAGTACACTATCCAGCGCTGCTCTAGCCCTCCCCAAGTGCTGTGTACTGTAGTGATGCTGGAGGAGTCTGCAGAGCCCCGCCCCCAGCCTCTCTACCTCTCCCCAAGTGCTGTGTACTGTAGTGATGCTGGAGGAGTCTGCAGAGCCCCGCCCCCAGCCTCTCTACCTCTCCCCAAGTGCTGTGTACTGTAGTGATGCTGGAGGAGTCGGCAGAGCCCCACCCCCAGCCTCTCCATCCGTCCCCAAGTGCTGTGTACTGCAGTGATGCTGGAGGAGTCTGCAGAGCCAGTTCAGCTCCATCAGAGATGGACAGAGTGAGTGTAATAAGCTGAGGCTGGGAGCACACTTGTCTGTCGGTTTTCTGTATGCATTTTCTGCACACCATGTGTGTCTGTATGTGTGAAAACATGCATGTTTTATCACAGAAGCTAATGTAATTGATAGAGAAAAGGCCTGTAGTACTTCACTGCTGTGAGTTCTTATCTGCATGGGGAAAGCACATTTAAGTGTGCACTAGCCAGCTGAATAACATTGGCTCTCAGTTTACCTTTGCAGGAGGGGGTGGGGCATCCACAATTTTGCAGGAGGCCCAGTGATTTCTAGCTACACCCCTGCTAGTAAAGTAAACACTTACTAACTTACTATACTAGCTAGTAGTATACTGACTGCCAGGCTATATAATGTACCAGCTAATAGTATACTTACTATCAGACTACATGCTACACAAGCTATACTGACCATATGTCTAAAATACTCTCCTAGCTAACAGTATACTGACCATCCATCTTAATAATATACCAGCAAATAGTACACTTTCTATCAGTCTACATCAGGGGTCTCAAACTCGCGGCCCGCGGGCCATTTGCGGCCCTCGATACAATATTTTGTGGCCCTCGCTGGCAAAAGCTTCCTTATAGTTCGCTTCAGTGCTCCCAAGTAATCCGCCTCATTCCCGCCGCTAAACGAGGGCTGCAGAGCCCCCAAATCGCCCGGGGGGCAATCCGCTGGCATTTTCTGGAAGGGGCAGAGCTTTCAGCTTCAGCTCTGCCCCTCCTGACGTCAATCGCCGCACGGATCGACACCTCTCCCCGCCCCTCTCTGTGAAGGAAGAGTGAGAGGGGCGGGCAGAGGTGGCGATGCGCCGTGATTGTGAAATTCCTTATGCGGCCCAGTCTCATCCTGACTTTGCCTCCTGCGGCCCCCAGGTAAATTGAGTTTGAGACCCCTGGTCTACATAATGTACCAGCAAATAGTACACTGACTATGAATCTATATGCTATAGGCTGTACTAACAGTAAACCGTTGGTCTATAATATACCAGCTAATATTTTGCTGCCCACCAGTCTGTCCATCATACTGATCTCTCCCTCTCCCTCTCTCTCGCAGTGACGGACCTCCTGTATTGGAAGGACATTGCACTCTCAGCCACCTGTCTCACTGGGATCACAGTCTGCCTGTTATGTCTCATTCAGTTCAGTGTAATCAGTGTGGTCTCGTACGCCTGTCTCATCCTCCTCAGCGGCACACTGATGATGCGGGCTTACGCCAAACTCATCACTACCATGAAGAAAGCAGATGATGCCAACCCCTTTCAGTGAGGCCTGCAGTGTGTGGTGCACTGTATTGTGCTGTATGTGTTGCAATGTATTGTGCTGCTGTGTGTGTTGTAGTGTGTGGTGCTGTATGTGCTCAATGTGTGTGCTGCAGTGTGTGATGTAGTTTGTGGTGCAGTATGTGGTACAGTGTATGGTGCTTCAGTGTGTGGTGCAGTGTATGCTGCAGTGTGTGTGGTGCAGTGTATGCTGCGGTGTGTGCTGCAGTGTGTGCTGCAGTGTGTGTTGCAGGGTTTGATGCAGTGTATGGTGCTGTACTTGCTGCAGTGTGTGACGCAGTGTATGCTGTAGAGTGTGTTGCAGTGTGTGTTGCAATGTATTGTGCTGTATGTGCTGCAGCGTGTGTTGCAATGTATTGTGCTGCTGTGTGAAGTGCAGTGTATGGTGCTGTATGTGCTGCAATGTGCATGCTGCAGTGTGTGGTGCCCTGTATTGTGCTGTATGTGCTGCAGTGTGTGATGTTGTTTGTGGTGCAGTATGTGGTACAGTGTATGGTGCTTCAGTGTGTGGTGCAGTGTATGCTGCAGTGTGTGTGGTGCAGTGTATGCTGCAGTGTGTGTGGTGCAGTGTATGCTGCAGTGTGTGTGGTGCAGTGTATACTGCAGTGTGTGTGGTGCAGTATGTGATGCAGTGTATGGTGCTGTACATGTTGCAGTGTGTGACGCAGTGTTTGCTGTAGTGTGTGTTGCAGTGTGTGATGCAGTATGTGGTACAGTATATGGTGCTGCAGTGTATGCCTCCGTGTGTGATGCAGTGTATGGTGCTGTACATGTTGCAGGGTGTTGTGCAGTGTGTGATGCTGTATGTTCTGCAGTGTGTGGTGCTGTATGTGCTGCAGTGTATGGTGCAGTATGTGTTGCAGTGTGTGATGCTGTAGTGTGGTGCTGTATGTGGTGCAGTGTATGATGCAGTGTGTGATGCAGTGTATACTGCATTGCGTGTTGCAGTGTGTGATGCACAGTGTATGCTGCAGTGTATGTGTGGTGCTGTATGTGCTGCAGTGTGTGTGGTGCAGTGTATGCTACAGTGTGTGTGGTACGGTGTGTGCTGCTGTGTTAGGTGCAGTGCGTGTTGCAGTGTATGGTGCTGTATGTGCTGCAGTGTATGCTTCAGTGTGTGTGGTACAGTGTGTGCTGCTGTGTTAGGTGCAGTGTGTGGTGCTGTATGTGCTGCTGTGTTAGGTGCAGTGTGTGCCGCAGTATGTGTGGTGCAGTGTGTGCTGCAGTATGTGTGGTGCAGTATGCACTGCTGTGTTAGGTGCAGTGTGTGTTGCTGTGTATGGTGCAGTGTGTGCTGCTGTGTTAGGTGCAGTGTGTGCTGCAGTATGTGTGGTGCAGTGTGCGCTGCTGTGTTAGGTGCAGTGTGTGTTGCAGTGTATGGTGCAGTGTGTGCTGCTGTGTTAGGTGCAGTGTGTGTTGCAGTGTATGGTGCTGTGTGTGCTGCTGTGTTAGGTGCAGTGTGTGTTGCAGTGTATGGTGCAGTGTGTGTGGTGCAGTGTGCGCTGCTGTGTTAGGTGCAGTGTGTGTTACAGTGTATGGTGCTGTATGTGGCACAGTGTGTGCTGCTGTGTTAGGTGCAGTGTATGGTGCTGTATGTGCTGCAGTGTGTGTGGTGCAGTGTGTGCCGCTGTGTTAGGTGCAGTGTATGCTGCAGTATGTGTGGTGCAGTATGCGCTGCTGTGTTAGGTGCAGTGTGTGTTGCAGTGTATGGTGCTGTATGTGCTGCAGTATGTGTGGTGCAGTGTGTAGTGCAGTGTTGTGCATCAGGGAACACTAAAGATCTAGCAGATGTGTGGCCGCTGTACACACACTCGTCTGACGCCTTATTCTCAGCCATGGCAGTCGTTACTGTCCGCCATATCCAAGTATATGCCAGCGTGTCTACGTAGCTTTAGGCTCTGTGTGTGTGTGTGTGTGTGTGTGTATACAGTGTGTGTGTGTGTGTGTGTGTGTGTGTGTGTATACAGTGTGTGTGTGTGTGTGTGTGTGTGTGTGTGTGTGTGTGTATACAGTGTGTGTGTGTGTGTGTGGGGGGGGGGGGGGGGGGGGGGTGTCTTAGGGATAGGCATCGAGAGGGAGGGCTCACGTGTGAGTAAGCTTAGGTTAGACCAGTAAATATTACAGATATTTTACCATCAGAATTACTCGGTGATTCATAGTAGAACATTCGGCGGTGTATGGTGTACTTTACGGTACAGTTTTGGGTCAGTGTTTGGGAAGCAGTATTGTGTTTTTGGTTTTATAGTTTGTTTTGTTGTTTATGGTGAATTAGTGTGCGGTATACGATGTGGTTTGTAGTTCTGGTTGAACGTATAGTCTGGAGTGGGGTACAGAGCCGGTACGCTGGAATGATGTTGTTCATGCTAGTTCTGGGGCACATTGCTGGAGTCGTATAACACAGTGTTCTCTGTACAGGAAGTACCTGGATATGGAGCCCCTCCTCCCAGCTCCTCAGGTGGAAGTTGTGGCGTCTCGCTTGGTGCTCCTCTTCCTGTCTGCAATGTCCACACTGCGGAACCTCTTCCTGGTGAAAGAAGCAAAAGAATCACTGAAGGTGACAGAACTATAATGATTCATTCTTTCTGAACATTTACACTGTGCATCAGCGAGTCCTTATTATCGGCCGATCGATTTGCTGATCGATTTCCATTCACTTCTATGAGAAAATAGTTTAGAAAAACGATTGAAATCAGAAATTATCTGTTGAGCCTTCTATCTGCCCAAAAAACTCATAGTTTATTCCCAGCATAATCCCCCCCTCACCTGTGACTATTCACCAGTGTAATTTGATCTCTCAGCTGTGTTAGCGCAGGAATCTTAGCAGAGCAGCTATTGTGTAAACACAGGATGTTAACCCTATGTCCGCTTCCATGAAAGCAGGAAGTAGACACACTGCAGATTAATTGCAGGATTTGTATCGGATGTAACAAAGAAATGATACAAAGACGGACGGTCCGAGGAAATAAAAATAAAACTACTTACCTGGGTAAGTAGATTTTTATATATATATGCATCTTTCCTTTAAAGGATACCCGAAGTGACATAAGACATGATGAGATAGACGTGTGTATGTACAGTGCCTAGCACACTAATAACTATGCTGTGTTCCTTTTTTCTCTCTCTCTGCCTGAAAGCGTTAGGGCACGTTTCAACTAGCGCGGAAATAGGGCCGAATCCGCAGAGTTTCCCTGCAGGCAAATCTTGCAGGGGAAACTCTGCCATAAATGAAATAATGGCGCCGTTGGCCGAATCACTTGCCCTAGCGATTCAGCCGAGATTGCCATCAGTCTTCGTGCGGGAGGCAGCGAATCCCATAGCCATGCATGGCATGGCTTCTAGGATTCGTCTGCGTACACGCAGATCCGGAAGTGCCGCCGCCGCACGTCTTGCAGCCGCGCGCGGTGGCTAGTGGAAACGGGCCCTAAAACATCAGGCATGTAAGTGGCATTTCCTGTCTGGGTCAGACTACAATGTGACCCTCACCGATAAGAAATTCCAACTATAAAAAACTCTCCTAGCAGAAAATGGCTTCTGAGAGCAGGAAAGAGATAAAAAGGTCAATAGTTCGTAGATTTTAGTTCTGGCATACTTCAATAAATGTGTCATTAAGCAAAAACAATAAATCAGTAAAAACCTAAAAAGTAGATTTAAACATAAAATAAAACTGTGGACTATCTTAAAAAGTCATTTTTAGGAGAAGGAGGAGAGATACAATTGTTTATTTCATTCGTTTATTTTCACCTCGGGTGTTCTTTAAATTTTATTATGCTGTTGTTTATCTTTTTTAGAGCAGAGAGGAAGTTCTGAGTTCAGGTCCGCTTTAGTGGGCGTTGCCTTACTCTGTTTTGCCGCAGGGTGACGCTAAAGCAATGCAAGCCTATGGGGCATTTCATACCTGGCATGGTCCGATGCGATGTGTTGGAAGTCTCAAATTTGACACATGGGCAACAGCGCATTAGAGGCCGGGGTGTGCGGTGACTGGAAGTCCTTTAAGTCTATGTCGACGCAGCTTTTCATATTTTCGGCGTTCACGTTGAGGTGCGCATGTGCGGAACCGTATTTTTTCAATACACTTTCGCGCAGTTCTAATATTGGCCACAGGAAGTGAGCGCTAGAGGACCTCACTTCCAGCGTGGCCTGCAGCCAGAAGGGGGATTACCGTGCATTGCCGCGGTAATCTCCGAAGGCTATTTTTAGCGTTGCTGTGCGATGCGATCATCGCCACGAACTCCAGTTAGAAGCGTGAAACCGGCCCTAACCTTTCACACACAAATCCAAACAGGATCCGCAGCCATGGCTGTACAGCGGATATTTTTGGTCATGTCTTTGTCACTCACTGTCACACCAGATAGGTTTGTTGCAGATTTTACATATGTGGTAAGGCTTCTGGTAGACAGGAACTCCATAGTTCTACTTAGAGCATTCATAGATTCTATAGAGGTTATCGTGTCTAACAACCCCAACCTTACAGTCCATTTTACTGGTTCAGTCTGTAGTGTTTATGTACTTCAAACCTTGGCATCCTACCTAATAGAGAATACGAGAGGAATCGCCGCCGGGAGACTTGGGTGCAGGATACAGCCTGTATGGCTTATCCTGCTCCTGCACAAATTCCCATTGATTTTAAATACTATTCCCCCCCCCCAGGCCGCCATGGAAGGTGGGGAATGAAATAATTTGGCTTCCAGCAATTGCTGGAGGCCGAATTATAGTGTTTTATAAGTAACTTCAGCTCCCTCTTCTGACGGTGCCGACGTTACTCACTGCTGCGCCCAAGTCTCCTGCGCTGGATTGGCAGTGTTTGCCTAATAGAACCTAACGGTCCCTGCGTACACTCCTGTCCCTGTGTCCTTGGGTCTGTGTTTTTTTGCTACCACGCATGTGCGCAGCATGGACAGGAGGACGGGGCCAGGGATCCGGGCGGGAGTGTGCATTCACACAAACATGCGGTGGTATCACTTACCTAGAGCCCGTTTTTAAACGGTCTTAGGTAAACTAGTGGATTTATAAAATCACTAGGCCTAAGGCCCATTTAAAAACGGGCGCTAGGCTCTGGCCGCGACCCCCCGCATTGACTTTCCTCGAAAAAGCTGCGCACGCACGCCCGCCCCCTGGCGCCGTCCTCTTCCTTCTGCTGCGTCCATCTCCCAGCTCTGCGCTGTGCATCCCTGTTGCCCTAGCAACCACAAGGACATGTGCAGAAGCATTACAGCTGGCTGAACTGCGCGCACATGCGCAGAATGTTTCAGTACGGACACAGGGACAGGAGTATGCAGGGACACTTGCTAATTATTATATACGACAGAATCTAAGCTTTGGCTAACTGGGACCTTTAGATCCACAGAAATTGATTTCTGGTTTCTTGCAAACCTCCCCCCCCCCCGCCCCTTACCTTCGCAACTCATATTTGATGTCTACACAATGTGTATTCCTTCCTGAAGCCATAGATGTGCATTACTGATGTGTTCCAAATGCAAAGACATAAATATGCTACAGAAATTGACTTCTGTGAGTAGCTTATGGTTCAAAGGTCAGATTCTTACAAGTTAGGCCTCATTCACATTGCGGAATCTGGACGGAAACGCATGCGGGAGGCAGACATGCGCGAGACATTGGAAGTGCATGGACTGCACTGTCTGATGTTCACACTGCATGCGTTCCGTACCAGTGCGGTCCGGGAACGCATGCTGTACACATTTTTTCCCAAAACGCATGGCTGATCCTATTCGCTACAAGTGAATGGGATCAGCCACGCAAAGCATTGAAACACATATGGCGTGCGTTCGTACGCGTTGCGTTCCGATCGCACGACCATCTGTGTTTCACAGTGTGAACAAGGCCTTAGAACTGTGTTTGGGGATAGCGATCGCTTATCTTCCTTGGCAGATCCTCTGAACTTTAAAGGAGAACTGTAACAAGAGGGCTATGGAGGCTGCCATATTTATTTACTTTTAAACAATTAGAGGCTGATCCTCTGCCTCTAATACTTTTAGCCATAGCCCCTGAACAAGCATGCAGAAGATCAGGTGTATCTGACATTATTGTCAGATCTGACAAGATTAGCTGCCTGCTTGTTTCTGGTGTGATTCAGACACTACTGCAGCAAAATAGATCAGCAGGGCTGCTGCCAGGCAACTGGTATTGTTTAAAAGGAAATAAATATGACAGCCTCCATATTCTTCTCACTTCATGTGTCCTTTAAGCTGAGTACTCACCAGATGGATCGTGGAACTTACAGTGACACGACCCGACAAATGAGCATTCCCCAATCCATCTTCTACCGAAGGAACGCGCAATGGCACACGGCGGGCGCAAGCGATAGTTCAAATGATTGTTGTACTTTTTGTTGTAGTCGTTGGGGATCTAAACGACATGATCCATGTAATGGTTATAATTACATCACATCCTGAAAAAGGATCGTTCAATCTCGCAAACATACCCACGTTGTGAAATCATGGAAATGATAGCTTGTCGCACGAAAAGTTGAGTGTCGTGGAAAAAATCGCCGCAAAAATTGCATCATGGGTACAGACCTTTATGTTTGGAGGTTATAAAGTCTTGGCCGGGAGGCATGGAAGCGACAGGTGGCATGCGTCTCTCGTCTAGTTGGACTCTGGTATTTGGTTTTTAAGGACCCATTCACACTAGAGCGATTAGCAGGTGATTCCCGCTAATCGACGAAGCGCTATCGCTTCTTAAAGAGACACTGAAGCGGAAAAAAAATTATGATATTATGATTTGTATGTGTAGTACAGCTAAGAAATAAAACATTAAGATCAGCTACATCAGTCTAATTGTTTCCAGTACAGGAAGAGTTAAGAAACTCCAGTTGTTATCTCTATACAAAAAAGCCATTAATCTCTACGACTTTCAAAGTCGTGGAGAGGGCTGTTATCTGACTTTTATTATCTCAACTGTTCCTTAACTATTTACTTTTTCTCTGGCAGAGGAGAGGTCATTACTTCACAGACTGCTCTGAATCATTTTGAATGCTGAATGTTGTGTAATGTGCACATATTATAGAATGATGCAATGTTAGAAAAAACACTATATACCTGAAAATAAAAATATGAGAATATTTTCTTTGCTGCTAATCTTCTAGTAATTATTCATAGTACACAACCAATTCATTATATCATATATTTTTTTTCGCTTCAGTGTCTCTTTAAAGTGCTAGCGCAATATTAACTCTATGGCAATGATCTCACTGCTGCTACTGCCGTTATCACGGGTGATTCGCAATTAGCAGTAATCGCTAAATGCGTTTCCTGCAGCATTGTGTTGCGATAGCGGACCAGTCGCGATACAGTGCTTAACAGCGCTGATCGCGATTGCTCAATGAACGTGTATTTGTCCAGTGATTTTTTTTTTTTTCCTCCTTAATCGTGGAAAAATCACCTGCGCATTTTGCGATTACAAGTGTGAATGATGGGCCCTTAGAAGAGATAAACAGGGAACTCTGACTGCTGCCTGTAGGTCAGGGAGAGCTCTGGCAATGCTTTAATCACAGTGGCTGTGCGATTGCAGTAGCAGCATCTGCAGCCAGAGGGCAGCCAAAGTCCTAGCTCATCATATGGAGGAGGAGTGCTATTGTTATGGCAGCATCTGCAGCTAGATTGAAATCTGGACGATATCAGATCATAGTGAGGGGTGCTGAGTAGTGAGTTATTACTCTATGGTCAAATATGAACAGATATTTGTTTTTGGACCAAATTTGGTATTGCATATCAAATCTCAATTTATTTTTGCATCAGAGCACAAAGCGCAGGGGGTGTACAGTGCAAGCTGCTTGTGCTTGTATTGATCGTAAACTAGCATGTGCTGATTTCTGCCACCCCCAGTATGTTGAGTGTACGCTGTTACTCTGTACCTATACTGATAGTAAACTAGCTGCAGTGTATACTGATCTCTGCTGCCTCCAGTATGCACAGTATAAGCTGTTACTCTGTACCTATACTGATAGTAAACTAGCTGCAGCGTGCGCTGATCTCTGCTGCCTCCAGTATGTACAGTATAAGCTGTTACTCTGTGTCTGTACTAATAGTAAACTAGCTGCAGTGTGTGCTGATCTCTGCTGCTTCCAGTATGTACAGTATAAGCTGTTACTCTGTGCCTGTACTGATAGTAAACTAGCTGCAGTGTGTGCTAATCTCTGCTGCTTCCAGTATGTACAGTATATGCTGTTACTCTGTGCCTGTACTGATAGTAAACCAGCTGTATGTACAGTATAAGCTGTTACTCTGTGCCTGTACTGCTAGTAAACTAGCTGCAGTGTGTGCTAATTGCTGCTGCTTCCTGTATGTACAGTATATGCTGTTACTCTGTGCCTGTACTGATAGTAAACTAGATGCAGTGTATACTGATCTCTGCTGCCTCCAGTATGTACAGTATAAACTGTTACTCTGTGTCTGTACTGATAGTAATGTAGCTGCAGAGTGCCCTGATCTCTGCTGCCTCCAGTATGTACAGTATAAGCTGTTACTCTGTGCCTGTATTGATAGTAAGCTAGCTGCAGAGTGTGCTGATCTCTGCTACCTCCAGTATGTACAGTATACGCTGTTACTCTGTGCCTGTACTGATAGTAAACTAGCTGCAGTGTATACTGATCTCTACTGCCTCCAGTATGTACAGTATAAGCTGTTACTCTGTGCCTGTACTGATAGTAAACTAGCTGCAGTGTATACTGATCTCTACTGCCTCCAGTATGTACAGTATAAGCTGTTACTCTGTGCTTGTATTGATAGTAAGCTAGCTGCAGAGTGTGCCGATCTCTGCTACCTCCAGTATGTACAGTATAAGCTGTTACTCTGTACCTATACTGATAGTAAACTAGCTGCAGTGTGTGCTGATCTCTGCTGCCTCCAGTATGTACAGTATATGCTGTTACTCTGTGCCTGTACTGATAGTAAACTAGTTGCAGTGTGCCGATCTCTGCTGCCTCCAGTATGTACAGTATAAGCTGTTACTCTGTACCTAAACTGATAGTAAACTGGCTGCAGTGTGTGCTGATCCCTTACACAAGTGATGTTTGTATACCTTTTGTCTTATATCAAGTAGTACAATGCTTGCAGCTGCAGCCGTGTGATTGATATTAGACAAGCTTTCTGCTGGAACCTTATGTAATAATATCTTCTGACGGAAAGGTTGTGAACTAGGAAAACAATCGATTTCTGGAAGATACCGATCATTTATCTGATTTACCACAAATCGTAGTGTATGCTTAACATTATATTGCCTTTCTGAACACATTAGGGCCCTTTTACACTTAATCAGTTGCTCTCAGTTAAAACGGAAAGAAAACTGTACGTCCCATGTTTTCCTATGGCACCTTTTACACTTAACGCGTTTTAACTGAAATCTTTGTCACAATGCACTGCTATGTAAAAAACGCGTACTAACACACACTAACGCATACCAACTGATTAAGTGTAAACGGGTCCTGATCGTATTCTCTGTTGAACTGTTGATAACCTCTTCTATTTATGGTTGATTCTGGTTCAATAGTTGTCACATAATCGTTGCTGTAGATACGGTTGTATTTTAAAAGAGAAGCAAAAAGAAAAGAAAAATCTATAAGTACATTGCATTACTGAGCAGAGCATAATTTTAGGTATAGGTACATTAAAGATTTGCCAGCCTATCGACCATCTGATTCGATAATTATTATCAAATCGGATGAAAATCAGTTCCGCCAAAAATCATGCCCGATCAAAATGCTGGACCAAAATTGGTTGCATGTATCGATCATGCTGGAAAATTTCGGGCCAACAAGCTCGATCCAGTGTGTGGCGGTAACAACATGCCGTAATCACAAATGACGAACGCAATGGTAACCCCTGGCTGCTGTGCCCCCCAGGTGCCCAGTGCAATTATACTTTACTAGCCGCTGTCTGCCACTGTCTCTGCACTCTTTCTAAATTCGCACCCCACGTGGTCGCCGGCACGTTACGTTATAGGTAGCGAGACACGTGTGTGACGTCCCAAGTGCTATAATGTAATACGCCAGCAACCATCTGCAAAGAGTGTAGACACAGCAGTGGATGGCGGCTGGTATGTACATTGGGGGGGGGGGGGCAGCGGCTGGGATCACCAAGGCAACAAGGCAGCGTCATGCGGCCGATTCCCAAAAGATTTCATGCTGAAATTGATCGGGAATTGGCCTGCAGTTCATGACGAACAGATCAAAGAGAGAACGGTCTCTTGGTCGGTCTGCTCATGTATGGCCACCCTAACACTTTGTTCAGTCCAGCCCAGGATTGTCGGATGTGACTTGGTTGCCCCCTGTAGGAAATCAGGCCAGTGCGTTGTTTATGAGCCCTGTGATGCCTTCAGAGACATTTCTGTAGTGAAGTCCAGAAGAAGTTATGTTTCCCAGAGTCCTCTCTGGTCTTGGTGCATCCTGATTGGCTGCAATGGCTCAGTGGCCTCTCATATCTGCTGTGTTGTGTAGATGCTGTTATGTCACACTTATAACGCTGATGTAATCTCACCAGATGCTGACGCCTCTCCTCTTTGTCAGTTCTTAGTGCTCCTCTACCTCCTCACGTATGTTGGCGCGGTGGTGAACGGACTCACTCTGCTGGTTTTAGGTGAGTTGCTTTTGGAACAAAAACTCGATTTTCCCAATCTGATCCATTGTGTCTCACAGCGACTGACCCCTCCCTGAATGGCGGCTGTAGGATGCATGCACTTATATTATCTTTGTGGGGATGGTGTGGAGCCAACATGGTGATTGTAGCATACATGCATGATATAGTTATGGTGCATATATGATGTATGTAGAGGGAATGAATGGTGTCTCTAGGTTGCATTTATGATGTGTATAGGAGGCATGTATGATGTGTATAGGAGGCATGTATGATGTGTATAGGGGGCATGTAGAGATCTTATGCTAATCAGCAGCGTGGGCGGTGCTGTGTGAGTAGAGGACACACCTCTACATAAGGTGCTGACAGCTATAGCGAGCTGGTATAAGGGTTGGGGGGGGGGACCTCCTCTTTTAAGGATGCTCATGGAAGAGTGGCTGTGGCTAATTGCACAAGTGTGGCTGTGCTCATACATGAAGAGGAGAGCGGCCACGTAACATATCCAACAAGCTCTTGTCAGATATGTATCGGGGGTCCACGCACGGCAACGGTGAAGGACAGGAGGACATGGGAAGTCTCTGGAGGATCCACAAGCTGCCCACTTCTTAGGAAAGTATCTGTTTTTTGAAAAAAAAAATTTTTTGCATTGGGTTCACTTTAAAAAGAAATAAATATGTCAGCCTGACAGCCTCCATATCCCTCTCGCTTCAGGTTCCCTTTAAGCCACCCACAAAATGCAGCTGAACAGTTTTCATGACTTATTCGGGAATTCCAAACGCATGCACTGCATGCTTGCACTAAGCATGTTACAGGGCCAGACATAGAACACATGAATACAGGGGTACCTCTGCGCTGTGTAGGTGACTATGCAGACAAATGGCATATATTCTTTTGTAATGACGACCCCGGCATATAACAGAGCTGTAACGATAGCAGCGGTTCCTGGATGTTGATTTGCTTGAAAGCATCTGCATGTGAGTGAGCAAAGGATTAACTAAGTTTGCTGTTTTGTTAGCCACACCCCCTTTTTCACATCCGTTATAGCTTTTTTAAATGTCCTAACTGGAGGTGATGAGCTGTGTAGTTTTGATTTAATGGATGATGGCTGACTACGGAGGAGTGATCAGAGGTTGTACCGTTATTGGCGATTGGATCGTAGATTGGATGACATTGTTAAATTACAAATTATTGATGGGATGATTGGAGATTACACACTGATGCTTTTCATTGTAGATACAAGAGGGCTGGGTTCACACCGCACAGATGCACAATGGAGCGCTAAATGCAGATCCGTTTAGTTCTGCTAAACTGCATTTTTGCCTCTAATACTTTCAGCCATAGCCCCTGAACAAGCATGCAGCAGATCAGGTGTTTATCACATTATTGTCAGATCTGACAAGATTATCTGCATGCTTGTTTCTGGTGTTATTCAGATGCAGCCAAATACATCAGCAAAGCTGCCAGGCAACTGGTATTGTTCAAAAGAAAATACATATGGCAGTCTCCATATTTTGTCCTTTAACCTCCTGAGCGTTACGCCGCTCATGAGGTTTTGCTAGTTTGTGTCCCCCAGTATAATTAATTTGATCAAAAGGCTGCACAAGCTTTAGGCTAGCACTGGGCTAGCTAGTACAGGTGTCCGGAACCCCCCCCGATCCCCCCGTTTATACATTACCCAGCCTGGATCCAGCGATCGGCGCAGCCTCCCGCACAGCTCCGGTCTTCACTATGGGGAGGATCGCACATGACATCATGCGCAAACCCGATCCTCCCCATAGACAGACCAAAGCTGTGCAGGGAGGCTGCGAGATCGCTGGATCCAGGCTGGGTAATTTATAAACGGAAGGATCGCAGGAGATCGGGGGGTGCCCGGACACCTGTACTAGCTAGCCCAGTGCTAGCTAAAGCTTGTGCAGCCATTTGCTCAAATTAATTATGCATGGAGGGACTCCTGAGGCCAGCAAGCGGTCTGTCTGACACAATGTCGGGCATACCGCTAAGAAGGTTAACATTCATTGAATATACATCTCATCAACTGAGCAGCAAGCAAGAAGATACAAACAAACAAACAAACAATCAATCAACAAATCTGTGTTATTAACTGCTCTCTCGCCTGGGGTCACAAATACTTTCAATGTCTGTTAAAGCGGACCCAAACCAAACATTTTTTTTAATTCAAAATATTTAGTTGCACCACTCTGACACATACAAATATAAATAAACACTCCTTTAGGCCTGGAACCCACTGAAATCAGCAAACGCAAAACGCAACCGCTAGCGTTTTGTCTGAGCGGTTTGCAAGCGGATTCATGCGTGTTTTTGGTCGTGTTTTGCAACATTGTATTTTTTTGCCCAGCGGGTGCCTAGCGTTTTGCGTTTTTATCCTGATTGGTCCTGTGAATTATTTTTCATTTTTTTACAGTGTGCTGAACCGCAAAACGCTAGCAAAACCGCTCAGTTTAGGTTTTGCTGAGCGTTTCTGCTAGCGTTTCAATACTTTACATTGAAGCACTAACGCTCCCAAAATGCTGCAGGTCCTGCGTTTGCGTTTCTGGGAAACGCAAACGCTCCTGTGGAAGTTGCCCCATCCATTAACATTAGCCCAGCGTTTTGGCAAACTGCTAGCGTATCGCAGTGCTGCCAAAACGCTGCCAAAAGCGCTCCTGTGGGTTCCAGCCCTCAAGCCTATGAGCATTTCAGTGCATGCTTTTCACCCTCCTCTTTGCATAACTAGGGTTATACTGGAGGCAGCCATTAGCAATTCCTCCTTTGCTGGACACCATCTACTCCACCAGTTTGCCGGATTATTTGCCGGCAATATGGAAGGAAGGGAGGGGTTCCTCCAATAAATGTAAAATATTTTATATTTGTAATCATGTAGCTGAAAAAAGGCTGCTATTTATTATTATAATTTTAGAAAATAGATTTTACTTCTGAAATCTTGTATTTTTAGTTTGGGTCCACTTTAAGGCTCGTACACACGCCGTACTAAAGGCAACGACGGGTCCGTCGTCATCTCCCGCTGGGCGGGTTTTCAGCAGACAGTACAGCGTGTGTACAGTCTGTCGGTGGACTGATAAGGCTGTCTCTGAGCTATCCGCCCGGCAGATCGTTCAGAAACAGCCTTATCAGTCCGCCGACAGACTGTACACACGCTGTACTGTCTGCTGAAAACCCGCCCAGCGGGAGGTGACGACGGACCCCTCGTTGCCTTTAGTACGGCGTGTGTACGAGCCTTAAGATGTAAAATGACTTCCTTAAATTCAGGCTTTACAGCATGATGTCACATTACGACGCAATTTTGATTAGTGCTTTATTTGAAACTTACACAATCTTTTTCTCTTGTGACAGGCGTGATTGGATTGTTCACATTTCCCGTCATGTATAAACACAATCAGGTAAGATTGCAGCATGTGTGCTACACACATACACACAGGAGCATATACTGTAGATATCTGCACTGGATATTCATGCTACTTACAGTATAACTACTTTTTAAAGTGGACCTGAACTCTTGCATAGCACAGAAGGATAACAGAGAGAAACTCAAAGTAAGCCTGCCCAATTTAAAAACGGCGCTAGCGTTCTTCTACAACTCCCTGCCCCCTACAATGGACTTGCTCCCGCAAGACCACGTGATGCGCACAGCCGCACTTCCCAATGTGCGCATGCAAGGCCACGCTCCCCGGTGTTCGCACAAGGCCGCGCTCCCGCACGCGCGCACATGTGCCCGTCCTCCTGCTGTCCCAAGTCCACCCGCTTGCTGCGCATGCACGCAGGGGCGTATCTGGGTAATATGGCACCTGTGCCAAACAGTGAAATTGCACCTCATATCCATACTGGAGGTTTCCCTCCAGTATGGATCTCCAGAGTTGTGTCCACCCCAGTATAGGTAGCCAGAGGTGCCCCCCTCCCAGCACTATACGTAACAATAAGTAACAAGCAGCATCCCTCAGTATGGTAGTGGAGCACCAGAGAGGAGGGGGCAGAGGGAGGAAGGGACAGCCCATGGCATGAGCCATGCCTGCACCCCTCTAGATACGCCTCTGCATGCACGCTAGGCTAAACACAGGTACACAGCGTCTTATTATATAGGATGCACCCTGTATGTATTTAGAGAGTTTAGCTTGACTAAATCCCCCCTCATCTGTGACTAATCACAAGTTGTAATTTGATCCCTTAGCTGTGACAGCTGCCTGCCTTGGCAGAGCAGGTAATTTGTAAACACAGAATATTAACCCTATGTCTGCTTTCATGAAAGCAGGAAGTAGACACACTGCAGATTTATTGCAGGCTTTGTAGCAGCTGCAACAAAGAAATGTTTATTATGCTGTTACTTATCTTTTAGAGCAGAGAGGAAGTTCTGAGTTCAGGTACGCTAGAAGTAGGACAGTGATGATCAGTTGCCTCTTGTCTTTCCCTGCAGGCGCTGGTGGATCGATATGTCTCCATGGTCACCAGTCGGATATCTGCATTCAGAGCCAAGTAAGTAAATACCTGCTCAAAGGGGGAGGATGCTTTTATAGCAGTGGTAACCATGGTGGATGGACTAATGGCAATGTACACTACATGTCTGTACAGCTACAAGCTGCTGCTGGGGTGACAGTTACTAGCGGCTGTATTGGGAGACATTAGCGGGGCTGGAGATTTGTAGGAGAGACTTGTATCCGCTACAATACATGTCTGTACAGCTACAAGCTGCTGCTGGGTGACAGTTATTAGCGGCTGTATTGGGTGACATTAGCGGGGCTGGAGATTTGTAGCAGCTACAATACATGTCTGTACAGCTACAAGCTGCTGCTGGGGTGACAGTTATTAGCGGCTGTATTGGGTGACATTACCTGGGCTGGAGATTTGTAGCCGCTACAATACATGTCTGTACAGCTACAAGCTGCTGCTGGGGTGACAGTTATTAGCAGCAGCTGTATTGGGGGACAGTAGCGGGGCTGGAGATTTGTAGCCGCTACAATACATGTCTGTACAGCTACAAACTGCTGCTGGGGGTGACATAGTTATTAGCGGCTGTATTGGGTGACATTAGCGGAGCTGGAGATTTGTAGCAGCTACAACACATGTCTGTACAGCTACAAGCTGCTGCTGGGGTGACAGTTATTAGTGGCTGTATTGGGGGACATTAGCGGAGCTGGAGATTTGTAGCAGCTACAATACATGTCTGTACAGCTACAAGCTGCTGCTGGGGTGACAGTTATTAGCGGCTGTATTGGGTGACATTAGCGGAGCTGGAGATTTGTAGCAGCTACAATACATGTCTGTACAGCTACAAGCTGCTGCTGGGGTGACAGTTATTAGTGGCTGTATTGGGGGACATTAGCGGAGCTGGAGATTTGTAGCACCTACAATACATGTCTGTACAGCTACAAGCTGCTGCTGGGTGACACAGTTATTAGCGGCTGTATTGGGTGACATTAGCGGAGCTGGAGATTTGTAGCAGCTACAACACATGTCTGTACAGCTACAAGCTGCTGCTGGGGTGACAGTTATTAGTGGCTGTATTGGGGGACATTAGCGGAGCTGGAGATTTGTAGCAGCTACAATACATGTCTGTACAGCTACAAGCTGCTGCTGGGTGACACAGTTATTAGCGGCTGTATTGGGTGACATTAGCAGAGCTGGAGATTTGTAGCAGCTACAATACATGTCTGTACAGCTACAAGCCGCTGCTGGGTGACAGTTATTAGCGGAGCTGTTTATCTGCAGCAGAGACTTAGTGCAGCTACAATACATGTCGGTACAGCTACAAGCTGCTGCTGCGTGACATAGTTATTAGCGGCTGTATTGGGTGACATTAGCAGAGCTGGAGATTTGTAGCCGCTACAATACATGTCGGTACAGCTACAAGCTGCTGCTGGGTGACACAGTTACTAGCGGCTGTATTGGGTGACATTAGCGGGGCTGGAGATTTGTAGCAGATACAATCCATGTCTGTACAGCTACAAGCTGCTGCTGGGTGGCATAGTTATTAGCAGCTGTATTGGGGGACATTAGCAGAGCTGGAGATTTGTAGCAGCTACAATCCATGTCTGTACAGCTACAAGCTGCTGCTGGGGTGACATAGTTATTAGCAGCTGTATTGGGTGACATTAGCGGAGCTGGAGATTTGTAGCAGCTACAATCCATGTCTGTACAGCTACAAGCCGCTGCTGGGGTGACATAGTTATTAGCAGCTGTATTGGGTGACATTAGCGGAGCTGGAGATTTGTAGCAGCTACAATCCATGTCTGTACAGCTACAAGCCGCTGCTGGGGTGACAGTTATTAGTGGCTGTATTGGGGGACATTAGCAGAGCTGGAGATTTGTAGCAGCTACAATACATGTCGGTACAGCTACAAGCTGCTGCTGGGTGACACAGTTATTAGTGGCTGTATTGGGTGACATTAGCGGAGCTGGAGATTTGTAGCAGCTACAATCCATGTCTGTACAGCTACAAGCCGCTGCTGGGGTGACATAGTTATTAGCAGCTGTATTGGGTGACATTAGCGGAGCTGGAGATTTGTAGCAGCTACAATCCATGTCTGTACAGCTACAAGCCGCTGCTGGGGTGACATAGTTATTAGCAGCTGTATTGGGTGACATTAGCGGGGCTGGAGATTTGTAGCAGCTACAATCCATGTCTCTACAGCTACAAGCTGCTGCTGGGGTGACATAGTTATTAGCAGCTGTATTGGGTGACATTAGCGGGGCTGGAGATTTGTAGCAGCTACAATCCATGTCTCTACAGCTACAAGCTGCTGCTGGGTGACACAGTTATTAGCGGCTGTATTGGGTGACATTAGCAGGGCTGGAGATTTGTAGCCGCTACAATACATGTCTGTACAGCTACAAGCTGCTGCTGGGGGGTGACATAGTTATTAGCAGCTGTATTGGGTGACATTAGCTGAGCTGTATATCTGTAGCAGAGACTTGTTGCAGCTACAATACATGTCTGTACAGCTACAAGCTGCTGGGGTGACAAAGTTAGCTTATACCTAGCCTGGAAGAGTTATTTTCCCTCCTAGTTAAGAGAGAGTTACAGTCATCCAATCACAGCAGTTCTTGTTGTTTTGCATGACTTTTTCTGATTGGTTGTTGGAATTAAGCAGAAACGTTACTCTGGGGTAAGACAAATGACTCATACAATAAGTTACAATTTCTCTGCCCCTTCAGGTTTCGAGCTCAGCTGAGGAAACAAGGAACGAAGAAAGACTGAAGAATGGCACTTGCACAGGCTCCACCCTTTCTGAGCGCTAATATCGTGGAATGGTCCTTGTGATTGGTTCTCTCGCAGTCTCCGTGTACAGGAAAAAGACGTCCTCACTGGCACCTCACTAACTTAAACCACAAATCTATTACTTAATGACCCGGTTTTTGGGATAATCTTATACTGACAATAAACGTTTTTTATTTGAGTTATTTTCATTTGGTCACTGTGTTTTGATTTACGGTAAATTGTTATGACTAGTGTAACATGTGCATCAGGAACTAACTGATTCTGCTATACTCACCTACCATTCCCAGTCCTTTACACCTCACTCTGTCAGTCCCTTTACCGACTCCTCCTACCACTTCTGTGCCCTACCCTGCCAATCCCTTTACTGACTCCTCCCATCATGTCTCATCCTCTGACCCACCCCTGCCAGTCCCTTTACTGACTCCTCTCACCATGCGCCATCCTTTGCCCCACCACTGCCAGTCCCTTTACTGACTCCTCCCACCACGCCTCATCCTCTGCCCCACCCCTGACAATCCCTTTACTAACTCCTCCTACCACTTCTGTGCCCTACCCTGCCAGTCCCTTTACTAACTCCTAGCACAACGCATTATCCTCTTCCCCACCCCTGCCAGTCCCTTTACTGACTCCTCCTACCACTTCTGTGCCCTACCCTGCCAATCCCTTTACTGACTCCTCCGACCACGCCTCATCCTCTGACCCACCCCTGCCAATCCCTTTACTGACTCCTCCCACCACGCCTCATCTTCTGACCCACCCCTGCCAATCCCTTTACTGACTCCTCCCACCACACCTCATCCTCTGACCCACCCCTGCCAATCCCTTTACTGACTCCTCCTATCATGTCTCATCCTCTGACCCACCCCTGCCAGTCCCTTTACTGACTCCTCCCATCATGTCTCATCCTCTGACCCACCCCTGCCAGTCCCTTTACTGACTCCTCCCATCATGTCTCATCTTCTGACCCACCCCTGCCAGTCCCTTTACTGACTCCTCCTATCATGTCTCATCCTCTGACCCACCCCTGCCAGTCCCTTTACTGACTCCTCCCACCACATCTCATCCTCTGCCCCACCCCTGCCAGTCCCTTTACTGACTCCTCCCACAACGCATTATCCTCTTCCCCACCCCTGCCAGTTCCTTTAGTGACTCCTCCCACCAGTTCAAATTTCGTCCACCCGCAGCAGACTTCTGTAGGCGTTTTTGTTTCCCTTTATTCCTTTGCCACTAGGGATGGTCATTTGTAGGAGAAGTCATGGAGAAGCATGTGATCAGTTCGGTCAGGTGACAGATATAGAAGTCTATGATTTGCTAGTCTTGATCATGTGCTAAAGCAGGATGTGATCAGAGCTTTGCAAATCTATCAGCTGATCAAACAAATCACATGCTTTAGAAAGGCCATCACTATTTGCCACAGATGTCTAAAGGCATTTCGTACAAAATTTGGGCTAATGTAGAATCATGCAAATGTTTCTGCAAATCTATGCATCTTGAGAATGGACCAATCAAATGGTTTCACTGCAAGATTTGATTTGTACATTTAGATGTTAACAATAATTAACATCATTCTGTTTAATAATCAGGGCCAGATTTCTGGAAAGGCCAGGGCCTAGGGCGATAAAATTAGATAAGATAAGAAGGGCGGCATGACTTGGAGAGAGAAGAGGTCATATGTCAAAGTAAATCATCTCTTCTGGTCCCGCAGCGCAGCCATCCAGCGCCCTGCTCTGCACTAATAGCTGAATTCCAGAGTTCCCCAATCCCCGCTTCTCTCTCTCGCTTCCTGATGTGTTAAAACAATCAGGATCAATCATAACGGTCACCTGATAATCCATTCCTTTGTATGATAGACATACAGATCGATGTGAGAAATGCCAGAGATTTACATTACAAAGCAGATAGAACTAAGTTCCGCTGAGTTTTAATGCAGGCATTCCCAAACATCAGTGAGCTCAGCAGTTTCTTCACCTCTTTTACAGCTTTGACACTGACCTCAGCAGTTGTTAATTTATCTAATCCTGATTTATGACTGTTTTTCTTAGCTAGCAGTGGTCTCTTCTTCCTTAGTTAACTCTTTCCTGACTCATTTTCTGTCCTCCAGCTCCTACCATCTATGAGACTGCAGGATAAAAAATGCTGTTTTCTTCCCTTTCATTGCTAAACTGTCATTTTAAATGACACCTGAGCAGTGGTGCTCATCCAATATTTGGGTATCCGAACTACCCAGATAATCTGAACTTTTTCCACTATCCGAACTTTGAATATCAATTCGGATATTTTTTTAAAATCTGAATAGCACTGTCCGAGCAAACTCGGATTTCCCATCTGAGAGAGAGAGGGATTTTAAGTCCCCACATCATTAAAAAAAACATGATGCTACATGCCTCATTTACCTTAAAAAACGTTTTTAAAGGCAATTTAAATAAGCCTTCTTCAGACTTTGTTCCTGTATACTGCCAATATGTTAGAGCACACCACCATATGTACATTCAGCATTCAAAAGATGTACATAGATTTTTCAGCAAATATAAATAAATGTCATTCAGATGCTTTAAAGTGGAGCTGAACTCTTGCACAGGACAGAAGGAAAACAGAGAAATGTACAATGTATGTATTTAGAGAGCCCGTCTAATTCCCCCTCCTCTGTGTCACAAGTTGTAATTTAATCTCTACACTGTGTCACCTGACTGCCAAAACAGCTAAGCTCATTTGAAAGCACAGGATGGTAAAAATATGTCTGCTTCCATAAAAGCAGGAAGTAGACACACTGCAGATTTATTGCAGGATTTGTATCAGCTGTAACAAAAATGTTTTTTTTTTTTTTTTGAAAGGTTATGTTGTTGCGTATCTTTTAGAGCAGAGAGCAAGTTCTGAGTTCAGGTCCACTCTAATTACAACAGAACATCCAAAGTGGGTCCTGACAGGATGTTTGTTACTTACCTGTTCTCTGTTTTGGATGGGCTTCTCTCCATTGCCCTGCCCTGCCACCTGTTTGTGGCTCTGACTGCAGCCAGTCGCACAGAGGACAAAGAAGCAGCGCATGCTCTGGTCACTCGCGCTCCCTGTCACCTGTCTGTGGCTCCAACTGCAGCCAGTTGCACAGAGGACAAAGAAGCAGCGCATGCTCTGGTCACTCGCGCTCCCTGTCACCTGTCTGTGGCTCCAACTGCAGCCAGTCGCACAGAGGACAAAGAAGCAGCGCATGCTCTGGTCACTCGCGCTCCCTGTCACCTGTCTGTGGCTCTGACTGCAGCCAGTCGCACAGAGGACAAAGAAGCAGCGCATGCTCTGACCACTCGCGCTCCCTGTAATTTCTCGCTCCTGCCCATGGCCGGTACAGTGTTATGCATTCTTGACAAGTACCGGTCATACATCAGCGTCATTTCTCAGGTATGCATGCCCAAAACACTATCGGCCGCTGTGCACATTCGGGCAGGAGCGCAAATTACAGGAATTATTTGTTGAATGGGGGGCAGAGCAGCACAACTGAGATGAGCCCATTCAAACCAATGATCGCTAGTCAGAGTGATGGACAATATTTTTTTTGGGGGGGGGAGGGGGGGGGCGCTTGGTGACAGCAGGCCTAGGGCACTGGAATGTACAAATCCGGCCCTGTTAAAGAGAACCCGAGGTGTGTTTAAAGAATGTTATCTGCATACAGAGGCTGGATCTGCCTATACAGCACAGCCTCTGTTGCTATCCCAAACCCCACTAAGGTCCCCCTGCACTCTTCAATCCCTCATAAATCACAGCCACGCTGCTGACAAACAGCTTGTCAGAGCTGGCTGTGTTTATCTCTATAGTGTCAGTCTGCTGCTCTCCCCGCCTCCTGCAGAACTCCAGTCCCCGCCTGCATCCCTTCCCTCCCTGCTGATTGGAGGGAAGGGACGGGGGCAGGGACCGGAGCTATGCAGGAGGCGGGGGAGCAGCTGAGACTGACACTACAGATGTAAACACAGCCTCACAGCACGGCTGTGATTTATGAGGGATTGCAGAGTGCAGGGGGACCTTAGTGGGGTTTGGGATAGCAACAGAGGCTGGGCTGTATAGGCAGATCCAGCCTCTGTATGCAGATAACATTCTTTAAACCCACCTCGGGTTCTCTTTAATAATAGCATCATTCTCAATCATTTCAAATTTATTAATTAAAACATTTAATAAATATATGTTTCCCTAAAAGTAAGACACTCTTATATTATTTTTTCCTCCAAAAGATGTGCTAGGGCTTATTTTTGTGGGAAGATTTATCTTCGGGGAAACACTGCAGCTGGCACTGGCGTGAAGATTTTTGTTAAAAAATTTGCTGCCAGTCTGTGGCGACGTTCAGTGACTACTGCGTTGTGTTCTCTATGTGGGCGGGAAAGCAATGCAATGGACTGGACATCGGCGCCACGCGTTATCGTGCATTGCGTCGGGTACAGTGAAGCATACAGTCAATGGACAGTATGCTTCACTGTTAATGGATGCGTTTAGTGGTAACCTGTTGTACCACAGCGCACCCACCACACTGAGGTGGTGCAGAGCGGTAAGCAGCGTTACACAGTAACATCACACCATACTGCAAAGCACCACTGAGAACTTGGCCTTAGGAATAAGGACAGATCTTTAAGTAAGTTTTTTATTTGATTGATATAAAGCAGTTCCATGCCAGTAGGTAAATGTTTGCTGTATCTGCAGTGGGTGGAGTGTGAGCTCCCGTGGCTAGTATTCATATGGGCCGTCCTACACTGACCTCTTATAGGGCCTGACTCAGTAAACTCGTTCTGTGTTCATTTACTGCCTAATTATCCACATAAATTAACTAATTTGAATAATTTGTACATAAAGTAACGTTTCTTGAATTACCCAGTGACGCATAAAAGCTCTCCAGCTGCCTCTGATGCGTGGCTTAAGGACTAAGCTAAGATCTGCACACTGATTTTTTTTTATTTTTTCAGTTCATTAAACAAAAAACCAACAGGAGGCCTCCACCTTCAGCCTTCCCTCCACCTTCTGCCTTCCCTCCACCTTCTGCCTTCCCTCCACCTTCTGCTTTCCCTCCACCTTCTGCCTTCCCTCCACCTTCTGCCTTCCCTCCACCTTCTACCTTCCCTCCACCTTCTGCCTTCCCTCCACCTTCTGCCTTCCCGCCACCTTCTGCCTTCCCTCCACCTTCTGCCTTCCCTCCACCTTCTGCTTTCCCTCCACCTTCTGCTTTCCCTCCACCTTCTGCCTTCCCTCCACCTTCTGCCTTCCCTCCACCTTCTGCTTTCCCTCCACCTTCTGCCTTCCCTCCACCTTCCCTCCACCTTCTGCCTTCCCTCCACCTTCTGCCTTCCCTCCACCTTCTGCTTTCCCTCCACCTTCTGCCTTCCCTCCACCTTCTGCCTTCCCTCCACCTTCTACCTTCCCTCCACCTTCTGCCTTCCCTCCACCTTCTGCCTTCCCTCCACCTTCTGCTTTCCCTCCACCTTCTGCTTTCCCTCCACCTTCTGCCTTCCCTCCACCTTCTGCCTTCCCTCCACCTTCTGCTTTCCCTTCACCTTCTGCTTTCCCTCCACCTTCTGCCTTCCTTCCACCTTCTGCCTTCCTTCCACCTTCTGCCTTCCCTCCACCTTCTGCCTTCCCTCCACCTTCTGCCTTCCCTCCACCTTCTGCCTTCCCTCCACCTTCTGCCTGCCCCTCCACCTTCTCCCTTCCCTCCACCTTCTGCTTTCCCTCCACCTTCTGCCTTCCCTCCACCTTCTGCTTTCCCTCCACCTTCTGCCTCCCCTCCACCTTCTGCCTCCCCTCCACCTTCTGCCTCCCCTCCACCTTCTACTTTCCCTCCATCTTCTGCCTTCCCTCCACCTTCTGCTTTCCCTCCACCTTCTGCCTTCCCTCCACCTTCTGCTTTCCCTCCACCTTCTGCTTTCCCTCCACCTTCTGCCTTCCCTCCACCTTCTGCCTTCCCTCCACCTTCTGCCTTCCCTCCACCTTCTGCCTTCCCTCCACCTTCTGCCTTCCCTCCACCTTCTGCCTTCCCTCCACCTTCTGCCTTCCCTCCACCTTCTGCCTTCCCTCCACCTTCTGCCTTCCCTCCACCTTCTGCCTTCCCTCCACCTTCTGCCTTCCCGCCACCTTCTGCCTTCCCTCCACCTTCTGCCTTCCCGCCACCTTCTGCCTTCCCTCCACCTTCTGCCTTCCCTCCACCTTCTGCTTTCCCTCCACCTTCTGCCTTCCCTCCACCTTCCCTCCACCTTCTGCCTTCCCTCCACCTTCTGCCTTCCCTCCACCTTCTGCCTTCCCTCCACCTTCTGCTTTCCCTCCACCTTCTGCTTTCCCTCCACCTTCTGCCTTCCCTCCACCTTCTGCCTTCCCTCCACCTTCTGCCTTCCCTCCACCTTCTGCCTTCCCTCCACCTTCTGCCTTCCCTCCACCTTCTGCTTTCCCTCCACCTTCTGCCTTCCCTCCACCTTCTGCCTTCCCTCCACCTTCTGCCTTCCCTCCACCTTCTGCTTTCCCTACACCTTCTGCTTTCCCTCCACCTTCTGCTTTCCCTCCACCTTCTGCCTTCCCTCCACCTTCTGCCTTCCCGCCACCTTCTGCCTTCCCTCCACCTTCTGCCTTCCCTCCACCTTCTGCCTTCCCGCCACCTTCTGCCTTCCCTCCACCTTCTGCCTTCCCTGGCGCTATAACAGCCCCACTCTCAAACTACAGGAGTTGGAATTGAACAGAGGGAAACCTTGCTAGCCTGAGGGTTGAGCTCAACTCCTATCCCAGCAGCTTGCTGCGGCCATCAGCAGTGGAGTGTAGTGCTCTACAAGGGCGTGGCCGCAATGTTACTACCGGTAGTAGAAACACAAGAAGACCCATGTACACAGGGAGCTCGCTCTGGTTTAATATGGCGTATGTGGGGAAGTACCGTACCCTCTCCATCTTTGGAAACGATGTATAGGTTACAGCTTAAAGAGAAACCATAACCAAGAATTGAACTTCATCCCAATCAGTAGCTGATACCCCCTTTTACATGAGAAATCTATTCCTTTTCACAAACGGATCATCAGGGGGGTCTATATGGCTAATATTGTGGTGAAACCCCTCCCAGTGTGTGATGTCAGGACCATGGTCCTGACAGTTTCCTGTCTGTGAGCCTTGTTTCATTGTGGGAAATAACAGCTGTTTACAAGGAAAAGCAAATAGGGTAAGCACCAAACACCAATCTACAATAATGTAAATAGCGTGCAGAACAGATCCAAAAATATATATGTGCACAAATCAAGAAAAGGCAGATCTGGACAAAACCGCAACACTATTGTATATTAGAAAATACATCTTTCTTCGTATCAAAATGACATACATCTAAAAACAATTAAAACACCAAATAAAAGGGTGTCACGCTCTAATAATACAATGAATATAAATAGAAAATTGCGCAAAAGGTGGATCAGCGCAACACCAGGCCGCCTCCGAATGGCCTCCAATCAGAGGTGCGCTGAGCCCCCCCAGAAAATACAAACGTACCTTGAGGTGCACCTCAAGGTGCGTTTGTAGTTTCTGGGGGGGCTCAGCGCACCTCTGATTGGAGGGTGCACCTCAAGGTGCGTTTGTAGTTCCTGGGGGGGCTCAGCGCATCTCTGATTGGAGGCCATTCGGAGGCGGCCTGGTGTTGCGCTGATCCACCTTTTGCACAATTTTCAATTTTCGATTTTATTTGATTAGCCGCACCCAGGCTATGCATATACATAGGTTAGGATTTAGTTAGTGTTAGGCCCCTCCCATGGAGGATTGACTTCTTCGCAGTGGGAGGGACGAGTACTTAATAGGTTGCATGCAAGCTGTTACAGGAAACCAACATCCTCCTCTAGTGGTAGACAGGTCATGTGTATGCTCGGTGTGTATTCGACCCCACAAGTTAGGCTTGCACTCTTTTGCAGGTAGGCACTTGCCTGTTTGTAAGTAGCGCTGTTCATTTCCTTGCAATGAATATAAATAATTCTGGTTTATATCCCCTCAACAGGTTATCTGAAACTGGCAATGCAAGGAAGCAATATACACCAAGTGGTATAAGCAATCATATCAAAAATTCCAGGCAAAGGAAGAAATTGTATTTTCTAATATACAATAGTGGTGCGGTTTTGTCCAGATCTGCCTTTTCTTGATTTGTGCACATCATTACAGCTGTTTTCAACTGCCAAAAAAGCAAGCATCTTCTTTCAGTGACATCACCTGCCGGCAGTAAAAATATCACCATGTGATAAAGGTCAGATTGTAAATCAGGGAGAGGAAAGATTTTACAATGGGCAAACACTGACTAAATCATTTATACATAATTATGGTAAAAATGAAGCATTTTTTTATTACATTATTTTCACTGGAGTTCCTCTTAATAAAGGTACACGCTACAGCCAAGTTGTGGGGTGAGTCCCCTACCAAGGTAGGTGATGTCCGAAGCCTGCGTATCCCCCAAATAGGCACGTTATTTGACCTGAGGAAGAGGCTTACTCTTTGAAAGGCGTTGTCACATGAGTTAAATATCTAATATTTTTCTAAAAACTTGCAGTCAGCCTCCTTCTTAAGGTAGTACCAGGATTTTTCCTTACAGTGATAGTTACAGAATGTTTATGCATCAGAGTGAAAGTATGGCTGTGTGGCACATCCCATGGAAAAATCTTGTGAGCTTAAAGGGGAACTTCAGCCTAAACAAACATACTGTCATTAAGTTACATTAGTTATGTTAATTAGAATAGATAGGTAATATAATTTTTTACCCACCCTGTTTTAAAAGAACAGGCAAATGTTTGTGATTCATGGGGGCTGCCATCTTTGTCATGGGGGCAGCCATCTTTTTGGCTGAAATGAGGTGACAAGGAGCAGGAGACACAGTTCCAACTGTCCTGTGTCCTGAGCACCTCTCCCAGCTGCACACACTAGGCTTCAAATGTCAAATTCAAAATGTAAAAAAAAAAAAAAAAAATTGCACCAAAACAGCAGAAGAAGAACATTAACATCAGAAATCCCATCATGCTTTGCACAGCATCAGGGGAAAAAAGCCCGGGCAGTTTTCTTCTGTGCAGCTAAAAATGAGGCTTGTATAAGAGAAACAAAGTTCTGATGCTGTGAAACTGTTAAAGAAACACCAGGCCTTTTCAGTGCTGCTGAGTCGATTTTTAGTCTGGAGGTTTACAAGGTTCAAACTGGCAAAACAACATAGTTACAGAATATAGCTTTTTTGGGCACCTCTTTTGTACAAAGCGGGCACAACACATATCCTCCCTTTCTTCTCTGAGAACCACACCCACTGCTGGTGGACACAGGAGCACTTTAGTAAATCCATATGTAAAGGGTTTATGGTGCTGTCTGATTGCCCTTTAGAGAGATCAGACAAGGACATCCTTTCTGGCTGTGTATGGGGTCTCCTGTAACTCGCTACACACCGGATCACTGTGCAGGGACAGATTTCTGGAAACGCCACAACGGCCTGGGCCTTGGGCAGCTGGACATGAAAGAGGAGGAGTTACTGCAGATGGAAAAGTGAGGCTGCACAAGGGGAGCAGCACATGGAAGAGAGGAATTTTTGCCTAAGCGAGATGTGCATTAAAATGTATAAATCCGACCTTGCCACTGTGTAAAATTATGAGTCGATAAAAACTTGATGGGCTTTAATAACAATCCATTTTCTGAAACTTGCTAGAAGTCTCTTGGGGCTTCTCCTCCAGGACCTCCATCTTCATCAACCTCTTTCATTGCAGTCTGTCTCCCTTCTTGTTGATTGCAGACTTCTCCCCATGTTGATTGAGGTCTTCATCTTACTTGAAATGTTTCTGGATGAGGCTCATAACCTTGCAGCTCATTGGTACATTCCTACCGCTGGCTCCTCCTCTACCACCCAGGGCAGTTCAAGTAACAATCGGACCCTAGGGCAAAATTAGCCCAGAGGCCCCCCAACAGACCCCCCAGACCAAAAAGCATCATTAGGGGCCCTTTATTGCAGCCAATGAGCAACATTTCCCCCCTGGGCCCTTGAGCTGGCTGCTGACCCTCCCCCAATCACCTCCCAACTTAACTGTGCTCCCTGGGGCCTTGCAGAGTCTATGTCAGTGTAGTGTCTCACCTGCCCACCAGCACAGATAAGACGCTACTCTGCCAAAGACTCTGCAGAGGCCCTGGGGAGCAACAGTTAAGATGGGGAGAGACACCTTGGGGGCCTCTACAGGCTCTGGGGCAATTGCCCCTTTTGCCTCTATGGTAGCGCCAGCCCTGCACCAACATGACTTTTCACAACAGCCATGGAGAGAATTTCAAGAAAGTGATTATTTCAGCTTCCCACCTTGACTCGTGAATCCCAACAGCCCACAAGAATTCCCAGCTAAGTGTATAGATAGAGCAGGAACTGGCGGTAAGAGGCAAGTATGTTAGTTAAGCGGAAAAAGGTGGAGAAATTGTACCTCTTCCAGAGTCTCTTCAGGCAAGACAGAAACTGCAGGCAACAGGACAGGAGCCGGACTGGAATTAATCTGCCCCTCAGTTTATACATGTAGCTGCGGTGTGTGTGTGTGTGTAAGAAGTAAAAAAATAGAAGATAGATCAAGAAATGGTTGATACTCCCTGTCAGGAACCGGCCCCGTGGCACGCCTGCGGATATGGTTCCCGACTGCGGGTTTGACCAGATCAAGCGGGGAGTCGCCTTATTCGAGCTACAACAAGGCCATCGCCCCTCAAAGCACTTCTCACTGCCACCACTAGCTGCTGCTAGACACTTCAACGATTCCCACTCTGCTGTCGAGTGATCTGCACGCAGTCCACGTTTTAGTGTTTGGGGCAGCTTTGAGCTTAGGCCAAACACGGGAACGCCACACACACAATACAATCGTACAGTAGCATGGCACAATCAGGCACTGAACTTGTAACGTAAATTACACTGCAGTCTCTTTCTAGGCTATGAGCGTTGGCTTAGTACAGCAGAAGTCAAACTTATTAAATAAATATTTAATATTCCAAAAAGTGGAACAGTGCAGACAAGAATATATACAAAAAGATTTACAAAACAAAGTAAAAATCACAACAATACACAATAAGACAGTTTGCATAAAAATAAATGGGGATAAACGTTACCAGCATATAGATCTGAGCGTTGTTGCGAGGAGAACGTGGTTCTGGTCAGACCAGGATAGTCCTAGCGTCTTGCTATCTCCAAAGAACTACAACTCTAAATCTTCCTAGCTGAGGTTTGATAGCCAGATGTGTGGCCCGTGGCCACTCAAATGTCCAGATTCAGGAATAATCAAATTTCCTCAGGTGTGACAGCACATCCTTGCTGAGTTTCCTGTTAGCCTTTGAAGTTTGCAGAGATTTCCCATCTCCCCATAGATCTAATTTCCACAGGTAAAATTGTAGTCTAGCACACACATCAAAAATACTTTTTGAGTAAGGCTTCCTCCTGGCTTCTTCAACATTCCAGCAGGCTGTCATATGTAAATTCCTGGCTCATGCTGGTGTGATCTGCAGTCAGTCCAGTTGACAATAGTACACATCTGAGACAGTATTTTACAGCAAATCAAAGGTGGGGACATGACTGCTATTGGCCTAATTAGCCATCTCCTAATTAGAGGCTAGCAAACCAGTTTAGCAATTCCTGCTCCTACTATTCACAAACGTTCACCCTTCAGATGCAAATGTACTATATACTGGCCTACAGAAGATCCAATTAGCAGCTTCCAACTTCCAGAGGAACTGAATACAGACTCAAAGTACTTCATACTGTCATACAGACAATCACAGCTTCCCCCAAAGCCAGACTGGCTTTAGCAGACATATACATGATACAGTCAGAAAAATAAAAAATATGGTTTCCACGAGATACAATATGGCTGCCATGTTCTGCATATTACCGTACATATCATCATCACCACATAGATCCTCACACTCCCCATGTTGTTTGATCCTCCATGAGCCTGCTGGTCAGCATTTTTACTGCTGGCAGGTATGAAAAAAACAGCACCAACTGCCCTTATGTATAAAGACACCCACTAACAATGTGATAGGCTAAAAGGGTGTGTGTGTGTGTGTGTGTGTGTGTGTGAGTGTGTGTAGAGGGAGATACTGCCTACTTGGCAGTTGACAACAACTGTTATCTCTCACAATGCAATGGGGTTCACAGACAGGAAACTGTCATGGCCATGGCCCTAACATGGCACTGTGGGAGGAGTTGCCCAATAAAATCAGCCATACAGACCCTCCTGATAATCTATTAGAGGTAAATATTTCTTGTGTGATACTGATTAGGATGGGATAACGTTCCTCTTTAAATGTCCTGCCATGGCTGATGTGACAAGGGGTGTTCCATTTCAGAGGTGTGATTGTGGTTGACAGGGATCCCACAGTGACAGCTTTGTGACCAACAGAAGCAGAGGGTTGATCAGGACTGGCAGGGACCCCATAGTAAGAGACGTGGACAATAACAGCCATGTGGTCAGTAGACACACATAGGGATACGCATGATACTTTATAAAACAGCATCACCCATTTCTAGAGCTCTTTATTCCTGAATACACAAAACAAGGACATCCACAGCCCAGAATGTACACCTGACTTCATACACTCCCTGCTATACACACACCTTGTTACTAACACACCCACTATATGTATACAGGTCCCCAGTGTGGGAATCAGACAGACACAGCCTGTCTATCTATCTATCTATCTATCTATCTATCTATCTATCTATCTATCCACCCTTGTTAGAAACTATAGAGATAGAGCTAAAAATACACTAATACTGGAATATACACATAGTGTTATATTTTGGATATCTATATCCACCATCCATCCAGATGTTTGCCGGTCAGGACTTTCAGACTCTCCGGGACGGCTGTCTGAAGAAGGGACACCTGTTTGAGGACCCGGAGTTCCCGCAGCAAGCCGCGGACAGGACAGTGGAATGGAAGCGTCCACCGGTAGGTCTACAGTTTGGTCGGGACCAGGGCTATAACTCGCATATGGCTATCTGTGAGTTTTGAGCCCAGGTCCCTTTAAATTTTGCCCTGTGTATTTATTTGCCCTCCTTGTGAGCTCCTCATATGATGGTTATTAGCCAGAGTGACTAGCATTTCTTATTCTGCATACAGTTAAGTCTACAGTTTGGGTGGCAAGTGGCTCAATGGCTCCAGAGCAGGGGGCTGTGCAAGGGATGCAGCCATAGGTGGGGGAGAAGTTTCTTTTCCCTGTCCTAAGAGACTGACAACTAGGGGCACGGAGAGAAAAAGCTTTCTGCTCTCTGCACAATTGTTCTAATGACTGTGTCTGCTCAGCCACTGATAAGGATTCATACAAAGTTCTGTAGACAAAGATTTTTTATACAGTCCCAGAGGCGGGTGGGGGAAGATGGGGACATCTCTGAGACAATACATAAAATTAATGTAACATTACTTCATGTTAGGCTTCTGGTATTTTATGTCAGAGTGTTATTGTTGGGGTAGGCTTGTGCTTCCTCTAAACTAAAGGAGCAGAGGTGGTGATGGAGAATGTGGGGAGAGGTAAGTATTATTATGGAAGGATGTTCCAGAATCAAGGACTTTTCCAGCAAACATCTGGCAAGGCTTCTCTGCAACCTGTGCCCCCTTGAGTGGTAGAGCCACACCTGATAAATATGGCAGAATGGTCTCCATCTGCTCCATCTGGGTAAAGGGTATCTTGGGTGTGACCTGGAGGAAAATCAAAATTTGCTGACATTAAAAAGGACACTGACACACAAAAGTGAAAGGTCACTGATATGAAGAAGGGAACGTGGGAGGTCACTGACATGGAGATGGGAAGGTGAGAGGTCACTGACATGGAGATGGGAAGGCGGGAGGTCAATGATAGAGGGAAGAGAGGGTGAGAGGTCACTGACATGGAGAAGGGAAGGTGAGAGGTCACTGACATGGTGAAGGGAAGGTGAGATGTCACTGACATGAAGAGGGGAAGGTGAAAGGTCACTTACATGAAGAGGGGAAGGTGAGAGGTTACTGACATGGAGAAGGGAAGGTGAGAGGTCACTGACATGGTGAAGGGAAGGTGAGAGGTCACTGACATGAAGAGGGGAAGGTGAAAGGTCACTGACATGAAGAGGGGAAGGTGAGAGGTCACTGACATGGAGAAGGGAAGGTGAGAGGTCACTGACATGGAGAAGGGAAGGTGAGAGGTCACTGACATGGAGAAGGGAAGGTGGGAGGTCACTGACATGGAGAGAGGAAGGTGAGAGGCCACTGACATGGAGAGGGGAAGGTGAAATGTCACTGACATGGAGAAGGGAAGGTGAGAGGTCTCTGACATGGAGAAGGGAAGGTGAGAAGTCTCTGACATGGAGAAGGGAAGGTGAGAGGTCACTGACATGGAGAAGGGAAGGTGAGAGGTCACTGACATGGAGAAGGGAAGGTGAGAGGTCACTGACATGGAGAAGGGAAGGTGAGAGGTCACTGACATGGAGAAGGGAAGGTGAGAGGTCACTGACATGGAGAGGGGAAGGTGAGAGGTCACTGACATGGAGAAGGGAAGGTGGGAGGTCACTGACATGGAGAAGGGAAGGTGGGAGGTCACTGACATGGAGAGAGGAAGGTGAGAGGCCATTGACATGGAGAGAGGAAGGTGAGAGGTCACTGACATGGAGAAGGGAAGGTGAGAGGTCACTGACATGGAGAAGGGAAGGTGGGAGGTCACTGACATGGAGAGAGGAAGGTGAGAGGCCACTGACATGGAGAAGGGAAGGTGAGAGGTCTCTGACATGGAGAAGGGAAGGTGAGAAGTCTCTGACATGGAGAAGGGAAGGTGAGAGGTCACTGACATGGAGAAGGGAAGGTGAGAGGCCACTGACATGGAGAAGGGAAGGTGAGAGGTTACTGACATGGAGAAGGGAAGGTGGGAGGTCACTGACATGGAGAAGGGAAGGTGGGAGGTCACTGACATGGAGAAGGGAAGGTGAGAGGTCACTGACATGGAGAAGGGAAGGTGAGAGGTCTCTGACATGGAGAAGGGAAGGTGGGAGGTCACTGACATGGAGAAGGGAAGGTGAGAGGCCATTGACATGGAGAGAGGAAGGTGAGAGGTCACTGACATGGAGAAGGGAAGGTGAGAGGTCACTGACATGGAGAAGGGAAGGTGGGAGGTCACTGACATGGAGAGAGGAAGGTGAGAGGCCACTGACATGGAGAAGGGAGGGTGAGAGGTCTCTGACATGGAGAAGGGAAGGTGAGAAGTCTCTGACATGGAGAAGGGAAGGTGAGAGGTCACTGACATGGAGAAGGGAAGGTGAGAGGCCACTGACATGGAGAAGGGAAGGTGGGAGGTCACTGACATGGAGAAGGGAAGGTGAGAGGTCTCTGACATGGAGAAGGGAAGGTGAGAAGTCTCTGACATGGAGAAGGGAAGGTGAGAAGTCTCTGACATGGAGAAGGGAAGGTGAGAAGTCTCTGACATGGAGAAGGGAAGGTGAGAGGTCACTGACATGGAGAAGGGAAGGTGAGAGGTCACTGACATGGAGAAGGGAAGGTGAGAGGTCACTGACATGGAGAAGGGAAGGTGAGAGGTCACTGACATGGAGAAGGGAAGGTGAGAGGTCACTGACATGGAGAGGGGAAGGTGAGAGGTCACTGACATGGAGAAGGGAAGGTGGGAGGTCACTGACATGGAGAAGGGAAGGTGGGAGGTCACTGACATGGAGAGAGGAAGGTGAGAGGCCATTGACATGGAGAGAGGAAGGTGAGAGGTCACTGACATGGAGAAGGGAAGGTGAGAGGTCACTGACATGGAGAAGGGAAGGTGGGAGGTCACTGACATGGAGAGAGGAAGGTGAGAGGCCACTGACATGGAGAAGGGAAGGTGAGAGGTCTCTGACATGGAGAAGGGAAGGTGAGAAGTCTCTGACATGGAGAAGGGAAGGTGAGAGGTCACTGACATGGAGAAGGGAAGGTGAGAGGCCACTGACATGGAGAAGGGAAGGTGAGAGGTTACTGACATGGAGAAGGGAAGGTGGGAGGTCACTGACATGGAGAAGGGAAGGTGGGAGGTCACTGACATGGAGAAGGGAAGGTGAGAGGTCACTGACATGGAGAAGGGAAGGTGAGAGGTCTCTGACATGGAGAAGGGAAGGTGGGAGGTCACTGACATGGAGAAGGGAAGGTGAGAGGCCATTGACATGGAGAGAGGAAGGTGAGAGGTCACTGACATGGAGAAGGGAAGGTGAGAGGTCACTGACATGGAGAAGGGAAGGTGGGAGGTCACTGACATGGAGAGAGGAAGGTGAGAGGCCACTGACATGGAGAAGGGAAGGTGAGAGGTCTCTGACATGGAGAAGGGAAGGTGAGAAGTCTCTGACATGGAGAAGGGAAGGTGAGAGGTCACTGACATGGAGAAGGGAAGGTGAGAGGCCACTGACATGGAGAAGGGAAGGTGAGAGGTTACTGACATGGAGAAGGGAAGGTGGGAGGTCACTGACATGGAGAAGGGAAGGTGGGAGGTCACTGACATGGAGAAGGGAAGGTGAGAGGTCACTGACATGGAGAAGGGAAGGTGAGAGGTTACTGACATGGAGAAGGGAAGGTGGGAGGTCACTGACATGGAGAAGGGAAGGTGGGAGGTCACTGACATGGAGAAGGGAAGGTGAGAGGCCACTGACATGGAGAAGGGAAGGTGAGAGGTTACTGACATGGAGAAGGGAAGGTGGGGGGTCACTGACATGGAGAAGGGAAGGTGGGAGGTCACTGACATGGAGAAGGGAAGGTGGGAGGTCACTGACATGGAGAAGGGAAGGTGAGAGGCCATTGACATGGAGAAGGGAAGGTGAGAGGCCATTGACATGGAGAAGGGAAAGTGAGAGGTCACTGACATGGAGAAGGGAAAGGTAAGTGCTCACTTTTTTCTCACCAGCATCTTCTCTTTCTATTCTCAGGAGTTCTGTTCCAATCCGAGGTTCATTGAGAGCGGAGCCTGTACGACGGACATCTGCCAGGGAGATCTGGGTAACTTGAGTGGCTGAGTGCATGTCAGACAGGCCAGAGAGAGTAGGCATGCTGGGACTTATAGTTCTACAACAGTCAGGTTGCAGTGGAGAATACAGTGACATACAGCGTGTGAATTTCCTTGTCTACAGTCATAGAAGGAATTCTACAGAGCAGATTTCAGGATGTCCCATCCCCCGCCAGAGAAAGGGATCCTTACTGTACAAGCTGTGTCCCTCCTTTTCTCCACATCTTTATGCCAGACAATGCAGTCAGCACCCTTGCTGACTGAATGCTGGACGTTGAGTTTTAAAGCGGACCTGAACTCAGAACTTCCTGTCTGCTCTAAAAGATAAGCATCAGCATAATAAACTTTAACGAATAACATTTCTTTGTTACAGCTGATACAAATCCTGCAATAAAACTGCAGTGTGACTACGTCCTGCTTTCATTGAAGCAGACATAGGGTTAACATCCTGTGTTTATAAAATTAGTTGCTCTACCAAGGCAGCCAGCTGACACAGCCAAGATATCAAATTACGCTTGTGATTAGTCACAGATGAGGGGGAATTAGACAGGCTAAACTCTCTAAATACATACAGGGGGCATTTCTCTATGTTCGGCTCCTGTCCTGTGCGAGAGTTCAGGTCCACTTTAAGCTGAGCTGGACGGGTTCTGTACATTCCCACAGCTTTCAGTGCCAGCTCTGTGTTGTCCTCTCTTTGTTCACATCACAGGCCAAATGAGTGATCACCAGTGCCGGTTCTCTCATGAAGCAAGGTGAAACATTTGCATCAGGCGACAGAGATTACAGGGGCGGCATGTTTGTACTGTGTGTTTACACTAACAGCATGCAGTCAGAGTAGGAGGAGAAGCTAGAGGAGAGCGAGGTGAAGAGGTCCTCATTGGGGAAAAGCAGCTTGTTGTGCTGTGTGAGGAGTCTGACAGTGAGTGAGGAGGGGGGAGGCAGGAGAGCATCATTGGGGAAAGCAGCTTGTTGTGCTGTGTGAGGAGTCTGACAGTGAGTGAGGAGGGGGGAGGCAGGAGAGCAGCAGTGTTACATTTGATTTGCACAGCAGAAGGAAGGAGGTGGCACTGCTGTCCTGACAGAGGAGGAATGGAAAACGGATGACTGGCTGCCTGAGAGTAAGCAGTTTGTCTTAAGTTGTTGCATATGCTCCCTTGCTGACTGAGAACATTACATTAAGCAGAGTAAATTGTCAGGTGCTGTGCGATCATTCCAAATCAGGAAAAGGGGGGGGGGGGTGCATCCTTACCAGTTTGCCTCAGCCAGCAAAAAGTCTAAAACTGGCCCTGGTGATCAGACAGCATGGCTATCCTCGGTGTACACAGTAAACATATGAAGACATGTCCCCCTCTGTCCTCCGCACAGGTGACTGCTGGCTCCTCTCCTCCATGTCCTCACTCACCCTCCACCCCTCCCTGTTCTCATGGGTCGTCCCTGAGGACCAGAGCTTCAGCAAGAGTGATGGATACTGTGGAATCTTCCATTTCAAGGTGAGGAGGGGGATGTGGGGTGACACTGGATACATGTTCCCATAACAGAGTAAATTGAGAGAGAGAGAGAGAGGTTAGAACAAAGACAAAGAGACAGCCTAAATGTGGCATCCCATTCCCTGTATGATGTGCAGTACGTGGAACCAATGGCTCTTTTTTATATAGTTAAAAAACAAAGCCATTTTAGGCATAGGCAAACCAGACAGATGCCTATGGTTCAACAGCATGAGGGGACACCACAAAGCTATTCTTAAAATATTGTATGGCGTGTACCTAGCATAGGTCATTGAATTTTAGGGGATTCTCAATTACAAGTGAAACACCTATATAGGCACTGCTGTTTAGCATAACACAGGAGGCTTGAACAGAAATGGATTAAGATGAAATTAGGCCCTTAGGGAAGATAGCAGTTTTTGCCCATCAATGATAGCTTAGTACAGGCCCAGATTTACATCACAGGAGCCTATAGGCACAGATGTCCTGGCACCCTAGACTCCTCCCTGCAATGACCTTACAAACCGCTGCTGACTCGCACTGCTAGTGTGCTGGCTGGCCCAGCTGTTAAGGCGGGTTTACACTGATTACTGAATAGCCATCGCGATTTGGAGGTCAAAATCTTGCGCTTTACCTCGATTTGCGCTTGTGATTCCCTTTCATTAGAACGAGAATCCAGCGCAATCGACAAAGCAGTGCATGCAGCGAGTTTGCGACTGATTACAAACGCTGTAGTGAGAATGCATCCATAGGGATACAATAGCAGCAGCACTTTGCTGATCACTCGCAATCAGCAAAGCACTGCCAAAGCACCAAGTGTGAACCAGTCCTCACATCTCCCTTACTTCCTTTTCCCCCTTATAGCAACAGGTGTCCCTTAGTATAAGGTAGCCAGAGGAACCCTTAGTAATAAGTAGCTAGAGGTGCTGCTGACCGAAGGGAGATCTCGTCTGTGGAATGCGGAGAGCAGGGGGAGTAACCTCTCATTTAACCTTCCCCTGTGGCCAGTATAAAATATACTGGCCACAGTATATTTTGGGCGCCAAAAGCAGAACTCTGGGTGCTCGATAAATAGCAGGCACCGGGACCGTCCAACTGGATTATTTCATTTTGAGAATTGTTTTGAAAATGATCATTTTGAAATTTGTTTTGAGAATTATCATTTCGTTTGCAGCGGAGGGAGGGGGGTCGTAGGGTTAGGCACCACCGGAAGGGGGGGGGGGGGGGGTCGTAGGGTTAGGCACCACCGGGGGGGGTCGTAGGATTAGGCACCACCGGGGGGAGGGGGGGTCGTAGGGTTAGGCACAACCAGAGGGGTCTTAGGGTTAGAGACCCCCAGGGGCGTCTTAGGGCCCGTTTCCACTTGTGCGGTGCGGATTTGTCGCGGAAACCGCGTTAACGAATTCACATTCGGATGCAAATTTGCATACGTTAGTATGTGAATTTTCATGCAAATTTGCATACGATTTCGCATAGGTTTGTTTGTATGCGAATTTAACCATGTCAGTGCCTGTGTGCTTTTACATTGGTTTTATGCAAAATCGGATGCGAATTTGCATGAAAATTCGCATACCGAAACCGCATGTGAATTTCCTATTAAATACATTGTATGCGAATCGCCTTGCAGTGTGCGAATTCTGATGGCTCTGCCATGCAGATTTTTCCTGCACACAAAACCGCAAAGAAATCCTGACAAGTGGAAACAGCCCTATCCACTTGTATTGTCTATGCGAATTCGCATGCGGGAAATGTATGCAAATTCGTGTTTGTGGAAACAGGCCCTCAGGGTAAGGCACCACCAGGGGGGTCTTAGGGTAAGGGACCACAAGGGGGTCTTAGGGTAAGGCACCACCAGGGGGGTCTTAGGGTAAGGGACCACAAGGGGATCTTAGGGTAAGGCACCACCAGGGGGTCTTAGGGTTAGGTACCATCCCCCCGGGTCTTAGGGATAGGCATCGGAGGGGGAGGGTTCTGTGTGAGAGAAGGGTTAGGTTTAGTTGTAGTAAAATATTGGTAATATTTACCAATGTTTTACTATCCTCATTACAACTGTAAATATATTTTTCGTTTTCATTGTTATAGACAATATTTTGCAATTTCGGCTTCACCCTGTGCCCTTTTTTCCTTGCACCCTAAAAGACCCTCATATGTCCTTATCAATGCAGGATTGTTCCAGAACACTATGGAGGTGAATTGTTGTGCTTTATGTCTTTGCAGTTGTGGCGATTTGGTGATTGGGTAGATGTTGTAATCGATGACAAACTCCCGACCAGGAAGAATCGTCTCGTTTATACCAAGAGCAGCCAGCGGGAGGAGATGTGGAGCGCACTACTGGAGAAAGCCTATGCCAAGTACGTGACCGACACCTGCGCACAACTGACTATACTGATATGCGATACATCCCTAGAGCACCATCATTCATCCATTGTAAACACTGCAACAAATACACCAAACAGGCACCAACTAGTACTAATACATCCCATACACAATCAATATCAAACATGGCCTCTAATATAAAAGACACACTCCATCCAATATAGCCATCTACACTAATAGACCACACCCACCATTCAATGCTAATATATCACACTCCCAATATAAACATTACCACTGATATAGCACAAATCAACCAGTATTAACACCACAACCTGTGGTATAACTACAATTCATGCAGCCCCCCCAATGGCCACACCCCTTCCCTTGCCTCCCCTTCATGGCCTCAGTGCCCTTTTTACAAGGGTCCTAAAACAAGTGTTTATCATGATCTTCACACCCATAACAAGGTGTACCTGAGATGGGCAAAATAAAAAAATTATACATACACTGGGCTTCCTCCATCCTCCTTTAGGCTGATTAGTCCCTCACCGTCTTCCCACGCCGCCTGGATCCTCCGCTAGGGGGCCTGGTAATTCCATCAGTCGGCACCAGTCGGCGCAGGCACAGTCCGGCCACCCCTTCATGCTCCCGCGGCCGGGAGCGTTCTGTGCCTGCGCAGTAGTACTCATGAAGCTGCAGAACACTCCTGGCAGCAGGAGCGCGCGGCAGGCCGGGCTGTGCATGTGCAGTATTCATCTAAACTAGCGGAATTACCAAGCCGAATTGCAGAGGATCCAGGCTGTGCAGGAAGACGGTGAGGGACCAGGGGTGTAGCAATAGGGGTTGCCGAGGTTGGGACCGCATTGGGGTCCTTGGGCCAGAGGGTCCCCGAGGGGCCCTCCCTCAACTGCAGTATTAGCTCTCTATTGGTCCTGTGCTCATAATAATGACTTCTATAGATATTTTGAATGGTGGTAATCTGTTCCCCACCCCCTTCTTGCACCTCTGACACTGTAGTTGCCACTGGCAGGTTTTGGTGTGCCGTATTAATCGTTAAGTACAGAATGCTTGGGGGGCCCCCGATGTAAAACTTGCATCAGGGCCCACAGCTCCTTTGCTACGCCACTATGAGGGACTGAGCAGCCTGAAGGGGGCTGGAGGAAACCCCAGGTATGTATAATTTTGCTTGCCTCAAGGTTCCTTTAAGCCATAAAAACACCTGATTGAAGTATAGTATTATGATTATGTGTAATTTCACTATACATGATATCTTCACCCCCTCCCCCAGTGGTCTTACAAACTGTTGTACATATGTGTGTGTGCAGGGTGTGTGGAGGCTATCAGGCCCTGCAGGGAGGAACCATCCCTGAAGCCATGGAGGATTTCACAGGAGGGATTGCTGAGACAGTCAGTCTGAGCAGGTTCACCTCTGAGGATGTCTGGGACATGATCATCCAATCAAAGAGCAAGGGCTTTCCTATGGCCTGTTTCATAGAGGTGAGTAGAGCATTGCTGGGGTTCTTATCACGTGCTACACCTCTCACTCACCCACTTCTTTATCTTCCGCAAGGTGACACAACCCAGTGACATCGGGCAGGTGAATGAAGACGGGCTGGTCCTAGGCCATGCCTACTCCATAGTGGGCGCCAAAGAGGTAGGTGTCTCCTCCTTCCATATGTGTCATACTAGGGCACGCCTACTTCATAGTGGGTGCCAAAGAGGTAGGTGTCTCCTCCTTCCATATGTGTCATACTAGGCCACGCCTACTCCATAGTGGGCGCCAAACAGGTACCGGTAGGTGTCTCCTCCTTCCATATGTGTTGTGCTCTTCAAAGCCAATACCTCAGAGCTGCATGCTCCTAGGACCAGTTCGTACCCCCCAAGAACTCTATACATAACAATTGATACAACGCACCAAAACCTGCCAAGGACAACCACAGTGTCAGAGGTGCAAGAAGGGGATGGGGAACAGCTTGTTAATGATTACTAATATTCAAAGCATTTATAGAAGTGATTATTACAAGCACAGAACCAATAAAGAACTAATACTGCAGTTGAGGGAGGGCCCTACGAGGCCCTTCTGGCTCAAGGGCCCTGGTGCAGTCAAGACCTCTGTAACCCCTATTGCCACACCACTACACATCTTATGATAACTATATGAGGGACTAGCCTGGTCTGATCATTGAACTTGAGCACTGACCTCACTCTATCTGTCCCTTTGTCCCCAGATTCAGGATGACATGGGTGAGGTCACTCTGGTCCGCCTGAGGAACCCCTGGGGCTTCACGGAGTACAACGGCCCATGGAGCGACAAGTAAGACAACGACTAAGGTTATTGTATGAACCTCCAGTGAGAGGATGACAACAAGTGATGTATGACAGCACAGGAGGCGGTCCTACCATACCCAGAGGGCAACACTAACAACCGACACCCAGAGCACTAATTTTACCTCATCTCTGAAAGTGTTTGACATTAACACCGTCTGTGGTGCTGTCGTCAAGCAGACAATCAGGCATTATAAGATGACAGCAAATGAAAGTTAAAGAATTAAGGAAGATTGAGTACTTAATGCAATATGTGTTTATGTGAACTAGAAAAAATCATTAATAGGATTTACCTCTTGGGATTCGCTCCCTTTGTCAGATCATTTGCAGAACATGGCAAGAACCATCGTATTTTTGTAGGGAAGTACAAAATGTGATAGTTGAACCCAGAGATAGATTAAGATGTAATAGGGCCCCAGACAAGGTACTAAATTTGGTGCCCCCTTTTGGTAAGCTAAAGTGGAGAGAGGTCAGAGAAGGTGACAAGTAGGCCCCTTAACACCCGCTAGGCCCTAGGCACCTGCCTAAGTTGCCTGGTGGATGATCCTGCTCTGGTTGAACAGGGCCAATCAGTAGAACCACACTTTGGTGGCATTGATGGTTGAGCGCCAGAAAAAAAAAAAAAAAAATTATATATATATATATATATATATATATATATATATATATGAAAAATAAATAAACAGTTTAGGAAGGAGAGGCAGTAGTTTAGTAGGCTTACCTCTCCTGTAGAACAGAAGCCAATATGACTCTAAAGTAGTTAAAAAGAAATGTTGCACAGAATTAGGCTACGACAACATGTTTCACTGGATTTACCTGCTTCCTCAGGCCAATAACACCTACAAAAAAGTGCAGCGCAGCAGTGTTGCTTGTGAATTTTCGCCAAAGTAATTTTTGCATCGAAAATGCTATTTTCATTTTTGAGAAAATTTTTCACGAAAATACATAGTATTTTTGCAATATGGCAAAAATTCACAAAATTGTTCTTTTTAGCACAAAAACACGAAAAAAACCGTGATTTTTCCCGCAACACCCCCCCCCCCCCCCAAAAAAAAACAATTTTAGCTCAAAAAAAAAAATCACAAAAAATGCAAAAAAATAAATAAATCACAAACTCATTACAAATTGATTTTTGATGGCATTTTCGCTCGAAAGTCGAATGTAACATTATTTGCGTGAAAATGAATGCAAAAAGAATATCTTTATTTTAGCTAATCACTGCCGCACATCTTCTGTTGAAAAATCATCAGCGTGTCAGAGGATTATCTCACTGGAAGCAGCATAGCACTTTGTGGGTGTTATTGACTTGAGGAAGCTGGTAAAAACCTGTGAAACGCGTTGTCTAATTCTGTGCAGTTAAAAAAAACGCAAACTACTGTAGAGTCTTATTGGAGCCTGTTGTACACGAGAGTTAAGCCAACCACTGCCTCTACTTTTTAAACTGGTGTTAATTATTTAATATTTTTGGGAGGCCTCCACTTTCAATGTCACCAATGTCAGTATTACTGTTCACACCTCTGTTGGGAGGTTGTTTTTTAAGCTTAGTTCCCCCTAGGGCAGGAGTCTCAAACTCAATTTACCTGGTGGCCGCAGGAGGCAAAGTCAGGACGAGGCTGGGCCGCATAAGGAATTTCACAATCGCGGCGCATCGCTGCCTCTGCCCGCCCCTCTCACTCTTCCTTCACAGAGAGGGGCGGGGAGAGGCGGCGATCCGTGCGGCAATTGACGTCAGGAGGGGCAGAGCTGAAGCTGAAAGCTCTGCCCCTTCCAGGAAATGCCGGCGGATTGCCCCCCGGGCGATTTGGGGGCTCTGCAGCCCTCGTTTAGCGGCGGAGATGCGGCGGATTACTTGGGAGCACTGAAGCGGACTATAAGGAAGCTTTTGCCGGCGAGAGCCACAAAATATTGTATCGAGGGCCGCAAATGGCCCGCGGGCCGCGAGTTTGAGACCCCTGCTCTAGGGGCCTTCCTAAGAACCGGCAGGAGCGCGACCAGTGAGGGCATCTCAAACCCGAGCGGGGCGGGACCTCTTTCCCATGCCTTATTGGTGGTTGCATTTCTCTTGCAACCAGAAAAGAGTAAGTAACCCTCTTTGCTCTATCTCTGAGACATATTGCGCTATTGGCTCCTGGTTTTCTCCTTTGCGTTTCCTCGGTTCTTGGAATCTCCAAGTTCATCCTCCAACTTTGGTGATGTCAGTATTGCTAAATTGGGGGAGGTTATTTTTTTCTGAGAAAGCTTTATTGCCTTTTTACTTTTATTGTATTCAGACAAGGCCTATCCACAATACCTCCTCAACCAAACTGTTTTTTTTTTAATATAAGACAATTCTGTCCAACTGCAGGCCAGTAGCCATCACTTGCTAACTTTTGTGCCCCTCCCCAATCATCAGTACCCCTCCCCTCCACCCAGCCGGCCTTTGTGCAACTACTTAAAAAGAACCAAAGCACCGTTTTTAGTACCCAGGGCATCTCAATAGCACATTAAAAATACATGCCAACAATGTGGCGCACTAATAAAAAAAATACATTTTATCTCTTCTTTTTACATATAAAAGTTAGGTAGGGAGTTTTATTACCCTACTTCCAAGGCCTGCCCGACCACAGAAGTTTCAGGCAGATTAGGACTGATGTAATTATTTTATTGCACACATTAGCAGAGAGCAAACAAAAGCTTTCATCAGCAGGGCGAGTTGGGTAGATAGGACACTGTGCTTCAAAGAGTTTAGATAAGTCACAGATGCTATCTGCCTATCTTCACACTTTCCCCTGGATAAATAATGGACAACTAGAAGGGGAGGGGGGGGACATGGAAGCTCCTATAGCTATTAGAAACCAGGAAAAAAAAGTGGCGCTTGGTTCCCTTTAACATGCAAGACAGCAAGTCAGGGCAGATGGGATCACAGTGTTGAGGGCACTGAAACTTTGCCGCACCCAGTTTCAGCCACTTTTGAGGCAGGAGAGTTCAGGGTCTTCAGTATCTCAGTGGAGGAAAAAAAAACACAGCTAAATGAGTATGTGAGGTTGAATGGACTGATGTAAGAACTATTATAAATTTCTATCCGGCAAACGTGACTCCATGAATTTGATTGCAGGTCTTCAGAGTGGGAGATGGTGTCGGATGAGGAGCAGAAGCTGAATCTCCAGAAGGAAGACGGGGAGTTTTGGTAAACACATTGCAACGGTGATCATCTTTTTCTGCTGGGATCGAGAATATCAGGACCTCCAGCCAAGGCTCCTCTCATCCCAGCCGCTCTTCTCTATCTTCACCATGGAGGAGAGGGCAGGGAGATGATTCAGGCTTCTGGAGCTTCAGAAGGATGGCTTGACCTCCAGCCTAGAGCTCTAGAGCTTGTACCATCCCAGCATTCCACTTCTATCTTCAATTTAGAGGAGATGGTTAGATGATGATACAGACTCCTCTTCTTAAAGGGGGTTGACACATCCAAAAATAAACAATTGCAAAACAAATAGCCATTGCCAAACTTCAGGAACTTTTCAGTGCCAAGAGGATTTTGGGAAGCTAATCTCAGCATGTAAATATCAGAAAGCTTGCTATTTCGGATAAGATAAAGACACTATGACCACAAGGTAATATAATCCTCCCTCCCCTTCCCTCGGTTTGAAGGGTGTACACAGTAATGTAAGCCTGTTGTCTAGTCCCTAGGTTCTCAACACAAGGTACATGCAGAGCTGGGACAAGGTCCTCCAGCACCCAAGGCTGAGACACCAAAGTGCGCCCCTCCATCCCTCCCACCCCAGCCGTCACACACTGATTGTTATTAGACTAAAAGGCGCCCCAGGGCCCTCAACATCTTAATCTCTAGTAATTGAATTGAAGTCTATTGCGGTTCGCGAACTTTAACGCGAACCGAACGTTCCGCGAAAGTTCGCGAACCCGGTTCGCGAACCTAAAATCGGAGGTTCGGCCCAACTCTAATCCTCTCGAAACTGTGCAGGGACCCCGGAACCGGCCAGGGCCATAATAAGCCTGTAACGTGTCTCGCGCAGGCGCGGTATCGGCTTTCTGATGAGCTCCGGCGCAAATATCTATGGAACGATCGGTGTTCTTTCAGTGGTGGTACCAGTGCAGTCCCGTAAGTGTCAGTATATCAGTGCTGTCCCCATGAGAGGTGACCCCTGTGGCTCTAACCCAGCACTGTGGTCTTCTGTGTCTCCATACAGGATGCTCTGTGAAGATTTCTGTAGCTTCTTCTCTTGGATGGTCATCTGCCATGTCGGCCTGGACGCCCCTCGCTGTGATGTCACCCACCTGCGCGGTCACTGGCAGAGTGGTGTCAGTGCTGGAGGGGGCCGCAGACTGAGTAAGTGGATGTCACCATGTACATTTTAAGAGGAACTGTAACCAAGGATTGAACATCATCTCTATCAGTAGCTGATACCCCCTTTCCCACGAGAAAGCTTTACCTTTTCTCAACCGGATCATCAGGGGGGTCTGTATGGCTGATATTGTGGTGAAACCCCTCCCATAGTGTGATGTCATAACCAAGGTCCTGACAGTTTACTCTCTGTGAACCTCATTGCATTGTGGGAAATAACGGCTTTTTACAACTGCCAAGCAAGTATTATCTCCCTCTGTGTTTAGAACTCTCAGTAAAGAACATTCCGTACAGATCACCTGGTAGAACTAAAGATGTCACCACCAGTGATAAATCTCAGAATGTAAATCAGGGAGAGGAAAGATTTTACAATGGGCAAGCACTGACTAAATAATCTATAAATGAATATTGTAAAAAATAAGCAATTTTATTCAATGTTATTTGTGTGACACGGTCCCCCTGGGACACTGGAGAGTGATTGGCTGTCATAGGCAGAAGCCTATAACAGCCGATCGCCATGATTGGCCGGCTGGGGGGTGGGAGGGAAAATATTTAAAGAAACAGCATTTTATTATTAAAAAAACAATAAAAATATTTGTGTAAACAAAAATAAACATGGGGGGGGGGGGGGGGGGCGATCAGACCCCACCAACAGAGAGCTCTGTTGGTGGGGAGAAAAGGGGGGGGGGGGGAATCACTTGTGTGCTGTGTTGTGCAGCCCTGCAGCTTGGCCTTAAAGCTGCATTGGCCTATTTTACTAAAAATGGCCTGGTCACTAGGGGGGTTTAGCACTGTGGTCCTCAAGAGGTTAAACAGTACCAGTTGCCTGGCAGTCCTGCTGATCTCTGTGACTGCAATAGTGGCTGAATCACAACCCTGAAACAAGCATGCAGCTAATCCAGCCTGACGTCAGTCAGAACACCTGATCTGCATGCTTGTACAGGGGCTGTGGCTAAAAGTATTAGAGGCACAGGATCAGCAGGAGAGTCAGGCAACTGGTATTATTTTAAAAGGAAAAATCCATCTCCTTCTCAGTTTAGATTCCCTTTAATGGGATTGATCTGAAAATCGGGTCAATTTCATTAATCTGATCAGATTGGATTGGTTAGGAGATTTTTGTCCATTAGTGGTCCCAGCAGTGGCTGGATGGTGGCTGGATAGTGTACTGTTTAAGGGCTCTGACACAGGAGACCAGGGTCTGAATCTTGGCTCTTACTGTTCAATAAGCCAGCACCTATTGAGTAGGAGGCCTTGGGCAAGACTCCCTAACACTGCTACTGCCTTCTGAGCGTGCCCTAGTCTGCCAGGAGAAAAGTGTGTTATAGATGTTATTTTTCTTTCCCCAAATTATCATTTCTGATTATTCATACGAAGAAATGTTTGGAAACGAACGTTTGGAAAATTGTATCGTTAGTGGCCACTTTATTTATTTATTTATTGTGTTTATAATGCCCCAACATATTATGCAGCGCTGGACATTAAGGTTACAGACAATATTTAGGGGTGACATACAACACTAAGGCAATGCAGGAATACAAGAAAACCAGATCACACAGCACAGTATGAGTACCAGGTAATGCTTAGTCACTGGATGGGAGCATGGAGATCACACAGCACAGTATGAGTACAAGGTAATGCTTAGTCACTGGATGGAGCATGGAGATCACACAGCACAGTATGAGTACCAGGTAATGCTTAGTCACTGGATGGGAGCATGGAGATCACACAGCACAGTATGAGTACAAGGTAATGCTTAGTCACTGGATGGAGCATGGAGATCACACAGCACAGTATGAGTACCAGGTAATGCTTAGTCAGTCACTGGATGGAGCATGGAGATCACACAGCACAGTATGAGTACAAGGTAATGCTTAGTCACTGGATGGAGCATGGAGATCACACAGCACAGTATGAGTACAAGGTAATGCTTAGTCACTGGATGCAGCATGGAGATCACACAGCACAGTATGAGTACAAGGTAATGCTTAGTCACTGGAGGGGAGCATGGAGATCACACAGCACAGTATGAGTACAAGGTAATGCTTAGTCACTGGATGGAGCATGGAGATCACACAGCACAGTATGAGTACAAGGTAATGCTTAGTCACTGGATGGGAGCATGGAGATTACACAGCACAGTATGAGTACAAGGTAATGCTTAGTCACTGGATGGAGCACGGAGATCACACAGCACAGTATGAGTACAAGGTAATGCTTAGTCAGTCACTGGATGGGGCATGGAGATCACACAGCACAGTATGAGTACAAGGTAATGCTTAGTCAGTCACTGGAGGGGAGCATGGAGATCACACAGCACAGTATGAGTACAAGGTAATGCTTAGTCACTGGATGGAGCATGGAGATCACACAGCACAGTATGAGTACAAGGTAATGCTTAGTCACTGGATGGAGCATGGAGATCACACAGCACAGTATGAGTACAAGGTAATGCTTAGTCACTGGATGGAGCATGGAGATCACACAGCACAGTATGAGTACAAGGTAATGCTTAGTCACTGGATGGAGCATGGAGGTCACGCAGCACAGTAGGAGTACAAGGTAATGCTTAGTCACTGGAGGGGAGCATGGAGATCACACAGCACAGTATGAGTACCAGGTAATGCTTAGTCACTGGAGGGGAGCATGGAGATCACACAGCACAGTATGAGTACAAGGTAATGCTTAGTCACTGGAGGGGAGCATGGAGATTAGGCAAGTTAGGTTCACTCAGATCCATAGGATTGGTGTACGGTAATGGAGGAGCATGATTGGGCAGGAGACATAAGGAGGAGGACCCTGCCCAAAGGCTTACAATCTACTTTAAGGCTAAGCCAGAGGCTTCCTCTGTCTACCTCACCATTCTCATCTTATTTCAAATTTCCTTTGAGCTGGACATGGAGGTTTATTTACTGACCTTGACCAGGGGTCAGACAAACATGTGAAGGCCTCACCTGCTCATATAAAGTACTGGAAGGTGGAGGATTGCCAGGAGATTGGCATATTATGGTCTGTGCTATTGCATAACTCGCAACTCCAATAGTGAGAATTTATTCTTAGTCATTCTAGGAAAGGCCAACAGGTGGTATTGCTTAATTATCTCACCCCTCCCACCACCAGCGAGGGATAAGCAGGTCCCTTCTCATTTGCCAAACAAAGGAGGCATCTCTACTGGGGATACTACATCTGTTGCTGAGATGAGAGAATGACTGTGTGGCTGCAGTTCAGGCATCTGCAGCTAGAGGGCAGCCAGGGTCCTTTCTGATTACAATGAGGCCCGCTGAGTAGTGTGTGAACTGTGTTACTGGAATGTCAGCAGTGCAAAAAGACAAGATTTCTGATATTATCAAATGGCGCAAGGTGCAAACGGTCACTATCAGGACGATGCTGGTTCCATGGCGCAGCAGGGGGCGGAGGAACAACACTGGTGTGATGGACAGGGTCATTTAAAGCGGATCCGAGATGAAAAACTAACTATAACAAGTAACTTGTCTATATATCTTATCTAAAGTTTAGATAGTTTACAGAGCAAATCTAGCTGCAAACAGCTTCAATAGAATATGATTATTTCTTCCTGTGATACAATGGCAGCAGCCATGTTGTTTATAAACATTACACACAGGCAAACTTATCTGCATCTTCAGCACTCAGCCTGTGAAACAAACCTAATCCCCCCTCCTCCTCCCCTCTGCCTCTGAAATCTTTGGCTAGTAATTAGAGTATTAAAACAAAAACAAAAAAGTGTTTGGCTTGAGGAATGCCCTATAAACAATAGGAAAGGAACACAATTATGCAAAGAGTAAAAGTTCATCTCAGTTGGATCCACTTTAAGTTTACCCAAGCAGAAGTTCAGGTACAAAATCACAGACTTTCCTAAGGAGAAGGAAGCCCCTCAATCCTAATGACACTTCCCTGGATGTCCTCCGGTCCCCCGTTGCAGCTTGCAGACCCTCCAAAGATTGCTGACAAGTGCTTGTAGGTAATCTGATCAGGCCACACTCCTCCTCAAGCGGGGCTGTACTGTGCCTGTCTGAGTACAGCCCCGCTTGCGCAGTAAACCATAGCCGTTTGTGCACACACAGCTGTGCTCGTGCCAGCATAGCAGCGCGGCCCCAATCAGCAAAAGGGTCCCGGGGGGTGGCAGAGGACCAGAAGATGCAGAGAGAAGCCTCTATAGGACCCAGAGGCTCGCCTCTCCTTGGGTAAGTATGTGTTTCTGAACCTGAGCTTCGGCCAAACACCAACGCCGGCCAAATGATGTCCAGCGCTGATTCATCTACTTACAACTGAGGCGTGTTGCCACGCTGTTCTGCCACTGAAAATCCTGCTTGTAAGCCAGTCCTATTAGTCTTACCTGGCAGCCCTGTCAGTATTGCCAGCCAGTCACATCAGTGTCATCAGTCAGTCTTGTGAGTTCCTGCTGTCCAGTCCATCCTGCTAGTACCTTCTGTCCATGTCCAGTCCCTCCTGTCCAACCCACCCGGCTAATATGTCCTGTTCAGCCTGTCCTGCAAGTCCCTCCTTTTCAGCCTGTCCTGCTAGTCCCTCCTGTTCAACCTATCCAGCTAGTCCCTCCTGTCTTGTCCCTCCTGCCAGTGCCTCCTGTCCAGCCTGTATTTGAAAAATATCAGATACCACTCAATATAAAAATATTCAAAAATAGGAAATTAAGAAAAGCCAAGTACTTATTCACACCAAATTAACATTACTTGTGTCCTTCAGGAACTTTCTTTAGCAATCCTCAGTTTCGGGTGCGCGTGGGCGGGTCTTCAAAACAAGATGTAGAGCATAACCCCACCCCAGAGGATCGTTGGTCAGTGCTGCTGGAGCTGATGCAGATGGAGAAAGGTGCAGAGAAGCTGCATATTGCATGTCACATGTACAAGGTATGGATACATCTACAAAAAGGATGCATTTTTTTATCTAGTAAAATATTTATTTATGCTAAACTTGATCTACACCCTCTAAATGACTGTAGCTCCTTTTCAAAATACCTAATGTACAGAATATGAGTACAATATTATTCTTATAAAGTAATCTTCATGCCGGGAGATGGGATGGAGAAATTACCAAAAATGGAGGTGTGGTGGGGTTGTGACTGGAGGTGTGATGTGGGTGTGACTGGAGGTGTGGTGGGGGTGTGACTGGAGGTGTGGTGGGGTTGTGACTGGAGGTGTGGTGGGGTTGTGACTGGAGGTGTGATGTGGGTGTGACTGGAGGTGTGATGTGGGTGTGACTGGAGGTGTGGTGGGGGTGTGACTGGAGGTGCTTTGCAGACATTACTAAAGGTGCAGTGTGGGTGTTAAAGGAAAATTGTGGGGTTGTGTCTGGTGGTGTGGTGGGGGTGTGACTAAAGGTACAGTGGGGATTGATTGGAGGTGTATTGCAGACATGATTGGAGATGCAGTGTGGGTGTTAATGGAGGTGTGGTGAAGGTGTAACTGGAGCCATTGTAATGGTGTGACTGGAGGTGAGATGTGAAGTGTAAATGTAGGTGAGTTAGGGGTGGGACTAGAGGTATGGTGGGGGTATGCCTGGATGAGTGGTCCAGATGCGAGTGAAGATGCAGTGTGCGTGTTAATGGAGGTGTGGTGGGGTTGTGACTTGAGGTGTGGTGGGCGTGTGGAGGGAATGTGACTGGAGTTGTGGTGGGGGTGTGACTAGAGGTGTGATGTGAAGTGCAAATGGAGGTGTGGTGGGGGTGTGACTAGGGGTGTGAAGGTAATGTGACTGGAGTTGTGATGGGGGGGGGGGGGGGGTGACTAGAAATGTGGTGGGGGTTGATTGGAAGTGTATTGCTGACGTACCTGGATTCTGTCTCTGTGGCAGCTGCAATGTGTACTACGGCTGTAGAACAAGCTCATATTATAACTCTACTAAAAATTCTATTTTTTTTTTTTTGAACAGGTGCCGCAGGATCTGGTAAGAATTTATGAAGCTGCATCTCACTCTGCTTACCCACCACCACCTGCTAATGACTGACAGTGACAGCCCCACCCGCCCCTGACCCCGATAATGATGCCAGAGCAGCGTGGTAATGTGGGTCCTAGAAGTGTCTGCACTATTTCTGCCCTGTAGAATATTCGTCCCGGAGCATGCATGAAATTTTCTGGAATTTTCCACATGCATCATTAGAAAATAAAAAGTATCCCTGAAATCCCATAGTTATGGATCTGCAGCTGCTTCTCTTGCTCAGAAGAGGAGGAGTTTAGAGCAGACAGATCTGCAGCTGCCTCTATTGCTCAGAAGAGGAGGAGTTTAGAGCAGACAGATCTGCAGCTGCCTCTCCTGCTCAGAAGAGGAGGACTTTAGAGCAGATAGATCTGCAGCTGCCTCTATTGCTCAGAAGAGGAGGAGTTTAGAGCAGACAGATCGGCAGCTGCCTCTATTGCTCAGAAGAGGAGGAGTTTAGAGCAGACAGATCTGCAGCTGTCTCTCCTGCTCAGAAGAGGAGGCGTTTAGAGCAGACAGATCTGCAGCTGCCTCTCCTGCTCAGAAGAGGAGGAGGTTAGAGCAGACAGATCTGCACTTGCCTCTCTTGCTCAGAGGAGGAGGAGTTTAGAGCAGACAGCTCTGCAGCTGCCTCTATTGGTCAGAAGAGGAGGAGTTTAGAGCAGACAGATCTGCAGCTGCCTCTCCTGCTCAGAAGAGGAGGAGTTTAGAGCAGACAGCTCTGCAGCTGCCTCTCCTGCTCAGAAGAGGAGGAGGTTAGAGCAGACAGATCTGCAGCTGCCTCTCTTGCTCAGAGGAGGAGGAGTTTAGAGCAGACAAATGTGCAGCTGCCTCTCTTGCTCAGAAGAGGAGGAGTTTAGAGCAGACAGACCTGTAGCTGCCTTTCTTGCTCAAAAGAGGAGGAGTTTAGAGCAGACAGCTCTGCAGCTGCCTCTCTTGCTCAAAAGAGGAGGAGTTTAGAGCAGACAGACCTGTAGCTGCCTCTCTTGCTCAAAAGAGGAGGAGTTTAGAGCAGACAGCTCTGCAGCTGCCTCTTTTGCTCAAAAGAGGAGGAGTTTAGAGCAGACATCTCTGCAGCTGCCTCTTTTGTTCAGTTACTATTTTCAGCTTTTTAGTGTAAGCAGAGAGTGTCACTCAATACAGCCCATAATAACAATGTCACCCCAGCAGCAGCTGGTAGCTCTACAGAGGAGTATTGTAGCTGCGACACTTCTCCAGCCACAACTCTATCACGTATTCCCCCAGGCCCTCTTCCTCAGCACCTCTAATCACTATTTCACATCTTAGGTGTCTCGCCCAAAGCTAGACCGTGGATTCTTCACTAGGAACCGTCCTGTAGGTGACACCGGTGAGCCAAAGAACAGTCGTGGGGTAACAATACGGGCAGAGCTGGCACCAGGAGAGTATGTGATTGTGCCCTCCACCTATGATGCCAATGAGGAGGGCAGCTTTTACATCAGAGTGTGCTGTGAAAAGGTGAGTCATTATCATGGGGTCTGGGGGTAAAACTACTCACTGCAGAGGCTTGGTGTACAGAGGCGCCAGAGTAGAATAAAAACGTTTAAAAACCGTCTAAAAGAGGGGGATGTTCAGGTGGACTTACCTCCCTCAAAAATATAAAACTCAATTGAGTCACAATATATCAATACAAAAATGTTTATTGAACTCCACTTAGTGCAACACATTTCGCAGGTGTGGTCCTGCTTCATCAGGCAAACAGGAGTATAACTCAATTGGTCTAGTTGCAGAAGTGAGCACCTCTCACAGACTCAATTGAGTTTTATATTTTTGAGGGAGGTAAGTCCACCTGAACATCCCCCTCTTTTAGACGTTTTTTAAACGTTTTTATTCTACTCTGGCGCCTCTGTACACCAAGCCTTGCTGAAATCTTGAGTCCACCCTCGGTGGAGGGGTGCTACCCCGTTTCCTATCTACAGAGAGCGACATCTTAAAAACCTGAGTGGGGTCAGGTTCTAATACTCCCCACCTGCACTTGAAGTGGTTGGATATGGGTAACCCATGTTTGTGAGTATATCTAAATATTTTGTTTTAACCACAACCAACTTAACAATACTACACCATATCGGGCTCTCGATTTCTCTTTGTTTTTCCAAGCATACTCACTGCAGAGGAAGGCCTGGAGCTTGAGGAACAGAGCTATTTCTTTTGTACATTATCATTGATATAATATAGCACCGACATCTTCCGCAGTGCTGTACATACAAACTCCATGCAGATAGTGCCCTGGCTGGGAATGAAACCCAGCACTGCAAGGCAGGGGTGCTATCCGCTATGCCACCATGCTGCCCCCCACACACCCATCCCATTAATGTGCTGAGACGCTGGCGCTTCTCAACTGCTCCATCTCACAAAATCCAGCAAATTTCTTTCCCAAGTATAAAACAGAATTATAGGATTTACAAACCACTCAAAGAGACACTGAAGCGAAAACAAATGATGATATAATGATTTGTATGTGTAGTACAGCTAAGAAATACAACATCAGAAGCAGAGACATACGTCTAATATTGTTTCCAGTACAGGAAGAGTTAAGAAACTCCAGTTGTTATCTATGCAAAAGAGGCATTCAGCTCCACGACTTTCAAAGTCGCAGAGAGCTCTGTCTTCTGAAGCTTGTTATCTCAACTGTCAGTCACTGTATCTTCTTTTTCTCTATAGAGAAGGATTCAAAAGTTCACTGGCCTGCTCTGTAAAATCATTTAGAATGCCGAGTTGACTGTAAACTGTAAATATTAGAGAATGATGCAATGTTATAAAAAACACTATATAACTAAAAATATGAGAATATTTTCTTTGCTACTAATGTTCTAGTAATTATCTGTACTACACATCCAATTCAGTATATCATCATTTTATTTTCCGCTTCAGTGTCTCTTTAAAGGACTACTGAAGTGAGAAGAATATGGAGGCTGCCATATTTATTTCCTATTAAGCAATACCAGTTGCCTGGCAGCGCTGCTGATCTATTTGGCTGCAGTAGAGTCTGAATCCCACACCAGAAACAAGCATGTGGCTAATCTTGTCAGATCTGACAATAATGTCAGAAACACCTGATCTGGAGCATGCTTGTTGAGGGTCTATGGCTTAAAGGGAAGGTTCAGGGTGGCTGTTAAAAAAATAAAAATGCCCATCCACTTACCTGGGGCTTCCTCCAGCCCGTGGCAGCCAGGACGTGCCCTCGCCGCCGCTCCGCAGGCTCCCGTTCCCCTCCGGTGGCCGACCCGACCTGGCCAGGCCGGCTGCCAGGTCGGACTCTTCTGCGTTTCAAAATGCGCCTCACGGGGGGGGCGCTGACGTCATCGGACGTCCTCCGGGCTGTACTGCGCAGGCGCAGAACTACTGCGCCTGCGCAGTACAGCCCGGAGGCGGCGGCGAGGGCACGTCCTGGCTGCCACGGGCTGGAGGAAGCCCCAGGTAAGTGGATGGGCATTTTTATTTTTTTAACAGCCACCCTGAACCTTCCCTTTAAAATATTAAGAGGCAGAGGATCAACAGGACAGCCAGTTGCCTGGCATTGCTTAAAAGGAAATAAATATGGCAGCCTCCATATGCCTGTCACTTCAGGTGTCCTTTAATTTAAAAAAAGTAGAAAGAAAAAGAGAAATGCTTTTGTTTTGTGAAAAAAAAAATTATCTTTCATTTGTTGTGGGCAAAACATTGTACAAAGCTTGGGAACCAAAACAGGAAAACTGGAGCAAAAGCAAAAAACAAACAAAAAAACCCCAAACAACAAGAAAACACCTGGTGGAACATTTTGCAACTAACTAGGGTAGCTGCCAATAGGTCAGTAATAGGATTGGGTACTAAAAAAAAAAGACCTTCCAGAAAGACTGAGCATCTCAGAGGTAAAGGTGGGAATGGATACTCCGCAGGCAAAAAGTGTCTCAATTCAAAGTGATCTGAGCCCCTATGTCACTAAATTATTTACAGACCTCCTTATAGGGCGTTCCCTTTTATACAAGTGGACCATGGGGGAGGGGTGACAGATATTACTTAGAAGACATTCGAGGAGAAAATAAACTGACGAGAAAAACAATTGTATCTATCCTCCTCTTCCTAAAAATGATTTTTTTTTTTTTTTTTTTTTTTTTTTTAGCTATCCCACAGTTTTATATTATATTTGAATCTAGTTTTTAAGTTTTTACTGTTTCATTGTCTCTGCTCAATGACACCTTCACTAAAGTATGTCAGAGCTAAAACCTATGAATTATTGACCCGTTTTATCTCATTCTCTCAGAAACCATTTACTGACAGGAAAGTGTTTTATATCTATAATTACTTATCAGTGAGGGTTACGCTATAGTCTGACCCAGTCCGACCTCGTCCTGACCCGGACAGAAACTGTGACTTGCATATCTGATGTTTAACTCTTTCAGGCAGCAAAATAGAAAAAGGAACACAGCCTAGTTATCTGTGTGCTAGGAACTGTACATACACATGTCTATCTCATCATGTCACATGTCACCTCGGTTGTCCTTTAACGTGCACCTGAGACAAGGGGGAGGGGGGAAGCTATACATACCTGGGGCTTCGTCCAGCCCCCTCCAGGCTTATCGATCGCTCACTGTCCTCCTCCTGGATCTTCTGCAGTTGGTCGCGGAAAGTCCTCCGGTCCGGGCGTACTGCAGGCGCAGTAGCTGGGAGCATGACGGAGGAGCAAGCAGCCAGACTGCGCCTGCACCCACTGGATCTGACTGGAGGACATTTCAGGGCCAGCTGCTTGCTCCTCCGTCATGCTCCCAGCTACTGCGCCTGCAGTACGCCCGGACCGGAGGGGTCGATAAGCCTGGAGGGGGCTGGACAAAGCCCCAGGTATGTATAGCTTCCCCCCTCCCTCTTGTCTCAGGTGCACTTGAAGTATAAGTGGGAAGGGGGTGTTGTGAGCTCATAGCGGACCTGAACTCAGAACTTCCTCTCTGCTCTAAAAGATAAGCAACAGCATAATAACCTTTAAAAAAAACATTTCCTTGTTACATTTGATACAAATCCTGCAATAAATCTGCCGTGTGTACTTTCTGCTTACATTATGCAGGAGAACAGAGGCACCAAAAGGATAAAAGGAAGCTAAATGAGCTTAAAAACCAAATTCTTGGTAAATAGAGGAGGTAGTGGTGGACTTACCTCCTCCAAGTAGACACACAACGACTGTAGTGAAGACAGTCAATATATTTTATTTATGAACTCCAAATATGCCGTATATTTGGAGTTCATAAATAAAATATATTGACTGTCTTTACTCCAGTCGTTGTGTGTCTACTTGGAGGAGGTAAGTCCACCACTACCTCCTCTATTTACCAAGAATTTGGTTTTTAAGCTCATTTAGCTTCCTTTTATCCTTTTGGCGCCTCTGTTCTCCTGCATAATATTGAGACCACCCTGGGCGGAGGGTTGAACCCCCTTTTTCTCATCTACAGAGAGCGACTTCTTATTCCTGAGTGGGGTCAGGAAAATCTCCCCACCTGCCTTTACAGTGGTTGCCTAATGGTAACCCTGGCTTGTGAGTATTAATATTTACTCTATCTAATAACCATTTACCAGTACATATTACACTATTGGGGCTCTTGGTGTTCCTTGTTTTTTCTGCTTTCATGGAAGCAGACATATTGATAACATCCTGTGCTTTCGAATGAGCTTATCTGCCATCTCTGCCATGGCAGTCATGTGACACAGGGGAGAGATCAAATTACAACTTGTGATTAGACATAAGTGAGGGGGGAATTAGACAGGCTAAACTGTCTAAATACATACAGGGTGCATTTCTCCATGTTTTCCTTCTGTCCTGTGCAAGAGTTCAGGTGCACTTTAACCTCCTTGCCGGTTATCCCGAGCTCAGCTCGGGGTAACCTGCGCAGGAGGATATCTCAGGCCCCGCTGGGCCGATTTGCATAATTTTTTTTTTGTTACAAGCAGCTAGCACTTTGCTAGCTGCTTGTAACTTCCGATCGCCGCCGCTCGCCGCCGATCCGCCGCGCCGAGTCGCTCCCCCCCGCCCCAGAGCCCTGCGCTGCCTGGCCAATCAGTGCCAGGCAGCGTTGAGGGGCGGATCGGGATTCCCTATGACGTCCCGACGTCCATGACGTCATCCCGCCCCGTCGCCATGGCGACCGGGGAAGCCCTGCAGGAAATCCCGTTCTCAACGGGATTCCCTGCATACTCTGATCGCCGAAGGCGATCGGAGTGGGGGGGGATGCCGCCGCTTAGCGGCTATCATGTAGCGAGCCCTTGGCTCGCTACATGATTTAAAAAAAAAAAATTAAAAAAATGTGCGGCGCTGCCTCCTTGCCGGATTTTTTAGACCGGCAAGGAGGTTAAGGCCCGGTTCACACTTGTAAATGCAAATTGTGATCGCAATCACCTGCCGATTTTGTGCTTTTTTTTTTTCAGCTATTTTTCAATTCTGCAATTCCAGTGAATGAAAATCACGTCACGATTCCCGGGAAGATGCCGCATGCAGAGCGTTTTCAATCAGTGATAATCGCAAATGCACAGCAATCACTGCCGTGAGAGTAACCCCATAGGATTACTCATGCAGCGGCGCTTTGCTGATTGCCGGTGACCAGCACAGTGAGAATCGCCTGCAAAAAGTGCCTGAGTGTGAATGGGGCCAGAGGGTCGGTTTCCACTGAGCCGGCTTGCGTCTTGCGGCACCGACAGAGATGTAAATACGCATACCAATCCCTGTAGCTGTATAGGGATTTGGGTGCGTGAAACGAAAAACTGCTGCATGGTGTCGGGAATTATACTGGCGATTCGTACAGCGTGCTATTGCTGGCATGGGCAGCGTTACCCCGTGCGACTCCCTGCGTAACACTGCATACTTCACTCAAAAGGAAATGGGCCCTTGCAGTAGAGGAATAGTGTAAGGCAGTGATGGATTAAATTGTAATGGGGCCCCAGACAAGGTAGTAGATTTGGAGCCCCCCCTTGTGGTCCTTTTGGTAAGCTGAAGTAGAGAGAGGTCAGAGATGGTGGCTGGTGGGCCCCTTGACACCCACTGTGGCCCAGGCACCTGCCTAGGTTGCCTGGTTGAAAATCCTGCTCCGGTGTAAGGTGCGGACTTGATAAATCCTGATCATATATGGCTGATGATTTAATGGTTGAAACCGTTTTCTAATCTTTCAGAAAACCCATCCTGAGAAATGAGTGACGACCCGCCTGGAGGACGACTGGAATAATATTAATTCTGTCCGCTTACTTGGAGAACCGCAATAAAATATCATTTGAGTAAATTCGATCCATCCACAGCAATAAAATAAAGTCTGCAGAATATTACTATTACATAGGTGTCTGTTTCTTTCCCGCTCCGACTTTACCAATGTCACCAAGCCACCTGCCTACTTTCTCTGTGGTGGTGGGGGGGATGGGCATGGCATACTCTAGTCATGCCCCTGGGGTGAAGGTTTAGGGAACAAGAGCTGTACAGATATGCTGCTGGGCTATAACCGAATGCAATGGCACAGTCTAGTTACACCCCTGGGGTAAGCGTTTAAAGGGACTCCGAGCAGTGCAGAAACTATGGAAAGATGCATATCATTTTAAAGCTCTCTTTCTCCTCTTTCCAATGATATATAAACCGCCGCACTACGCCTTTTAGTTTTCGCTATTTACGTGATTGAAATTTCCGCGATTTCGATCGCAAAAATAGAGAAAACTAAAAGGCGTAGGGTCACGCTTTAGGTGTCGCCAGAAAGAGGAGAAAGAGAGCTTTAAAATGATATCCATCTTTCCATAGTTACTTGTATTACACAGGGCGACTTTTTCTGCTGAATGCAGCTGCTGACTTTGAGAAAAAGTCGCCCAGTGTAATACAATGTAACTATGGAAAGATGGGTATCATTTTAAAGCTCTCTTTCTTCTCTTTCTGACGACCCCTAAATCGTCGCCCTAGGGCTTTTAGTTTTCTCTATTTTTACGATCGAAATAGCGACCGCTGCAATTTCAATCGCGAAAATAGCGAAAACTAAAAGGCATAGGGTGGCTGCTACGTGATAGAGATGTGAGCAGAGGAAAAGGAATGCTTTGTTAATTATTACTACTGTTCAACAACAACAGTGGCATAACAATAGGGGCTGCAGTCCCTGCATACGCGGGGGGGATGAGGCCTGGGGCGCCTCTGGGGCACGCCCAGGGTTGTTTTGGGGGGCAGGAGGGGTCGCAGTGTGAGGGGAGAGCATGGCCACCTACATCGGCAGGGAGGGGGGCCACTCCCCCCTCCCTCACCTCGGGCTCTCCCCTCAGTGCTCCCCCTCCAGCATCAATCATTGGCAGCAGTGGTGGGCAGGAACATATACCTCCATGCGTTCCACACGCCGCAGGTTCCGCTCTCAAAGTGTCTGACGCTACTTCCCGTTTATAAGGAAGTAGCGTGAGGCACTTAGAAATCGGTCCTCTGCTGTGGAATACATGGAGGTATATGTTCCTGCCCACTGCTGCTGCCAATGATTGATGCTGGAGGGGGAGCACTGAGGGGAGAGCCCGAGGTGAGGGAGGGGGGAGTGGCACCCCCTCTCAGCCAATGTAGGTGGCCATGCTCTCCCCTCACACTGCGACCCCTCCTGCCCCCCAAAACGGACCTGTGCGGGCCGCAGGGGGGGGGGGGGGGATCATCCAGATTTGTAAAGTGCTTTTCTCCCATAGGACTCAAAGCGCATAGGCTTGTCTCAGACCAGTAATTGGCTGATTGGTAAATTGTGGTACAGGGGAAGATTTCTATAAGTCTGCAAATGTCAGGCTAAACAGGTGGCTTTTCAGATATGAATATCTTCAGGCATGGGGCTGTGTTTACTGGGTTTGGTAGGGAGTTCAAAGGGTAGGGGCAGCATGACAGAAAGCTCTGGCTCCAAAGGTATTGAGGTCCACTCTGGAAGTGACCAGGTTTATGGATCCTGCTGATCTGAGGTTGTGAGAGGTGTGGTGCAGCTTCAGCAAGTCCATCATGTATCCAGGGCCCAATATTGTGTAGGGATTTGAATTTCCACAGTCCAATCTTGAAGAGTAGTCTCCATTTTACAGGCAGCCAGTGCAGTGAGCGAAGGGTCGGTGTATGTGCGGCGGGGCTGGTTTGTTAGCAATCTGGCAGCATCATTCTGCACTAATTTCAGGCGGAGCAGGTCCTTGTTTGGGAGGCCTGCATTGAGGGCATTGCAGTAGTCCAGCCACATACACATCACATACAGAGGAGATCATTACCACTACAGCACAGATAAATAAGTAATGCAGGGACTGGAGGAGGGCCAAATGCGAGTCCCACCGATCCAGGGGCCCTGGTGCCAGCACAACCTCTGTTATTGCCACACCTCTGGTCTAGACTGAGGCTGGTTTCTCACTGTAAATTGGCATCAGCGAAGTGCTGCGTTGTGCCCACCACACTGCATCGCTCTGCCAGAAACAGTTAGTACACGGTGTTCCCTGTCTGGCCACAGCCAAGCAGGAAGTGACACGCACTTGCGGCCACTTCCTGCTTCCGGTATCCGGAAGCCTATTATAAAAATACACTTCCGCGCATGCAGGCTGTGACGTCGTAACACCGTCGTTAAAGGACCCTGTGTCGCCATAGACTAACATAAGTCTCGGCCTGCTGCAGATCGCCACGGGTCTCGCTTGGAAACGTAGTTCTGCGCTAGCGTTAAATTGTCTACTTCCAGCGCAGCGTCGGAAGTATGAACTTCCCCATAGTCTCTCATTAGGCTGTGGTAGCAGTGCAGCAATTTGCCGCAGCGCATCGCGCCAGTGTATCTAGCATGTATACCAGGAGTCACATGCCCATAGTTGTACTGGGCTTCACAAGGCATGGATTGACATGGCTCTATAGCCTTGTACACATGTAAAGCTTAGTACACACAATACAATTTTCCATCAGATGGATGGTTAATCTGACTTGACAGGAAACATGACAGGCAGCCTATTGGGATAATCAAAGTGCGGGGATATTGGCCTCAATTCACTAAGATCATGCTGGAGATAATAAGGCAAGAGAAAACTTACCTCCACTAGTAAGAGAGTTATCTTATCTCTTCACTCCTTACGTTACCTCTTCTGTAGTTAATTTACCTCCTCTGTAGTTAAGTTACCTCCTCTGTAGTTAAGTTACCTCCTCTGTAGTTAAGTTACCTCCTCTGTAGTTATTTTCACATGCAGTTAATGAACAGCCGGTCTTTAACTCTGGAGTTATTTTAAGGATTAAAGAGTTAACTTAAAGACAGAAGAGTTAACTTTAGGTTTGCCTGAGGTAAAATGTTTCCTGAATACTACATGCCTTATCACCATGGTAACAACTCTAGAAGAGTTATTAAAGACAGGAGATAGGCTTAGTGAATTGAGGCCAATGTCCTTTAAAGGGGCACTACAGCGAAAAATTGTAAAATTTAAAATATGTGCAAACATATACAAATAAGAAGTACATTTTTCCAGAGTAAAATGAGCCATAAATTACTTTTATCCTATGTTGCTGTCACTTACAGTAGGTAGTAGAAATCTGACAGAAGTGACAGGTTTTGGACTAGTCCATCTCTTTATAGGGGATTCTCAGGGATATATTTATTTTCAAAAGCACTTAGTGAATGGCAGTTGCTCTGTCCAACTGCCAAAAAACTGTGTAGTGAGCAGGGAAGCTGGCCAGCATCATTGTTTGATCCTTTTTCGGGAATATTTTTATAAAGAATAAAAGCCTTGCTGAGAATCCCCTATGAAGAGATGGACTAGTCCAAAACCTGTCACTTCTGTCAGATTTCTACTACCTACTGTAAGTGACAGCAACATAGGAGAAAAGTAATTTATGGCTCATTTTACTCTGGAAAAAAATGTACTTCTTATTTGTATATGTTTGCACATATTTTAAATTTTAAGGTTTTTCGCTGTAGTGCCCCTTTAAAGTGATTGGACCCGCAGGGGCTCAGGGCAGGACGAGTGGAGCTCTCGTCATTGCCAATTAGCAGGCATAAGTTTGTAGCTCTCGCTATGTTACTCTGATAAGGCACATTAACTCTGATAAAAAGCATGTTAACTATGATAAGGCATGCTATTCGTTATTGTGAATCAATCTCATTGTGTGTAGACTTTCAAACTGTTTACAATCGATAATGCAATCGATTTTCCATTGATAACTACACAAAATCGAACACGTTATCGATCAGGATCTGATCGGACCGTTCAGAAATTATTGCATCGATCTTTCGATCTAACGGAAAATTGTATCATGTGTACTATGCTTTAGAGCAGGGGTCTCAAACTCAATTTACCTGGGGGGCCGCAGGAGGCAAAGTCAGGATGAGGCTGGGCCGCATAAGGAATTTCACAATCGCGGCGATCCGTGCGGCGATTGACGTCAGGAGGGGCAAAGCTGAAGCTGAAAGCTCTGCCCCTTCCAGGAAATGCCAGCGGATTGCAAGCCGGGCGATTTGGGGGCTCTGCAGCCCTCGTTTAGCGGTGGGGATGCGGCGGATTACTTGGGAGCACTGAAGCAAACTATAAGGAAGCTTTTGCCGGTGAGGGCCACAAAATATTGTATCGAGGGCCGCAAATGGCCCGCGGGCCGCGAGTTTGAGACCCCTGCTTTAGAGGCATGTCACCCAGCAGAGTTCACCGAGGGCTAACAGAGCCCCCTGTACACACACTAGACTCCCAGCAGAGGTGTACATTCTCAGTGTGCTTTTATGTTCTTAAAATACATAAAGCTCTGGTCAATAATGCAATGTGGTTGTATGAGTTAATATTGCTTTTTGTTCTGTAAATACGACACATCTCTGGCAATGTTTACATTATAAGGAGAGAGCCAGGAGCTGTGTACTCGCACCTGTGCACAGTGTTTGTACAGGTTATCATTATGTCAGCACAGATATGCTAATGTCATTACAGCTCCTTCACATTAGCCAACCCGATTTCAGGCACGCGTTATGACCTACGGCGTGAGGTCGGGAAGTTGCGGTCCAACGCATATCAGGGGCACTGGTTATAATTCACCCGATGGGAAAACGCCAGCGCCAGATCATTAAAAGCTCCCAGAAGTGTTGCAGCGTAACGTTCTTTAACGCTTTGTCTAATGTGAAAGTCAAACAGCCACACACTGGAGGTAGCAGAGATCAGCACACACTGCAGCTACATTACTATCAGTGCAGGCACAGAGTAACAGCTTATACTGTACACACTGGAGGCAGCAGAGATCAGCACACGCTGCAGCTACATTACTATCAGTGCAGGCACAGAGTAACAGCTTGTACTGTACACACTGGCGGCAGCAGAGACCAGCACACGCTGCAGCTACATTACTATCAGCACAGGCACAGAGTAACAGTTTATACTGTACACACTGGAGGTAGCAGAGATCAGCACACACTGGGGCCACATTACTATCAGTACAGGCACAGAGTAACAGCTTATACTGTACACACTGGCGGCAGCAGAGATCAGCACACGCTGCAGCTACATTACTATCAGCACAGGCACAGAGTAACAGCTTAAACTGTACACACTGGAGGTAGCAGAGATCAGCACACACTGCAGCTAGTTTACTATCAGTACAGACACAGAGTAACAGCTTCTAATGTACATGCTGGAGGTAGCTGAGATCAGCACAGACTGCAGCTAGTTTACTATCAGTACAGGCACAGAGTAACAGCTTATACTATACATACTGGAGGTAGCAGAGATCAGCACACACTGCAGCTAGTTTACTATCAGTACAGGCACAGAGTAACAGCGTATACTATACATACTGGAGGTAGCAGAGATCAGCACACACTGCAGCTAGTTTACTATCAGTACAGGCACAGAGTAACAGCGTATACTATACATACTGGAGTCAGCAGAGATCAGCACACACTGCAGCTAGTTTACTATCAGTACAGGCACAGAGTAACAGTTTATACTGTACATACTGGAGGCAGCAGAGATCAGCACACACTGCAGCTACATTACTATCAGTACAGACACAGAGTAACAGCTTATACTGTTCACGCTGGAGGCAGCAGAGACCAGCACACACTGCAGCTAGTTTACTATCAGTACAGGCACAGAGTGGCAGCTTATACTGTACATACTGGAGTCAGCAGAGATCAGCACACACTGCAGCTGGTTTACTGTCAGTACAGGCACAAAGTAATAGCTTAAGCAGGCCATACACTGGCCCGATTTGCGCCCGTTTCGACAGCAGATTCGATCACTGGGATCGAATCTGCTGCCAATCGTTCACGCTACACGCCGAATTTCGATCCATTTCGTCCGATCCCGTCGATCGTGCCGTGCGGAAAATAACCGTCGATCGCCCGCGGGTAAAGAGCGCATCGCTAGCGGCGTTCGAGTGCCCGACGACCGACGCAATAGAGCCCGCATACATTACCTGCTCCGCCGGCGCGACTGCAGTCTCCCGGTCACCGCTGCTCCGTCTGCGCTCTGGTCTCCAGGTCCGGCATGCCTCACTTCTTCTAGCCCGGCAGGAAGTTTAAACAGTAGAGCGCCCTCTACTGTTTAAACTTCCTGCCGGGCTAGAAGAAGTGAGGCATGCCGGACCTGGAGACCAGAGCGCAGACAGAGCAGCGGTGACCGGGAGACTGCAGTCGCGCCGGCGGAGCAGGTAATGTATGCGGGCTGGGCGGGGGCAGCAGCAGCACCACCACCACAACAGATTGTGAACGGTTTCAGGCTGAAATCGGTTCACAATCTGTTTGCTGTAAAGGTAGCCATACGATCCCTCTCTGATCAGATTCGATCAGAGAGGGATCTATCTGTTGGTCGAATCTGATGGCAAATCGACCAGTGTATGGCCACCTTTATACTGTACATACTGGAGGCAGCAGAGATCAGCACACACAGCAGCTAGTTTACTGTCAGTACAGGCACAGAGTAATAGCTTATACTGTACATACTGGAGGCAGCAGAGCTCAGCACACGCCTCTGCCACCAGCTAAGAGGAACCCCCTGATCTCCTGTCCCAGCACGCCTCAGCTGCTAGTTAACATGAGCTGCTCTCCTGCCATGTCAAATTCCTTGTGTAAGTGCAAACCTATTTGGCCAAATAGAATGATTGTCCCAGCACATGGTCACATGCTGGGTGAGTACACTGCTAACCTCCTCCCCCCAGCACAGAGCACACCTCTAAACTCCTTCCCCCAGCACAGAAGAAAGTCACAGAATGGCTTCCCTGCATTCCGGGAACACAAGAAAACAAACAAGGACAAGCATGTCACCACGCCCGAAGGGTGGAATTGAACCACTCTGTCGCTAGACAGCTACAGGTTTGAAGCCTGCACCCCAGACCACTGAGGATCATCCGGGCAGTGAGAGAAGCTGAGCCTTCCTTTATAAAAGGTTGGGAAGGCTTGATGTGTCCAATTTAGGGTGACTCAATGCATTTCCCCCTCAACAGCCGTCACTTCCAGCCTTCCTTGTTTCGCCCCTTCTCCAGTTACCCAGGACAACCCAACATGGGTCCACCACGCCTGCTGTACACAGGAAGACCCCCAGCTGTCTGTATTCCCAGCCATATGCAAATGTAAGCAGTGCATGCTGGGAGGAGGGAGTGTGCAGGGTTAATGCAGTGATGTCACACGGCTCCTGCAGTCAGAGCACCAGGGTTGTATGAGCAATGCTCTGCACGGCTGATAGAGATGGAGGGTCAGTGCTCCGTGGGGTCAGACTGTGACTCAGAAAGAGACAGCGTCAGAGGAGGTGACGCCGCGCAGCAAAAAGGAGAACGGGAGCGAGGGAGAGAGAGAGCGGGAGGATAGCTAGAGGAGAACGTCTATAAATAGCAGCACTCTGCGCTATATTTATCCCTGGGTCCGCGTCTGACGTCTGCGCGCACAGGATGCTGCGTGGGGTGATAAGGGGGCTCTGAGGATAGCCGCACGCAAACCTCGATCACTGCGCCTCTCGCTATCTCTAGGAATATCACCTGCTTCACCGAACCCTCCGAAAATACACCGGAATGTCACCGTGGGCTTTATACGCTGTGACTAATCCGACTATTATAGTATATGGCGATCCATGATATTATACAGCTTGTATTTATATTACTATATATGCTATATAAGGTCCCTTTCATATCGAGTCTGTTGCGTTGAAGTGCGGCAGACAATATCGTCGCAACACGATACAACGATATATGAAGGCACATACCCACCAAACGATTTTAAAGCGAACATTTTGTGTGACAAACATTTTTTCGCTATATCGTGCAACATCGTTTAACAAAAGTCTGTTAAACGATGTTTAATGATGGCCGATCGCGCGCGATAATCGTTTGCTTTGAACATCGACCATGACGGATCCAATCGTGCATGGTCTGAACAATCGCCACTGACCCCTGTACCAATTACCACAATCGTCCAGTGATGCGTTCGTACCAGTCGTTTGCGATTGCGGAACATAGTTCGGAGAACGATCAGTGGCCGGATCGTTCGTCACCGCGTATCTCCCCAATCCATCTTCTGCAGTATTCTGGTGGATATGTAGCTTAAAGGACTACTGAAGTGAGAAGAATATGGAGGCTGCCATATTTGTTCCTTTTTAATCAACACCAGTTGCCTGACAGCCCTGCTGATCTATTTGACTGCAGTAGTGTCTGAATCACACCAGAAACAAGCATGCAGCTAATCTTGTCAGATCTGACAATGATGTCAGAAACACCTGAACTACCTGCTTGTTCAGGGGCTATAGCTAAAAGTATTAGAGGCAGAGGATTAGCAGGACAGCCAGGCAACTGGTATTGCTTAAAAGGAAATATATAAGGCAGCCTCCATATCCCTTTTGCTACAGTTGTCCTTTAAGGCGTTCACATGGTGCGGAGGGTTCTGATGCAATAAAGGCCCCTTTTCACCGATTCCTCTGCGTTGCCATGAGATCGTAATACAACACAATACAGTAGTCGAAAAAATAGCTTTGCATTATAACCTTGCAGTGCGACCATACAGTGAGGCATAAAGTACAAAAAAAAAAATGATACATCCCTGTCTCTGTAAATGCAGACGTTACCCAGTTAATACCCAGCATGCTATGCATTACTTGATGTGAAAGCCCCACAGAAATATCATTGTATCACATTTCTATACCATGATATTGTCCATTGCGACGCAATGGGCTCTATTCTCAAAGACTTCCCGCATGCGGTAAAGTACATGCGGGAAGTTTGCACCCAAAATACCGTCAAGTTGGAATTCTCAAAATGTTCCGCATGTTTTTTCCGCATGTGGAAAAAGTGTGGTAAAAGTGCGGGATTCATGCGGAAAAATTTCCGCAAAAGTCGGTATTTTCCGCAATAAAAGATCAATTCTCAAAAATGTTCAGGCGCATCATTTCGTCGTTAATTACCGATTTTTTATCACCTACAAGTAGTAGGTGATATATTCCGCATCCCATTGACTTTAATAAAGTGTGGAGGCTTAAGGGCTGTGCTTGCTGGACTTTAACTTTTTTTTTTTAAACACTTTTTCATGCGACCTTTTTACCGCATGATTCCCGCATGAATAATGGCTGTTTCCGCATCTTTTTTTCCCGCATGCGGAAAACATACGGAAAATATTAGTGAATGTGGAAAAAATGCGGAGTTTACCGCTGGCGGGAATATAGCGGTAACATTTTGCAGAAAATTTGGCTCTTTGAGAATAGAGCCCAATGTGTGAAAGGGCCACTGAATCGCAAAAACGCAAACCGCTAGCGATTTTACAATCGCTACGGTTTGCTTTTTAACATAGGAATCGCGGTAGGTCATTTCCACTACCGCGATTCGCTTTTGACGGGAACGCGAATGCGCGGCAGAGCGATATTTGCCGCGATTTTGCTATGCAGTGCATAGCAAAATCGCGGCCGCGGGCGTCGGGGAATCGCCGGTTTTGCGATTCAGCAATCGCTAGCGTTCAGCGTGAACGCTAGCGATTGCTAGTGGAAAAGGGCCCTAATAGGGATTCTCATTAGGATTCTGCAGAATTTCATTTCTACGCATTTCCGATCGCAAATCCAAATTTTCGATCGAAATTCAGGAATCAGAACTCTGCAGAAATTTGCTTTACAGCAGTGGGTAATTTTAGCCCAATCTCAAAACTCGAAATTCGCACGAGGATTTGCATGAGTGTGCGGAAGTTCATTTTGACTTTGCAGTTTTGCTTGCCACGCCCCTTCCAGCCCCTCCCTAGTAAATCTGCAAGTGTATAAAGGGGAACTGAAGTAAAAGGTATACGGAGGCTGCCATATTTATTTCCTTTTAATAAACACTAGTTGCCTGGCAGCCCTGCTGGTCTATTTATCTGCAGTAGTATCTGAATAACACCAGGAACAAGCATGCAGCTAGTCTTGTCAGATCTGATATCAATGTCAGAAACACCTGATCTGCTGCATGCTTGTTCAGGGGCGGTGGCTAATAGTATTATTAGGCAGAGGATCAGCAGGAGAGCCTGGCAACTGGTATTGCTTAGATGGAAATAAATATGGCAGCCTCCATATCCCTGTCCGTTAAATGTCCTAGCTCGAGGTGAGGAGCCTGGATTTTGTTGTTTTTTTTCCAATCACAAGACTGTCTGTTTTGTTTTGTTTTCTGATTTTCTGAATTACCGATTTCAGATTTTCTGATTTCGGTTTTTTATTTTTATTTTTTTATTCTGTGATGCAAAAAAATTACTAATGAAACACTCCTCGGAAATTGGAAAATCGGATTTTCTGCAGAATCGGAAGTGAGCATTTCTGACCATCCCTACTTACTACTAACCGCATGCTGAGCGTTAACAAGGCAACCTATGCATGAGTGGTGATGAAGTATACTTGAATGGGACCCTTGGGGGGGGGGGGAATTGTTGTAGTAAAAGGAAACCAGAGACAAAATAAAAAAAAAAATCATACATACCTGGGGCTTCCTCCAGCCTCTCGGCCTGATCGCAAGTGGTGGTCCAAACTGTTCCCTGACAGACAGTATTCTGAGAACTTCCGCTGTTCGCATTCGCAGTGAACAGCAAACATTTGGCGTGTTCGACCCGCCCCCTGTACATCACAGGCCTAACGGACGCGGAGCCCCGGTTCCCCCGGAGCAGGCGGGACAGCAGCACGCCGTTGTGAGAAATTTTAAAATTAAAGAAAGAGGTGAAGAACAGTACCAAGTGCCTGAGGATATTACTTTGAGCGTTAGATCCACCTGTTGTCTGAGGTGGCTACAAGTTGGTGAGCGCAATCTTGAAAAGAGCGTGTGGGCACGTGTGGAGCACTTTTTTTCACTGAGACACGGGTGCAGTGTGTACTGATTGGACCATGCAGAGTTACGCTATGTGAAGCTGTTTTATGTCATTTTTTAGGAGGTGGAGAGCGCAGTCCAGCAGCATTTACATATTACCTTAACTGGAAAAGTGTGACAGCGATCCCACGGTGGTATTATAAGGACTTCCTTGTGTGGTGGACATTGATTTGTGATATTGATTTGTGACAGCGCAGCCTTTTTTTGAACAGTTTGTACATCATCATTGAGCTAAACTTTGAGGGCCCCTTTCCACTATCGCGAATCTGCATGCATTTTCTGCACGCAGATTCGCACAACCAATACAACTTAATTAGCCTGTTTCCACTTGCCAGGAAAACAGAGCGTTTTTCTGTGCAGGAAATATCTGCACAGCAGAGCCATCAGAATTCATACAATGTAATTAATAGTAAATTCGCATGCGTTTTTGGATGTGAATCTTACCGTGAATTTGCGTACGTTTTTGCCTAAAATAAATGTAAAAACACACAGGCACTGACATGGTTAAATTCGCATACTTAAAAAAACCTGCGAAAAAAGTATGCGAATTTGCGGTAAAATTTGCAGGAAATTCACATGCGCATGCAAATTTGTTTTCTTGTTTTCCGCAACAAATTCGCACCGCACAAGTGGAAACGGGCCCTGAACCTTTACTTCACAGTCAGCAGACACATGGCAACCAATCAGCTAGCCCCCCTCCCCTCCTGGACCCCCAACCACCTATCAATAAGCAGTTGCAGTGGCCATATTGGATTCATTCTCTGGCTGCAGTGATAGGGAGAGCAGGGTCAGACTTGCAGGTAGGGAAAGCATTAGCTTGGCCTGTGTTCTTGTTCTTCACCCGCTGTGAAAGCACCCCAAACAGCCCTTTTAAAGGCTAGCACATCAGTCTCCTGTGTTTTTTTTTCTATGTGACACTCCACAACCCACTGACACCCAGAGCTGTGTGCACACTACTGCTGTTGCCTCATTAAAGGATACCCGAAGTGACATGTGACATGACCCTCACTGATAAGAAATTCCAACTACAAAACACTTTCCTAGCAGAAAATGGCTTCTGAGAGAAAGAAAGAGATAAAAAGGAATTTCTTATCAGTGAGGGACACACTGTAGTCACTTCCTGTCTGAGTCAGGACTGAGTCAGCCACTTACATACCTGATATTTAACTCTTTCAGGCAGAGAAAGAAAAAAAGGAAAGCATAGATATTTGTGTGCTAGGCACTGTACATACCCATGTCTATCTCATCATGTCACCTCAGGTAAAGTTGCAGGCACAGAACCACTCCAGTGCATTATTATTTCACTGTATTCTGATAGTACTATTGCATTTCTCTGTGTGAGACACTCCACAGCCCACTGCCACCCAGAGCTGTGCATAATGGGATTTCTGCTCTTTTGGGATTAAAACCCTTTGGCCTCGATTCATAAAGCATTCCCGCATTCGGAAATGCTGAAAACTGCTCACTTTACCGACCACACAGCAAAATCTGTATTCATAAAGGCTTTTTCCGCATGAAAAGCCGACATTCGCGAGCAGAGTGATCAATCACCGCCTTGCGCGGTGATTATCATAGCAAAAGTAACAAGTAGTCAATTCATAAAGATTAGAGGTAGCGGTATGCGGACGGGTATTACCGCTACCTCTGATGTGGCGAGAAGCGTGCGGAATCCATTGCAGTGAATGGGACAGACCTCCCAAGCAGCTGCAGAGAGAACACCGCACGGAGGGACTCCGCCTGCTTCTCCTGTTTCCGCATGCCTACCGACAGCCTAACGCCTGCCTACAGCGGAATATCTCCGCACGCCTGTCACAACTAGCAAAATTTTTATGAATTACCACCCTGAAGGCGGAAATACCGACAGTGGTGTTTCCCCGCTCGACGTTACCTTCCCGACAGCACTTTTATGAATCGAGGCCAAATTGTCAACTCCGTAATTTTTGGTGGGACCTTTGGCATGGACCCCCCTCCAGCATGCCCATGTACAGGTGTTAGACCCCTTGAAACAACCTTGTAGGTTTTAAAATTCACCTGCCCTTTGAAGTCTACAGTATATGGCGGTTCGCATGTTCAAAAACATTTGTGTAAGTTCGCGTTAGTGAATGGAAAATTTGATTTTCGCAACATCTCTACTGATCGCTCCCTCTGCACCATCATCCGCCTCCTCGATCTTCCGTACGGGGTTCCAGTATCTTGGTAAATGGGGCTTACTGCGCATGCTCCTGTTGCAGGGAGCTCTCTGCGCCTGTGCAGTAGTACTTTGACTGAGCTCACATGGTCTGGAGCATTCTGCGCAAGTGCAGTACTTTATGCCTGTGCAGAATGCTCCAAGCCACGTGAGCGCAATCCAGACGCAGAAGAAGCCACCCAGGCGAGGTCAGCATCTCTAACAGAGGGGACCCCAGGCCACCACTGGCTGGGAGTGGAACTTTTACCTCAGATCTTACCTTTAAGAGAGGGAATTCTCAGGATCCTATTGAGGCCTCCCTCGTTGATGTAAACCCCCCTATTGCTGAGCCCAGACCTCCCTCCACACCGGGGCTGCGCAGCTCTTCTTCCTGAGGCCCCGTTCACACTGCACGCATTTGTGTCCGTTTTTAAGGTACGCGTTTTGTGTGCGTTTTGCGAGGGCCAGAAAAATCAATGCAAAGGTATGGCCCTCGTTCACATATACGCGTGGCAAACGTATGCGTGGCAGAAACGCATAGTTGGATGCATTTCTGTGCGTCGCGCACAGAAACGCATTATAATGAAAGTCAATGGGCGCGCACTAAAAACGCATGGCATGCGTTTTTGTATGCGTATTCGGAGGTGCGTTTCTCGTCGGAAGTGTAGCTGACATCCTTCAAGAAAAAAAAAAAAAAAACATTTGGTATACACCTCTTCCAGGTATGATCAAAAACGCATAAGGAAAAAACGCATACAAACGCATTACAAAAACGCGTACAAACGCATGCGTTTTTCCAGTGCGTTTACTAAATGCGTTCTGCACGTTTTCCACACGCACATAATATGAACAGGGCCTGAAGTGGGGCCATGCAGTAGCCATGCAAGCCCACCCACACATGCGCAGTACCAAGGGGCCCGTGGCTCCAGCTTACTGCGTATGCACGGGCAGGTTCGGTCGGCTACTGCGCAGGAGGAAGAAGAGCTGCATGGTCCCCATAGGGCAGCAGTCATGGACGGGCTCGTGCACAGGGAGTTATGGCTGTGGCCTAGTGTCCAATTTTTAACAGGTAGTCCTTTTTACAAGTCTAACACATAAAATAATAGAAGGATGCTATTTCAGGGTCTATGGCTAAAAGTGCAAAGCCTGGTACACACATCCAAGTTTGGATGGCCAATTTTATTACTTTGATGTAGCATGAGCAGGGCCGGTTCTATCACGAAGCAAGGTGAAACATTTGCATCAGGCGCAGTAACTGCATGGACAGCATGTTTGTACTCAGAGCAGGGACAAGGTCCTCCAGCACCCAAGGCTGAGACACCAAAGTGCGCCCCTCCATCCCTCCCACCCCAGCCGTCACACCCTGATTGCTATTAGACTAAGAGGGCCACAGGGCCCACAACCTCCCCAACACCTTAATATTTAGTTATCTGGATTGCAGTCACTGCTATGTATCCCCTTTTCTTATTTCTTTCTGCTTCATACACAATTAGGAATGACAACTGAATGAATTGTGCGCCCCCTCCTACATTGCGCCCTGAGGCTGGAGCCTCTCCAGCCCATGCCTCGGCCCTGTTTGTACTGTGTGTTTACACTTACTTACAGCATGCAGTCAGAGTAGAAATAGAAGCGAGAGGAGAGCTAGGTAAAGACTGAGGAGAGCAGTGTGCAATTGTGTTGAGCTGCAGCATGTCATGTGAGAACATTAAAGAGACACTTAAGCCTAGAATAAAAAATCAGTTTTACTCACCTGGGGCTTCTACCAGCCCCCTGCAGCTGTCCGGTGCCCTCGCAGTCACGATCGGATCCTCCTGTCCCCCGACACCAGCTCCTTTCACTTTGCCGACAGGCCTGGCCACGCATAGTGAATTCTTCTGGCTTCTGAATTCATGAGGGGTTGGGGGTAGGGAATTCGGTTCATAGGGTGGCCAGACAGGAGGGTGTTGCAACGGTGGAGGAGGGAGCTGATGAGGGAATGCATTGGCAGTGTCCACAGTCAGGAAGAGGTGGATCTTGGAAATATTGTGAATGTGGAAGTTGCACATGGACAAGTTAAAGCGGTATTGTCACCATAAAAATCAAATTTCAACACCAACTGGTCTGAGTGTATTAAGTGATAAAGATGCTAATCCTGCATAATGCATTCAAAACTTTTTCTGCTGTTATGATTTGGAGTTATCACATACTTAAGAAGCACTGGCCCTTTACTAGTCAGTGCCAAACAGTTGCATGCTGGGGGTTATTTTTATCTATAATATGTTCCTCCTCTTCCATTTATTTCCCTTCCTAGCTGCTTATCTGAAACACGATCCCCTGCTCACTTGTGTTTACAAGCAAGGCTGAGGTGACTCAGCGATTGGAGGAGAAAAGAAAAAAAAAAGGAAAGGGCAGAAATGACATCAGGATTTAGCCTAAACCGTGGGCAAAAGACATGGCCCCCACCAGTAACAGAATTCTCTTAATCTATATATATATATAAAATCGGATGTATGTATGTATGTATGTGTGTGTGTGTGTATGTGTGTGTGTATGTGTGTGTGTATGTGCCGCGATCACGCGAAAACGGCTTGACCGATTTGAACGAAACTTGGTACACAGATCCCTTACTACCTGGGATGATATGTTCTGGGGGTCTCGCGGCCCCCCTGCACACCTGGGCGGAGCTACAAACAGCAAATCAGATTCCACCCATTCAAGTCAATGGAAAAAATGTAAAAGGCTGCCATTCTCACAGTAATCAAGCCAGAGTCCCCACACATGGCACAGTTGGTCACTTGGTGACCGAGGTTACATAGTTACATAGTTACATAGTTATTTTGGTTGAAAAAAGACATACGTCCATCGAGTTCAACCAGTATAAAGGTTGCAAATCCAGGAAAAGTGGGTGGATCATAAAACAGCCAATCAAATTTCAGCCGTTCATTTTAAATGGGAAAATGTAAACTGCAGCCATTCTTAGACTGTTAATCACAGAGTTCTCAAACTTGCCACACTTGGTCACTGGGTGAATGCGATTAAGATTCAAGAAAATGGGTGGAGCCTACAACAGCCAATCAAAATTCACCTATTGATTTTCAAGGGGAATATTTAAACTGCTGCTATTCTTACACTTTTAATTGCAGAGGCTTCAAACTTGCTACAGCCGGTCATTGGGTGACTGGGGTCCAAATTCACTAAAGGGGCGGGGCCACATACAGCCAATCAGATTTCCTTGGTGGATAAACTGCTTCCATTCACACATTTTTGATGCCAGGAACCTGACAGCTCACAAACTTGGTCATTGAGTGACTGTGTGTTGAGGTTACAAAAAGTGGGCGGAGCCAAAACAACTTTTACTGGGAAAATATAAACTGCAGCCATTCTTACACCGTTAATGGCAGGGTTCTCAAACTTTGCACAGTTGGTCATTGGGTGACAGATTAAGATTTTGGAAGGTGGGTGGAGCCTACAACAGCCAATAAAAAGTCCCCATTTGATTTTCAAAGGGAATATTTCATCTGCTACCATTCTCTTATACTGGTAAAAGCAGATGCCTCAAACCTGGTACAGTTGGTCACTGGGTGACTGGGGCCCAAATTCAGGAAGGGGGCAGAGCCACAAACAGCCAGATTTGTTTATTTTTCAATGGGAATATACAAAGTATTGATACCAAGGAACCCAAAGCTGATAAACTTGATAATTGAGTGACTGTATGTCAAGGTTAGAAAAAGTGGGCGGTGCCAACAACTTCATTATTTACATTGCAGGGTTCTCATACTTTACACAATTGGCCACTGGGTGACTGGGATGAACATTCAGAAATGTGGGTGGAGCCTACAACAGCCAATCAAAATGTACCTATTGATTTTCAAGGGGAATATTCACATTGCTACCATTCTTACACTGTTAGTGGCAGAGGCCTCAAACCTGATACAGTCAGTCATTGGGTGACTGGGGTCCAAATGCACTAAAGGGGTGGAGCCACAAACAGCCAATCAGATTTGTTAGATTGATTTCAGCCATTCTGTTATTGGCAGGGTTCTCAAACGTGACACAGTTGGCCACTGGGTGGCTGGGACTAATATTCAGAAAAGTGGGTGGAGCCTACAGCAGCCAATCAAAATTCACCTTTTGATTTTCAAGGGGAATATTTACATTGCTGCCATTCATACACTCTTAATAGCAGAGGCCTAACATCTGCTACAGTCAGTCACTGGGAGACTGGGATTTAAATTCTGAAGGGAGCGGGCCAAAAACAGCCAATCAGATTTGTTTAATTTCAAAGGTAAAATGCAACTTATTGATGCCAAAGACCCCAAAGCTCATAAACTTGGTCATTAAGTGACTGTATGTCAAGATTAGAAATAGTGGGCGGAGCCAAAACCAACTAACTTTTTACATGGGGAAATGTAAACTGCAGCTTTTCTTACACTGTTAATGGCCGGGTCCTCAAACTTCACACAGTTGGTCACTGGGTGACTAGAATTAATATTCGGAAAAGTAGGTGGAGCCTACAAGAGCCAATCAAAATTCACCTATTGATTTTCAAGGGGAATATTGAAACTGCAGCCATTCTCACACTGTTAATAGCAGAGGCCTCAAACCTGCTACAGTCGGTTGTTAAGTGTTTGGGGTTCAAATTCAGTAAAGGGGCGGAGCCAAAAAGAACCAGATTTCTTTGCTGGATAAACTGCTTCCATTAGCACAATTTTGATGCCAGGAACCCAAAAGTTTACAAACTTGGTCATTGAGTAGTGACTGTGTCAAGGTTATAAAAAGTGGGTGGAGTTAAAAACAGATTTTTCTGGGAAATTGTAAACTGCAGCCCTTCTTCACTGTTAATGGCAGGGTTCTCAAACTTAGCATAGCTGGTTACTGGGTGACTGGGATTAATATTCAGAAAAGTGGGTGGAGCCTAAAAATGCCAATCAAAAATCACATGTCACTTTTCAAGGAGAATATTAAAATTGCTGCAATTCTTGCACTGTTAATGGCACAAGCCTAAAACCTGGTACAGTTGGTCATTGGGTCACTGAGGTTCAAATTCAGAAAAGGGGACAGAGCCACAAACAGTGAATCAGATTTGTTTCATTTCATGGGAAAGTACAAATTATCGATGCCAAGGACCCCAAAGCTCACAAAATTGGTCATTGAGTGACTGTGTGTCTAGATTACAAATAGTGGGCGGAACCAAAACCAAATTTCACTGGGAAAATATAAACTGCAGCCATTCTTACACTGTTAATGGCAGGGTTCTCAAACTTTGCCCAGATGGTCACTGGGTGACTGAGATTAATATTCAGGGAAGTGGGTGGAGCCTATAATAGCCAATCAAAATTCACCTGTTGATTTTCAAGTGGAATATTTAAATTGCTGCCATTTTTACACTGTTAATAGCAGATGCCTCAAACCTGCTACAGTTGGTCATTGGGTGACTGGGGTTTGAATGCTGGAGAGGGGCGGAGCCACAAACAGCCTATCTGATTTGTTTCATTTCTATGGGAATATGCAAATTATTGATGACAAGGACCCCAAAGCTCACAAACTTGGTCATTGAGTGTTTGTGCGTTAGGGTTAGAAAGTGGCCGGAGCCAACACCAGTCAAATACATTCCCGGGCAACGCCGGATCATCAGTGGGTGGAGACAAATACACATTTCACTGGGAAAATGTAAACTGCAGCCATTCTTACACTGTTAATGCCAGGGTTTTTAAACTTTGCACAGTTGGTTACTGGGATTAATATTCAGAAAGGTGGGTGGAGCCTACAAAAGTGAATCAAACTTTATCTGTTGCTTTTCAAGGGGAATATTTAATTGCTACCATTCTTGAACTGTTAATGGCACAGGCCTCAAACCTGGTACAGTTGGTTATTGTGTGACTGGGGTTCAAATTCAGAAAAGGGGTGGAGCCACACACAGCCAATCAGATTTGTTTCATTTCAAAGCAGATCATTGATACCAAAGACCGCAAAGTTCACAAACTTGGTCAGTGAGTAATTATGTGTTAGGGTTAGAAAAAGTAGGCGGAGCAAACACCAACCAAATACATACCCGGGCAACGCCGGGCAATCAGCTAGTTTACTTTATAAAATTCACTGAAATCAAAAGATGGACAGTACAATACATGTGTTATGTAAGTAGATCAAGTATTTAGTTATATATGTGTTTTTTTTCCCTGGCATAGTATGACTAATCCTCCTGCTTTAACCTCCCTGGCGGTAACCCCGAACGTAGTTCGAGGTAAGCCGTGCAGGAGGTTTTCTCCGGCCCTGCTGGGCCGATTTGTTTTATTTTATTTTTTTCTGCACGCAGCTAGCACTTTGCTAGCTGCGTCAGCACACCGATCGGCGCCGCCCCGCGCTCGATCGCCGCTATCCGTCGCGCCGCGGAACCCCCCCCCCCCAGACCCCGTGCGCTGCCTGGCCAATCAGTGCCAGGCAGCGCTGAGGGGTGGTTCGGGACTCCCAATGACGTCCCGACGTCGGTGACGTCATCCCGCCCCGTCGCCATGGCGACGGGGAAGCCCTCCAGGAAATCCCGTTCTTTGAACAGGATTTCCTGATCGGAGATCGCCCTGGGCTCGCTACATGATATAAGAAAAAAAAAAAAAAAACTGCTGCGCTGCCTCCTGGCGGATTTTTTTATACCGCCAGGGAGGTTAAATTGATCTGTAACAAAACAAAAGCCTTTGGATCCTAAATAAGCTCCTCCTTCGTCCTCAGTAGAGGGGATCCAGCGGAGATCTGCTTGTCAGCCTGCGCACATGCGCAGTAGTGGAAAATAATGGTGCCCGATTGGGTCCAGCTTGCGCCTGCGCAGTATAGCGGACCGCATACCGGATCAGGCTTGGCTATATCCACTGGGGCCCAAGCGTAGAGCCGCTACCACACGTGTGCAGCAGTAATAGTAAATATTATTGCTGCTCTGTGTCCAGAGAAGCCAGCGCTGGATCCGGCCCAGGGAAGCCTCATTTGGATCCAGAGGCTTCCCCCTCCAAAGGTAAGTACCCCCCAGGGGATTATTATTATTATTATTATTTTTTACAGGTTTACTTTAACCACTTAACGACGGCCTAACGCCGATAGGCGGCGGCTGGTCGTAAGTGGATTTACATGGAACCGGCCGTTCCATGTCAGTTCACGGAGGGTGTCTCTGTGAACAGCCTGCGAGCCTCCGATCACGGCTCGCAGGCGAAATGTAAACACGCGAGGAAGAAATACCCGCTGTTTATGTAAAGGAGATCGGCGATGCCCGGCCTATGATTGGCCAGGGATCGCCGGCATCTGATAGACTAAAGCCTATCAGAGGCGGTGCAGGACGGATCGCCGTCCTGTACCGCCCATGGGAAGGAGGGGAGGGAGGGAAAGAGAGGGAGGCTGAGAATCACTGCAGAGGGAGGCTTTGAGGAGCCCACTACGGCCCCCCTCCCCCCCCGCTCGGCCACACAGGGCGGCGGCGATCTGACCCCCCCAGCAGGACATCCCCCTAGTGGGGATGGGGAAAAAAGGGGGGGGGGAGGGGGAGTCTGATCGCCCTGACTGTTATCTGATCTGTGCTGTGGGCTGAAGAGCCCACGCAGCACAGATCAGCCAAAAAGAGCCTGGTGGTTTCTAAGAATGATATCCGCACACAGAGGCTGGGTCTGCCTATACAGCCCAGCCTCTGTTGCTATGTAGTGTCCCCCCAGGCCCCCCTGCGCTCTGCTATGCCCCCATAAATCACAGCCACGCTGTCGACACGCAGCGGGCTGTGTTTACCTCTGTATTGTCACTCTCACCACTCCCCCCGCCTCCTGCATAGCTCCATTCTCCGCCCACCTCCCTTCACTCCAATCAGCGGGGAGGGAAGGGATGTGGGCGGGGACTGGAGCTATGCAGGGGGCGGGGGAGCGGCAAGAGTGACACTACATAGGTAAACACAGCCCGCTGCGTGTCGACAGCACGGCTGTGATTTATGGGGGCATAGCAAAGCGCGGGGGGGGGGGGGGGGGGCTGGAGGGTCACTACATAGCAACAGAGGCTGGGCTGTATAGGCAGACCCAGCCTCTGTGTGCGGATATCATTCTTAGAACCCCACCTGAAGTGAGAGGGATAGAAGCTGCCATATTTATTTCCTCTCAAACAATGCTAGTTAACTGGAGTCCGCTGAAGTGGTGTATGAATAGCACACCAGAATCAAGCATGTGGCAAATCTAGTCGAACACCTGATCTGTATGCTTGTTCTGGGTCTATGGCAAAAATTATCCGAGGTAGAGGATCAGCAGCACAGCCAGGCAACCTGCATTGTTTAAAAGACCACTGCCACGAAAATCTTAAAATGTAAAATATATGCAAACACATACAAATAAAAAGCATGTTTCTTCCAGAGTAAAATGAGACATAAATTACTTCTCTCCTATGTTGCTGTCACTTACAGTAAGTAATAGAAATCTGGCATTACCGACAGGTTTTGGGCCAGTCCATATCTTCATGGGGGATTCTCAGAATGTCCTTTATTCTTTATAAAAAGACATTCCCTGAAAACAATGTATACAAAGATGCTGGCCAGCCTCTCTGCTCACCGTACACTTTTTGGGCAGTTGGACGAAGCAACTGCCATTCACTAAGTGCCTTTGGAAAATAAAGGAAACCCTGAGAACCCCCCATGAGGAGATGGGCTAGTCCAAGACCTGTTGGTTTTGTCAGATTTCTACTACTTACTGTAAGCAACATAGGAGAAAAGTAATGTATGGCTCATTTTAGGGTGCATTTCCACTTGTGCGGTGCGAATCGCCGCGGTAAAAATTCGCATGCGGATGCGAAATTCGCATGCGGGGCCATGCGAATTCGCATGGATGACGATGTATGCGAATTTGACCATGGCAGTACTGGTGTGCTTTTCCATTGTTTCTATGCGAATTCGCATACCCAAACCTCATGCGAATTTCCTATTAAATACATTGTATGCGATTCGCATAGCGGTATGCGGCATGCGAATTCTGATGGCTTTGCCATGCGAATTTTTTCTGCACAGAAAAACGCAAAGGAATCCTGACAAGTGGAAACAGTCCCATTCCCTTGTATTGCTATGCGAAAACGCATGCAAATTTACGATAGTGGAAATGGGCCCTAACTCTGGGAGAAATGCACTTCTTAGCGGTATATGTTTACATGTTATTTTACATTTTTAGATTTTCATGACAGTTGTCCTTTAAAGGACAAGTGAAGCGAGAGGGGTATGGAGGATGCCATATTCATTTCCTTTTAAGCAATACCAGTTGCCTGGCTGTCCTGCTGATCCTCTGCCTCTAATACATTTAGCCATCGCCCCTAAACAAGCATGCAGCAGATCAGGTGTTTCTAACATGATTGTCAGATCTGGCAAGATAAGCTGCATGCTTGTTTCTGGTGTATTTCAGATACTATGATAGAAGAAGAAAAGCATCGAGACTACAGTATTTGCGCTGAATTTGAAAGGATATAGCATATAACACACACCTCTTCAGCCACACTTCTGGTGTTGATAGCGTGCTCTGGTTGATTAGAAGTTGCAATACGATAAAGGAGAGGGAGACAATCGGCACTGCTTCTATTGCTATTTAATCCAGAGTGTGGTGGAACACATGTAAACAATCCAATACAGCCTCCGTAGAAGCGCAGATTTTGCGTGAAACAGCCGTAAGGCTATCTGTGCCCAGCACCCACCCCTACCACACCACCTCAGACAATGGTACGTTCATGCATGTTTACGTTGAATGAATAATTTTGATGTCACAATTTGAAGATACACTGTATTGGATTGTTTACATGTGTTCCACCACACTCTGGATTAAATAGCAATAGAAGCAGTGCCGATTGTCTCCCTCTCCTCTCCTTTATCGTATTTCAGATACTACTGCAGCCAAATAGATCAGCAGAGCTGCCAAGCAACTGGTGTTGTTTAACCACTTAAAGGACAACTGTGGCGATAGGTATGTGGAGGCTGCCATATTTACTTCCTTTTAAATAATACAAGTTGCCTGGCTATCGTGTTGATCCTCTGCCTCAAATACTTCTAGCCATAGACCCTGAACTAGCATTCAGCACATCAGAGGTTTCTGACATTATTGTTAGATCTGACAAGATTAGCTGCATGCTTGTTTCTGGTGTGATTCAAACATTACTGCAGCCAAATAGTTCAACAGGATAGTCAGGCAACTGGTATTGTTTAAAAGGAAATGAATATGGCAGCCTCCACATACCTCTCACTACAGTTGTCCTTTAAGTGGTTACAGACGGTACATCTACGTCCCGCAAGACTTCAGTTCCTGCCCAGGGAAGTAGATAGTCTATTGCGGCGGATGGCCACCGCTCGCTCCCACGCGGGTACTCGACGCCGCCCGTTGCAGGGGAGATGAATCGTAAATGGTTAGAGGGGAGATGAATAGTAAAATTACACCTACATTCATTTACTTAAATAAAAAGACACATATTTAGATTTAAAATTATCCCCTTAAAAGGATACTGTAGGGGGGTCAGGGGAAAATTAGTTGAACTTACCCGGGGCTTCTAACGGTCCCCTGCAGACATCCTGTGCCCACGCAGCCACTCCCCGATGCTCCGGCCCCGCCTCCGGTTCACTTCTGGAATTTCAGACTTTAAAGTCAGAAAACTACTGCGCCTGCACGCCCGTGTCCTCGCTACCGCTGATGTCACCAGGAGTGTATAGCAGAAGCCCAGTATGGTCTGTGTCTGCGCAGTACTCTCCTGGTGACATCAGCGGGAGCGAGGACACAGGCGTGCAGGCGCAGTAGTTTTCTGACTTTAAAGTCTGAAATTCCAGAAGTGAACCGGAGGCGGGGCCGGAGCATCGGGGAGTGGCTGCGTGGGCACAGGATGTCTGCGGGGGACCATTAGAAGCCCCGGGTAAGTTCAACTCATTTTCCCCCGACCTCCCTACAGTATCCCCTTAACTCCCACCCTCTCCCACAGTTACCTAAATAAAATATATGCATATATAAAAAAAAATAAATACAAATAGTTACCTTGGGGACTGAACCTTTTTAATATGTATGTCAAAAGGGTATGTTAATGTGATTTATGAAATTTTGGGCTTGTAATTAGTGATGGACGAAAAATTGCAAAAAATGCACCTTTATTTACAAATAAAATATTGGTGCCATACATTGTACTAGGGAAATATTTTAAACGTTTTAATAACTGGGACAAATGGGCAAATAAAATGTGTGGGTTTTAATTATGGTAGCATGTATTATTTTAAAAATGTAATGGCTGGAAAATGAGAAATAATGAAGTTTTTCCCTTTTTTTTTAAATTCTTATTTTTCCTGTTAAAATGCCTTTAGAATAAAATAATTCTTAGCAAAATGTACCACCCAAAGAAAGCCTAATTGGTGGCAAAAACAAATAATTTATTAGCGTCCAGACCAACATGGACAGTGGGGGAAATGTGTAATTCGTCTTCCAGCTATTGCTGGCGGACAAATTACGCTGTTTTTATAGTAAATTTAGACTCTGTCTTTCGACGGCGCCCAATTTACTGTCTGATGCCGCTTAAGGCCCGGTTCACACTTGCGGTGGCCCTCCGGAATCGCCGTGCCGGAGCCGCACCGCCTGCAGAACGGACGGAACGGACGCACGGCATAGCAATTAAAGCCTATGCGTCCGTTCACATGGGTCCGTTCTGCAGAACCGGAGCCGGACCGGATCTGGGCCGGATCCGGACTCCGTTCCAACATGCGCTATTTTTTCATCCGGCCCCTCCGGCAGCCGTATCCGGGGCGGAGCCGGACTGCACCATCCGGCCAATACAAACAAATGGGAACCGGAGGCCGCACAACACACTGGCTGAGAAATCCGGATGTTCTACCCCACTTCCTATGCGGATTTTTGCGGCGATATTGGCTGGGGACACCTGGGCAAGCATTTTGGAGTGGAGCAGCACGAGCTGGAGGTGTTGGCAGGATGTTGGCAGCATGTCGGAGGTGGAGGTGAGTGCTAAACAGCAGAGGGCCTGATTCCACAGGTCCCCCTTCTGCTGACCTCCCAGACCCCAACATTTTTTTTTTTTTTTTACGTTAACTTTGCCAAACGGATCCGGATCGCATCCTGATTACCACCTGATGCAACCTGACCGGATCCGGATCGGATCCGGATCAGAACCGTACGGTTCCGATCCGGATCCGGTCCGGATCCGGTCAGGTCATCCGGTCCGTTTGGCAAACAACCGCTAATGTGAACCGGGCCTTAGCCGTACTTTTCAGCGCTCCGCTTCGCCTATAACTTTATTACTACTTATCACAATGAAACGATCTATATCTTGTTTAATAACGCTGCCAGGACTTTTGCAGGAGCAGGGTGAGGCCTGGAACCCATTAGAAAGCGCAAAACGCTATCTGAATCACTAGCGATTTGTGATAGCGTTTTTGAAAGTGATTTCCCTGCTCCTATACAATTCATTAGAATGGAAACACTCCCAAAATGCTGCATGTTCTGCAATTGCAATTTCCTTAATCGCAATCGCTCTAGTGGAATCAGTCCCATCCATTTACATTGGCAGAGCATTAAGGGAAATCGCTAGCGATAAACGTTCAAACAAACGCTCTAGTGGGTTCCAGGCCTGAGACATTTTTTGGCTTTACCCTGTGCCCAAATTTCCCAGCAGCTTATTTATTAGGGATGATTAATGAGATGCAAATACTTCCAAAATTATGCACATTTTTATGCAAATATATGCAGCTAAAAAAATAAATAAATAAGGACCAATCAATTTAAACCTGGGTTTAAGCGGATTGGTCCATTTTCAAACTGCATATATTTGCATTAAAAAAATTACATAAATTTGCATCAACTCAGAAGAATTTGCATCTCTATGATCATCCCTATTAATTATATGTACACCTCCAAATCGTTTACAGTAGTGAAACCACTGAACTCCAAGTCTACTACAGGAGTGACACCACTGATCCCCAGATATGGCACAGTAGTGACATCAATCACTGGTCCCCAGGTATAGCACAGGAGTGACATCACTGGTCCTCAGACAAGGCACAGTAGTGACATCGATCATTGGTCCCCAGATATGGCATAGTAGTGACGTCACAGGTCCTTAGCTATAGCACAGTAGTGACATCGATCACTGGTCCACAGGTATAGCACAGTAGTGACATCACCGGTCCCCAGTGATATTGATTACAGGTCTCCAGTTATAGCATAGTAGTGACATCACGTCCCCAGTTATAGCACAGGAGTGACATCAGCAGTCCCCAATTATAGCACAGTAGTGACATCACAGGTCCCAAGTTATAGTACAGGAGTGACATTGATCACTGGTCCCCAGATATGGCACAGTAGTGACATCACAGGTCCCCAGATATGGCACAGTAGTGACATCAGCAGTCCCCAGTTATAGCACAGTAGTGACGTCACAGGTCCCCAGGTATAGCACAGGAGTGACATCGCAGGTCCCCAGTTATAGCACAGTAGTGACATTGATCACTGGTCCCCAGGTATAGCACAGTAGTAACATCACAGGTCCCCAGTTATAGTACAGGAGTGACATTGATCACTAGTCCCCAATTATAGCACAGTAGTGACATCACAGGTCCCCAGGTATAGCACAGTAGTGACATCGATCACTGGTCCCCAGTTATAGCACAGTAGTGACATCACAGGTCCCCAGGTATAGCACAGTAGTGACATCGATCACTGGTCCCCAGGTATAGCACAGTAGTGACATCGATCACTGGTCCCCAGTTATAGCACAGTAGTGACATCACAGGTCCCCAGGTATAGCACAGTAGTGACATCGATCACTGGTCCCCAATTATAGCACAGTAGTGACATCGATCACTGGTCCCCAATTATAGCACAGTAGTGACATCACAGGTCCCCAGTTATAGCACAGTAGTGACATCACAGGTCCCCAGTTATAGCACAGTAGTGACATCACAGGTCCCCAGTTATAGCACAGTAGTGACATTGATCATTGGTCCCCAGGTATAGCACAGGAGTGACACCACTGGTCCTCAGACAAGGCACAGTAGTGGCATCGATCATTGGTCCACAGGTATAGCACAGTAGTGACATCACCGGTCCCCAGTGATATTGATTACAGGTCTCCAGTTATAGCACAGGAGTGACATCACATGTCCCCAGTTATAGCACAGGAGTGACATCAGCAGTCCCCAATTGTAGCACAGTAGTGACATCACAGGTCCCCAGTTATAGTACAGGAGTGACATTGATCACTGGTCACCAGATATGGCACAGTAGTGACATCACAGGTCCCCAGATATGGCACAGTAGTGACATCACAGGTCCCCACATATGGCATAGTAGTGACATCGCAGGTCCCCAGTTATAGCACAGTAGTGACATCGATCACTGGTCCCCAGGTATAGCACAGTAGTGACATCACAGGTCCCCAGTTATAGTACAGGAGTGACAGCGATCACTGGTCCCCAATTATAGCACAGTAGTGACATCACAGGTCCCCAGTTATAGCACAGTAGTGACATCACAGGTCTCCAGGTATAGCACAGTAGTGACATCGATCACTGGTCCCCAGTTATAGCACAGTAGTGACATCACAGGTCCCCAGTTATAGCACAGAAGTGACATCACAGGTCCCCAGTTATAGCACAGAAGTGACATCACAGGTCCCCAGTTATAGCACAGTAGTGACATCACAGGTCCCCAGTTATAGCACAGTAGTGACATCACAGGTCCCCAGGTATAGCACAGTAGTGACATCGATCACTGGTCCCCAGTTATAGCACAGTAGTGACATCACTGGTCCCCAGTTATAGCACATTAGTGACATCACAGGTCCCCAGTAATAGCACAGTCGTGACATCGATCACTGGTTCCCAGTTATAGCACAGTAGTGACATCACAGGTCCCCACTTATAGCACAGTAGTGACATCACAGGTCCCCAGTTATAGCACAGTAGTGACATCACAGGTCCCCAGGTATAGCACAGTAGTGACATCGATCACTGGTCCCCAGGTATAGCACAGTAGTGACATCACAGGTCCCCAGTTATAGCAGTCGTGACATCGATCACTGGTCCCCAGTTATAGCACAGTAGTGACATCACAGGTCCCCAGTTATAGCACAGTAGTGACATCACAGGTCCCCAGTTATAGTACAGGAGTGACATCTATCACTGGTCCCCAGTTATAGCACAGTAGTGACATCACAGGTCCCCAGTTATAGCACAGTAGTGACATCACAGGTCCCCAGTTATAGCACAGTAGTGACATCACAGGCCCCTAGTTATAGCACAGTAGTGACATCGATCACTGGTCCCCAGTTATAGCACAGTAGTGACATCAATCACTGGTCCCCAGTTATAGCACAGTAGTGACATCACAGGTCCCCAGTTATAGCACAGTCGTGACATCGATCACTGGTCCCCAGTTATAGCACAGTAGTGACATCACAGGTCCCCAGTTATTGCACAGTAGTGACATCACAGGTCCCCAGTTATAGCACAGTAGTGACATCACAGGTCCCCAGGTATAGCACAGTAGTGACATCGATCACAGGTCCCCAGTTATAGCACAGTAGTGACATCACAGGTCCCCAGTTATAGCACAGTAGTGACATTGATCACTGGTCCCCAGGTATAGCACAGTAGTGACACCACTGATCCCCAGTTATAGCACAGTAGTGACATCGATCACTGGTCCCCAGTTATAGCACAGTAGTGACATCACAGGTCCCCAGTTATAGCACAGTAGTGACATCGATCACTGGTCCCCAGGTATAGCACAGGAGTGACATCAGCAGTCCCCAGAAATCGGTTATAAATATCAGGAATGACATGTGTGATTTCCATACATCAGTCATGTATAGAGGCTGCTGGTGGAGGAGCTCAGTCGGTGCTGCGGAGGGATGGACGTGTCATGATTATTGCGGAGGGGGAAGGATGACGGCGAAGCGACGTCTCACGCACACGCACGTTAATTCGCCTCCTCATATAGATCTCTGCGTGCTCACAGGAAACGTGCGCTGTGCCTTTAACCGTCACCACGCCCCCTCCAAACCAAGGCCCGCCCTCAGGCACGGCCACATTCCTGTTGCCGGGGAACGTAAACAAAGACAAGCGGAACGCGGTGACGCTGATTACAACGTAGTTCCCATGGAAACCGCAGGAGTGTTTACCTGAGGCCTGGGAGTCTGAGAGGCAGTATATTATGGGCTGGAGAGCACGAATTATTCTGCAATCCATTATAATTATCATTATATCCCATCACACTGGCGGCCATCCCTCTTCATAGCAAAGAATGGGTGAGGGAAGAGGAGACATCCTGCCATCCTGATCTGCTGGCCTGTAGTATTATTATTATTATTATTATAGCCATGAATTCCCCTTCCCCCATTATGGTAAGGCTGCAGACTCTCCATGATAATGGCAGAAGAGGCAGGCTGCTGAGAGAAGAGGAGACATCCTGCCATCCTGGCCTGCAGCTCTGGTTATTACCCAGTCACACAGCTGCTAATTACCCATCCGCCACCTTAGTGAGTTGCCCGATAATAGCAGGTGCTGGGGCCGCTCGCTAGGCAAACTGTGGCAACAAACGGTGGGCGCAAAGCCTCCAGTATAGTATAAAAGTATAGGAAGGGAGTTGGTTAAGGTTAGAGATCAGGGGGAAAGGGGGTGGGTTAGGTTCGGGGCGGGGGAAGGGTTTAGGGTCAGGCATTGGTGGGGGGAGGGTTCTATGTGAGAGTAGGGTAATAGGGGTAGGTTTAGCTGTAGTAAGAAATCAGTAATATTTACCGATATTTTTCTATCAGAATTACTGTATTTTTGGACTATAAGACCAAAAGTGGAGAAAAAAAGTCACAGTGTCTTATAGTCCAAATGCAGGGAGTTCCTGATTGTGATCTGCCAATATGAACCTGCAATGTCAGGGACTCCCTCCCTGTACTGTGCCCATGCAGAGGAGGACACAGGAGGACAAAAGGGGGGCAGAGGAGGACATTGTGGGACACGAGGGGACACAAAGGGGAATAGAGGAGAACATGGGGGACACAAAGGTGCATAGAGAAGAACACAGGGGACACAAAGAGGCATAGAGGAGAACACAGGGGACACAAAGGGGCACAGAGGCGGACACAAAGGGGCATAGAGGAGGACACAAAGGGGCATAGAGGAGAACACAGGGGACACAAAGGGGCATAGAGGAGAACACAAAGGGGCATAGAGGAGGACACATGGGGGACACAAAGGGGCATAGAGGAGGACACACATGGGCATAGGGGGGACAGAGGCAGACACATGGGGGAAACAGGGAGACAAATAAGGGGAATGAGGTACAAAGGGGGCATAATCCAAAAGATGCCCCTTCACCATGGATGCACCAGATTCAGTATATATTTTTTCCCCTGGTTTCTGTCCTCTAAACCTGGGTGCGTCTTATGGTCAGGAGCGTCTTATAGTCTGAAAAATACGGTACCACTGTAAAATTGTAGAATATCTGTAAATATTACAGAAATTCTACTATCGGCATTTCCTGTGTCTACATTTCCTGGAACCTTTATTTTGCGTACACGTTGAGGGGACCCAGCAGGAAACCTCATAGACCAATGGCGGCTCCCTGCTTTCGGCAATCTGATCAGGACCATGAATTTGTAAGGAAACACTATCCACACCACCAACGAAATAGGTTTAGTATAGTTGCACAAGGCAGTAGCCAAAGCGAGCGCTATGCCCGAAGGCCGTGGGCGAGGGTCCTGGTGTGCAATTTACATTATTTAAGGGATAGTGTTTCCCGCTGGGCCCCATATTTCTTACAAATCATCGGTTGTGACCATTTTGCCCCGAATAGGGAGCAGTTGTTGGTCTATGAGGTTTCCCACTGGGTCCCCTCAACTAGACTAGCTCCACAGACTCATCATAGCAGATAATGGGGATGTACTGTGAGCAGGAGAACAGCAGACATCCTGCAATACTGGCCTGCAGTCACTACACATTGTAGTTGATAGGAATGCAATGTGCGATGTTCCAAACACCTATTTTGGCTGAATTTCTGTGTTGAAAACATTACTTTCCAGTGCCCCCGGCACCTCAGCAGCTGCATCCAACTCTATTATTATGTATTTATATTATAAAGCACTGACATCCTCTGCAGCACTTTACAGAGTACATAGTCATGTCACTGAGTGTCATCAGAGGAGCTCATAGTCTAATCCTACCATAGTCATAGTCTAACCATATATTATTATGTATTTATATAGTACTGACATCTTCTGCAGCACTTTACAGAGTACATAGTCATGTCACAGACTGTCCTCAGAGGAGCTCACACTCTAATCCTTCCATAGTCATAGTCTAATGTCCTACCATATTATTACTATGTATTCTGCAACACTTTACAGAGTACATAACCATGTCACTGACTGTCCTCAGAG